>NW_028321905.1:2553333-2872500 GCF_036245765.1 Copidosoma floridanum | reverse complement strand
TTAATTACTAAAGTTTGTATAGTTATGATGTGTTACAATAATTGCTTTATTAAATTCTAATCTAACTTATTATCAAATATATTTCAACATACATGGACTGTTACAAATGTTCTTACATCCATAAATGATTTTACATTTTTATATTATATTTTCATAATTTTTAAAATCCAACTTAATTGTAATGGAAATCGTTTCCTAATTTTAATATTTTAAAGGATGACCAGAAATAAAAAAAATTTATTGTTTCTAACATTAATTTACTTCTTTTACTTTTCTGAATAACAAAAAAATCTTCCATTTATCGGTCACCATTATTCAGATGATTTTAATTTTTCCACAACACTAAGGCGTAATAAGATGAAAATAAATCATACCATACATTATTATGAAATAGTGCATATTCTATTGATACTATAGCACAAATCATACTGCTGTATCACTAAGTAATTTAATAATCGTTCATCATGTATCACTAATATCAGATTAAGTGAGCTTTTGCTTGGACGTTGGTGAAAACTTTTAAATCAAAATCTGGTATATAAAGTATAGTGTATAAAATCTAGAATAGTTAGTAAATAACATGAAGAATATCAAAATACCACATGATACACAATTGGTTTCATTTGATAAAATTAATTTATTTCCTTCCATCCCTATAGTCCAATTTAAAACCATGGTTGAAAACCTGATTAGTAAAAACAGTTATTTGTGTTCAACTTGTCAGCAAGAAATCTTAGATCCAGTTAACTTTTGTGTTTTATAAGCAATTTAACGGTCTACCAATGGACTATCTACACTTTCCTCCCCTTAGCAGTCTTTATGTCCTACGTAGAGGATTTTATTTTTAATTTTGCTCCACCTCTAGTAAATAGTGTTTTACATTGGGCACGATACGTGGATGATGTCCTCTGCGTTTGGGAAGAGACAGAGAGAATGTTAAAGAGGTTTTTTAATTACATAAATACTCTTGTCTCCAGTATTAACTTTATGATTAAAATAGAAAATAATAATAGTTTAAACTTTTTAGACTTGAAAATAACACGAAGTAATGATGACGTTTTATATACATTTGATGTTCAGATAAGCTAATTTCAACTTTTATGGTTTTCTATTGATGTGATATTTTTTGCTCACTTGTGTAATTTTTGTAAATTTAAAAATCTGTCGTAATTTTTAAAGATCTGCACTATTTTTTTGACGTTTTTATAGTAAGTTATTTTACTTACAAACAACAGACTACAATGAATTATTATTTAAAACTTGTGTCTGAGGTATTCTTCATCAACTCAGCCGTACGACTTATGGACATAAGTATGAAAAATTTTATATTTCACTTGCGTACTTGCTGTAAAATTTATTGCTTACCACCAGTTTGTATTTCTTATCTGAAAAAAATCACCATCCAATTACAATAACAAACCAATAAATTGTATTTTTCACAACTTGTCAGCTAAATTGGTGAGCCTATAATTTAATTTCAAAAAATTTTATCGGTCTTTATTTCTTACACTGTCAGTTCATTTTTTGAGTGAAAAAAAATAACTTGTATGCTTAAATTTTTATTTGCTGTTTTTTTCTAGTCTCTACATCATGTTACATTGTAATGTAAGAACTTATATAATTTGATGAAATATTTTTATTTTACTGATAGCCATTGACCAAAACTGCTACCAGGCTTGTAACATCAAATTCAATAACGCGTTTCTTTCATTTCCTACACTTAAAATACAGTCTGGCTTTAATCACGTCATTGTAATGTATTGGGATTTATAATGTAAATTTTTCCCTATAATATATAAAAAAACACTCATTACAAGCACCTGTTTATTGTAAGCTACTATTTTGCTTTACTTTGGTCATTAATATACACAAAATCTGTAAAAATAAAAGAGTAATGACTGGCGTTACGGACTCACTTCAAAGCATACTGCAATGTTTTAAAAGATAAAATGTAAAAGACATAACGTTTAGTTTGTGAACATGAACAAACAGATGTACTTCGCAAACTGTAGTTCTTCCAGCTAAAGAAATCCTTAACGAGTTGCACGAAAAGTTGTTATTATTAAAACTACGTACATACATCGTTCAACAGTAAAAAGTATATCTTGAAAATAGGAAGAAAGATTTGTGTTATAATGAGGTTTTCGTTTACATAAATTATTCTGAAAGTTATAAATATTCCATTCAAGATGCTGCACAAGCGTTCAACTTTAGCAACAACCGATTCTTTGTTTTACCTATCCGTAGCACTGAGTGCTTAATTTTCTAAATAGTAAGGCATGTATTAGGTTCAAAAACTTTTCTCATCAAAAGGTCCTTGACTTCCTTGTGTTATAGTGCTCCGCCATTTATAATATTAAATAAATGCCCCTAAATACTTTATACAAAAAGTTCTAAGCCTTTGTTTGCTTCTAAAATGTCCGAAAAACCTTACCAATTTTGGACTGAAAGAATGGCTGAGTTGACGGAGACTGCTTTAGATGTACTCGTAAATGACAGTTTGGTACTGAAGTTAGAGTGTACATAGCTAATAGTATGAATCATAGTGGTTCTACAGTATAACTGTAACTCTTAATCGTTACAATCATACAATTGCTACATTCACTAAAAGTATTTTGTACAGAGATCAACAATAATATTAACAAAAAAAGATAAGCGAATAGACAACTTCAAACTTACAGAGGAACTAGGATAAAGATGATGTTATTGATTGACAATCATTTCACTAAGCATTAAATATGACATAAATACATAATAAGTTATTGGTTGGGTTAATAAGGGTAGTATGGAAGAATAAATGAAAAAAGTTATGTATTGAGGTTTGTAGAGGGTCTCGAAATGTCGTATAGGAGCGCACAGTAAGGCAAAGTTGACAAAACTCAATCCTCACGCTAATTCCCAACGGATTGGAGTAGAAAAATTTCTCATTACTCAGAAAACAGTACATCAACATTTACAACCACTACTTTTGCACATTGGTAACCCTGGAGACAAAAAAATCAACCACGCTCAGAGCCAAAATTAACGATTCTTTCAAAACTCGAAAAATTAGAATTACCTTGTTAAATAATTTATTTTGATTTTCTATAAATTTTTAGACAAAATGTACCCGGTATCTTCTAAAATAACGTGTTACATAACAATAATCAATTTTTTTTTTTTTTACTCTCGTCCAGTAAAAAATTGTAATTTTTTTGTGATAAACTGCTGTTATTTTTAAAAATTAATATATATCCTCCTATATTACCCAAGCAAAAATTGTAAGTAGGCTATAAGTTGGGCCTACTAGGCTGCCTTTCTAGCCTACCGAGGCTCTACGTTTACAGTGTCAGCGGGCATTTGGTAGGCCCTACGCAACCTAATCACTTGTTGATTTATAAATATAGATATGTGCATATGAGAATACACATTGTATCATAATTAAACAAAAATCAAGCTTTATTTTAAACAAATTATATTTAATTACTTCTTAAAAATTTTTAATTACAGCATTTTTAATCATGTGTCGTTACTAAGACATAACCCTATAGGATAAATAAATTTTTATATGCATAAAAATGTAAATATAACCTTACAAATATCACCTACAGTTAAGGAAAAGTTAAGAATGTATTCATATAATTTGTGAGTTAATTCTAAAGTACTTATAAAGAATCAAGTAAAAAATACAAATTAACTGCTCACACTACAGTTTACTTTTTTTTTATACGAAACCATATTGACTTAATTGAATGACAGATGTACTTGACTTGATAGTAGACAGCTAAATGACAGTGTATAAACTATTGTGGATAAAAATTTTATGATCTTATTTAAGTTTTTCAATAGTTTTTACGGCAATTTCTGAAGGCAATAACAATCATTTGTAAAATAGGTACTTTGAGAGACTTTGTTTGCTTGGAAAAAATTTAATGTTAGATGATTTTCGCAGTCTCATATTCATATGGATAATTAATAAGTATTCAAATAGGACTTAATGGAAAATACTGGTACATTGTGTTCCTATACTACCTGTATATAGTCTTACGCTACAGTTTACACTACAACTATACCTGATATGACTGTATATACAATTCATAAGGTAGGTTAAATTTAGGTTATGTAGGTTATTCAATAAGTACTTCATGCAAGCACCTTAACGCACCTAGGTTTACCAATATAAGGCTGCCATAGTACGGCCTCACGAACTAGAGAGGCAATCAACTTTTATTTCTGTTCAAGGATATAGAGATAATGGAGATTCATTCCACACATCCCCTCTCAAACCCCCCTTGGCCAGTTTCTAAAAAAGGGAAAATTACATTGGTTTGTACCTTATTTTTATTGGGTTTAATTTTTATTTAGCCCCTCCCACCACTTTCCCCTATCCACTTTTAGCCACGTCACATGATGTTAAGGTGGCTTGGGCGATTTTTATCGGCTTGAACAAAACCCCCAAAATTCTAGAATTCTGTAAATAAAGTGTGCCAAATCCATTTGCGATAAGAAAGTACTGGAGTCTACGATTTAAGTTTTTCGTAAATTGCTACTGAAAATTAACTAATTCAACACCTACTCTCAATCTTCACAAAATTGACTACATCTTCAGAAATCTTCGATTAACCTCAAAAATTTTAAATTGTACTTCTGAATTTTTTTACAAAGAATCTATTAAATTCTTAAAAATATAGGGTCAACGCCTGAACTTAAGAGAAAATCAGAAGAAAAGTGTGAAATATTGATCCGGCTTGCCTCGCAACATCTCCCAATTTTTACAATTATAATTTCACGGTACTTTTCTCGCAATTTCTTGATCTTGTACTTTGATTTCATTCAAATAACTATATTTATTGAAAAATTTACCGTCGAAAAGCGTTGATTTTTTAGGGGCCCTTATGGCACCCTACCCTAGGTACGGTACCAATCGTCTAAGCCACCTTAAGGAGATAGCGTGAGAACCTGACACCCTCTCTTAACCACCCCCTTACTAATCTACAATTCTATCCTTATACTTTTTAGAAAACTCTCCTCAATCCCTTCACAATTACTAAACATATCGTCAGAGCAACGCTCCAATATTTATTCTAGTAGTATGATACAATTAGCTATTTGGATCGGGATATTAATAGTAGCACAAAAAAATTACTATCACTAGTTTTTCGTATTTATAATAAATAGTACTACTTTCACACACCTCAAAAGTCAGTATAGGCTCCGAAAAATGGTATAAGTGGCCAGAACAGATTTTTTTGCGCCTAGAAAAAAATAGTACAAAAAAAAGTTAAATACAAAAAAATTCCTTAATTTTAAGACAGCAAGAATAAGTTGCATTGAGTTAAAATCGGTTAAGCAGTTTTCTTGCAAACTGCAAAAAAATTTTGTTTTTGACCATTTATGAAAATTTAATAACTCGTGTTCGAACTAATATGAAGGGCTCACATTTAGATACAAGGTAGGTATCGCAGTCCTTGACATACACACCAAACTTCAGCAAGATCGTTTGTAAACTTTTCGCAAACAGCTAAAAAATCTAAAAAAAGTCCTTTCGTAAAATGACGATGAAAAAGTTTTGGATCAACGTAACTTAATTTTTCAAAAACGCTCTCATTAGTCAAGAGTTAATCTTTAACATCTCAGCTCACATCTGTCACGTACGCTCGCACACTTATTCTTACTTTATATTTAATACCTAAAATGTAATTGTATCTCAAAAATTAATACAAACCATCCTGTATTACCACTTTCATTAATAGCATTATAGTACACGACAGTGAATGTCCTTTCAGGACGTTTACCAAACATAGATTTTTTTGACAGATTTACACATGTTTAATTTAAAAAATTTGCAATTTAACATGTAATCTTATAGAAAAATCACTTGAAATTGCATTTATAAGATCTGTATAAGCCTCCCAATTTTTGCTTGTATAAAAGATTACTTTTCGATAAACCTGTTTTATTTTCAAATACTGGTATAATTTTTTTTTTTTTTTTAATAACACAAGAAAGAAGAAGTCAAGTAGGCGGAAAAGCGTGTACGTAAGTACATCCATATAAGAAAAATAATTTCCAGCGTTGTTGCATATACTTGCGCTCCTCCCACCTCTCTGAATTTCAAGCTGAATTTTTCCCCCACTAACTATGAGATAAACGCTCTTAAGTCAAAAAATCACCTTAATCGCAAAAAAAAAAAAAATTGTGACAGAAAAAAACGCAATAAAAATCAATTATTGTATTTATACAGTACAAAAATTTTTTTTAACTAAGAAAATTTTGAAAAAATTTTAAAAATTGTGTAAAAAACTATTTATGTATTTAAAAGTAACAATTTAATAATAAGTAAGTAAATACTTATTAATACATATGAAAGCTACTCTGCTAATCTTACTAATATATAAAGCAAAGTCGCTAAAACCGTTGTAATCGCTAACCGCGAAAACTATTGAACCGATTTTGATGAAATTTTGCACACTGATTCATGATACCTCCTAGATGGTTTTAGTATAGTTTTTATCTTAAAAAATTTAATAACAATAGCAATAAATGAGCTCAAAGTTTTGCAAAAATACGCCAGCTTTTCACTTTAGTTCAGTAAAATCCGCTAGGTGGCGTCGACATAAAATCGAAGCTACCTGCAACATAATTAAATAAGTGTGGTTATAATAGGCCGGAGCGTATCGATAGCTGTATAGTCGAGCTTCGGCAGCTCAACAAGCTGTTCAGAGAATGCTGGTGATAGTCCTGCAGCTGGGTATCCCGGTTACGGACGACACCCTTCTCAAGGGAAGGGGCCTAAGTGTCCCTTCACCCCGAATCTCGACGAGTGCGATCAAAACAAAAAATTAATCCCAACCGATGCCGTCTCTGCCACAATACCAGGAGACATATCTAGCCAGAGCACAATCTGCTCCAACCCATCAAAGTTGTGAGGGAGTTCCACCATCCCACCTGGTGCAGTTAGAGAATTCGTAGCTACAAATGTAAGCAAGGGAAGAAAACAGCTCTGAGCTCTGAGGGGCATGGGCAGCCACAACGGCTACCTTCTTGGTCGTCGCGTCCCCAATGCGCTTACCCACATGTTCCCGTCTAACGGTGAGCGGTTGGTTATCCGGGGAACGACCCGAGACGAGATATTCTTTGGTCAGCAGCGTACCTCCCTCCATCACAGTCTCCGTATATCAAGACTCCCAGGGTAAGAATCAAGCAACCGTAGCCAGCTCTTCATCATCAGGAATAAGAATAGCCTGGAAGTTTCACCACTGGCGCTTTTTAGGGCCATTATAAGTATTTACGTTCCCTACTTAACCATCAATTTCATCGGTTCTTTTTAGAATCCACCTAAGTGTAAACTACCTTGCCAACAAATACATTTTTATTACCATTTCCGGAAGCGATTCGTCGACTAAAAGACTATATTAACTAAAGACGGGCACTATTAAACCAAGTCAGCCATTCACTAGCAGACGTCACTTGCGGAGTTGTGCTTCGCAAGGCTGGAAAACCCGGTGACCGACGACCCTATATTACCCTCTCGACTCTAAGCATTCAACCAGGAATCACTGATCCTCTCCAAGGTCTGCGCTGGGCAAACCTATAACAGCTATAAAGGAAAAAAACTTGAGCCAACGGGACAGCCTCCACTGGACAAGTATTACTAACCAATCTCCCCATCTAAGATCATCAAAACAACTGAATCTGCAAATAAAAAAGGTGCTTTAGACACCAACGTCTTCGACGTTATACCGGGAGACGGTGGGAAAGAGCACTACAACTAGCCCCAAAGCTTCGGACTTTGTAATTTTTCTCCCGATCAGTCTGGGTCTTCAACAGCAAGCCAGAGAAGATCACCCTGAGGTATCCAGGCTGTCACGATTGCTGTTAACTGCAGTCAAGAAAGAGTTAACTTAAGAAGCTCACCGGTCTTTTTTAGGGCCATCGGACGTCGAACTACCTAGCGATTATATATATTAGAACTTAACAAAGTTGACTGAAAATAGCCTTTAGGAGTCATAAAAGTCGTAAGCATACCAATAGTCGCAAAAGGGTATATTGGAAAGAAAACCTCAAATGTATCTAATGAATACAATTTGAGGCGTCAAGAAACTGACGCAGAAAATTTATCGAGATTGAAACAGCAGCGTCAAAATCGTCAACTTAAGAGTCCATTACGTGAGAGATCAGCTTTTCATTGTACCCTCACAGCAATCTCTGAAATCTTTAAAGATCCTACTTCAGATTTTTTAATGAGTAGAAAATGTATTTGTGTTTTTGTGGCAATAAAAATGTTGGGTTTAAGGTCCAGGACTTTGTTGCTCTGGTAATAAAATTGTGAGATATGAGAAAAAACAATTTTTTTCTAATATAAATTTTTTGGGGGTTTTAAATCTTAACAGCTTAAAAAAATAGCCCTTTTCGTGAATTACACAGAAGAAACCAAATCAACAACTTCTTATAGCCATCGATTATTTTATGGCATAAAGAACGCACGGTACTTTTCAGCATAATTATTTTTTTGAATTTGTACACCTTATTATTTGACCAAATAAACTATATGGATTTCGAAAAAATATGTTTTTAATAAGAAGATTTTTGTTCTGAGATGTATCGGGAATATGTGTAAAATTTTCTAACTAAAAATGTTTCATATTACGTGTCAACACACTACGGTGTTTTATTTAGTAAGTCTCGGGCGAAGCCGAGACGGGGGGCTGCTAGTATAAACTAATTTTCAAGTTTTCGAGAAAAATATTTACCTAAAAAATGTATATCATTAAATAAATTATGTATTTGTTTAATTAAACCAAATAATTAATGCACATTAAATGAATATTTGCATTCAAAATAAGTAACGAACTATAAGATAATATGAAGTAATCGATTTTCCATTGTCGGGCCCGCTCATAACAGAGTGGGTAAGGGCCTCGGCTAGTGTGCAAGAGATCGGGGGTTCAAACCTAGTTGGAAACTCAATTCTGGAATCAAACAAGATCTACTTTCATTACACTTTTTCTCAAGGTCGCCAATATAAAATCGTTTATTTATTTTATAGTGCAGAACGCGCCTATACAAGTATAAATTTAAAAGCATTGACTTACGGGGCCGTCATGTGTTTATAACTAAGACTTTTGACTATTATCATCACTGTTTCAAGAGCGAATCAATGCACTGTTTAATTTACTTAGCTTTGAACAAATCTTGAGTTAAGTTTTTTTAAGCTTCCACCATTGCTAGTCATGCGTGGTGCTGTCTGTCGACTTTACAAAGACTACAGAGTCAAGGCTGTGGCTATGGTTCACAGTTTTTCACTTCAGTGGCAAATCAGTTTCATTACTAGTGAGAATCGTCTTTGCATTAACTCTCCAAAGCTACTAGCAGTTCCATTCAATTGTAATGTGTATGTTTAGCGAAGCAGATGTGGAGCAAGGTTTTGTGTAGTGAATGGCTGTTCTGATTCCTTTTAAAAATGGGTGAAAATATTAAATAAATAAAGCGTATTCTTTCTTATTTTGTGGGGCGAATATCGTGTGGGAGGAGGGGAGGTGGAAATCGTGTGCGGGGATGTGGTATGCCCCATTAAAAGAACTATATAATACGTATACAAGCAGTTCCAAGTTTAATGTATACTAAGAAGTCCTAAGTTTAAAAAAAAGTAAAATTTAAGGTACACCTACGGGATCCGGTTTTTTTTTTCCTCACATACCCAGAAACATGAGAAATTTATTCAAAAAATGGTAAGCTCCTTAGTTAATAACTTTTTTCCTATAAGAGCTGTCAAAATTTTGCAGAAAGATTTTAAAGGGGCTTGAAATAAGCTTTCATTTGAGCACTGATGAAATATAAAAAGTCAACTTCCTCAAATAATACAGGTGGTTCAAGTTTGAGCTTCAGATTAAAAGAAGCAATTTTGGTCGAAAACTTTAAAATTACTTTAAATCACCTTAACTTTTGACCAGATCAATATTTTTGACTTTATCACAGCTCAAACCAAAGGATTTTCAGTAAACTGTACGTAAAATTTTAGTTTAGTCGAAAATAGTCGTTGGCTGGAAAGTTGTGGCTGATTGAAGCTTGAGTTTTTTAAAAAAAAGCATTGATCTTGATGATCTTAAAAGCACCTGAAAATTTTGAATCACATGAAATATGTCAAAATTTTTAATTTTTGCAGTAATACAAATCATGGAAGTATCACCACAGACAGATAATTATTATGACTTATTTTACAGAGCCAGTCAAGTAATTTAATAAAAAATAATTGTTCTGTTAGATGTATACATACTTAAAAGAACGTTTTGTAATAATTCGTATTCCAAGCAGAGTGTATAGTAGGATCACCTTAATTAACGGCTGCGAAAATTCATGTTCGTCCAGAAGTAAATTAGGGTAGAGATTAAAACTATTATAGTGCACCTGAGTAAAATAGGATAAAAAAATTGACTAGTAAAGGCCCAAAAAAATGGTAAAAATTGCCAAAATAGGTTTAATGCGTCTTAAGCGATAATTTCACTAGCCACGTTGAGCCCAAATCAGTTTGACAGTTTTTCAATCACGCAAAATTGCCATTTTGGGCATTATTTTCGAAACTCAGAAAATCACATTACAATTAATATTAAGAGCTGAAATTTGGACCAAAAGTAAGTATTGTAGCCTTTACCCTAACAAGATCAATTCTTAAGATACTTGTAATTGGTAAAAATGAATGGCATTTTAGGTAGGTGTAGAGTTAACATTGACGAAGCGAAATACGTTTGAAAACTGTACCTATGTTGGCTAACATCTTTTTTTTACCATTTTTCGAGATGACCTTTTTTTCGGTTCTTGCTGCGGTTCGCAAAAAGTTTAAAACCGATTAAGCTAAAATTTTGTGTGTATGATAAGGGCTCTGATAACTGTCTTGTATTAAAATTTCAGCTTTGAATATTGTATAGAATGCGAGTTATTAAATTTCGAAAAAATGACTCATAATGGCGGTGTTTGCAATTTGCGAAAAAATGGCTAAACTGATCTGAACCCAACGCGGCTCATTTTTTTTGTCTTAAAATTGCACATCTTTTGCTGCACAAAAAACATGCTTTGGCCATTATTGCCATTTTTTGGGGGGCTCTTGCTGACATTTCTACTGGTTAGATTCCATTTTAATTTTTTATAACATATTAAAACTACTACCTTATTTTTTTCGTGATAGTTAGAATTTGGGGGATATCGTTATGATTTTTAGCTAATTCTACCATACTAAATATACCCTTAAAATTTTGTAACCATCGGTCTGGCAGTTTTTGCACGATGCAATTTGCAAGTACATAAAAAAAAAAAATTAAATTTTATGCCAGTAGTACAAATTCGTCTTGACACTGGCTCCCATTATTTGACATACAGTCTGAAACTTAAGTTTCAAAAAGCAATCAAGATTTTAAAAAATTGTTCAACACCTTTAAACAAAAAAGCCATAGTTACAAAGTAGAATAACTCGATCATTTTTAATGAATTCTAACCAAATTCAGTGCACAAGTAGAGAGCTATGGAACAAAGATTTCAAGACTTAGTGAGCTTAAATTTCATTACTGTAACTTAAGTTATAGATGTTTAAAGTCACTTAACGTTTACTGCTAATAGGACGAAGTTGTAACAGGAAAAAAAGTTTGCTTGCATACGTTAATACCTACTTTGCAAGAGTCTGTTATTTGCAGATGGATGTGCTTGACGTACCATATAAAATTTTTAAATATTTTTTTGCATAAAAAATAAGTATTTATTAATCTTTGATTTTTAGACCAAAAATATATTTTATGTGTTAAAATAACATTAAAAACATATTTAAACCACTATTTTTATCTCTTAAATACGTATATACATATGAAATACGTATATACATCTTAATATTTGAATTATGTAAAGCAATTGAATTTTTAAATTAAAGGTTTATTTATTCATTTATTCGAGAACACAAATGATACGTTTTAAAATAAAAATAAAATTTTATGTTTTGTTAATGTATATGAACTCAAGAAATCAAATATAATTAAGGAAATAAAATACAAAAGAAATTAATCAGTAAAAATATGCCTATTTACCTAAAAGGCTTATTACAAAGTTTCCGTATAAAGCGGGGGCACAGTAAAAGATTTATAAAAATTCAAGATTTTTGAGAAATTAAAAAATAAATACGCAGGGAGCACTTGATATAATGTGTTGTTTATCATGCATAAGCAGAAAATTGTCTTAAAACTGGAGTACTCGGAAAAATTACTCTACCTTTGTACCTCTCGAATGCGACTAACCCACAGCTATTTTATTTTTTTGCAAAACAACCTTCGTCTTTAAAAAGTTTGTTAGGAAATATGTTACTTTAACTATATATCTTCAGTGTTTGTCACAAGTGGCTCAAAATGAGCCAAAAAGACAAGTTTTGGTACAAAATCTATAATAACCTATTTGACCAATGTAAGAGATTTGTATTTTACATGAGTTTTTATTTAATTTGGTTAGCAACTTTCTTCCAGAGTGAAACTAAACACTTGTTAGGTTTTTTTTTACCATAAAAATTAACCAGGATTCAATGGCTTAGATAACAAAAGATGACGGAACTCCTTAACAGACTAGTTGACGAAGCATAACAAAGTATGGAAAACTATATACTATAGTTTTTCGGTGTTTATTGGAATATTTTGCAATATTTCTGATATTTTCATTCGAACTCAATGAATTGTTTGTATCCTAACAAGGTTTCTACTCTGAAAAATGGTATAACATTGAACAAAATACCAACTTTTACTTATCATACAAATATGCAATACTTTTCTTTTGTCTGTTTTACAGAATACTCTCCTTCCTTAATTATTCTGTTGTAAAAGCAACTTATTCCTAAAATTCTTGGTTTTACTTTTAGCATTACCAACTGTAGGTATTCTATTATTTAAACATTCATATTAATAATTAGGAAAACCACTAATGATAATGCGTTTTCTATAATCATACATAGTTTTTCTCAAAACAACATACTTTTATCTTATTTAATCAACATTATAAGTAGAACAATAAGAAAGAAAACACGATAATTGTAAAGTTGATGAATGGTAACAAAGCACAAAATCGTGCACTAATAATCTGAAATAATTTTATTCGCATAGAAGCTAATATTTATCAATAGTTTCTGACTGGTACCTAAGGGTTGGCGCGCCAAGCACACAGAAACCAAAGTCCTACCAGTGTATATATTTTCCTATATATTATATTTTGTAGTTGCTTGGTTTTAAGGCGACAATTAGCTCCCCCTAATCCTCCTATCCCTCCTCAGCTTCCCTCCAAATCCATCATACATAAGCTAATTTTTGTTTGATTTACCCGTAAAATTTAACCCAATAAAATTAACTTGATCCGTCTCCACTTCCTCGATCCTTACCTCCCCCACCTACTCCTCTACTTTCTTACTAAATAAAGTAGTTTCGTACTATATTATTTTATATTGTGTAGTTTCATATATACTTGCATTATTTTAAGGTAATCTGGAGTATGCCATTTTTTTTTTTTATTTTTTACAAAGCATTGTTGGTATATAAAAAACACTACCAACCATGAATTTTTAAACTAAAGCGCGATAGAATTGTTCTTACTTTTGTCTGCTGATTGATAGTATAAGGCCCGATTTATAGTGAGTGCAGCTGCCAATAGCAAAGACCGGCAAAGGTAAGGAAAGGTAGGCAACTAGCGCCAACAGACGGCAAGCAGAAGCGCTTCACTGATGCTGCCTGTTCTCTTAAGTTTCCGTATGGTTCACGTTGCCATCTGATCCCTTTTTTGTTGATACTATTCAACACATTTTTCGACCATTTTTCAGTGCCTCTTCTCGACTGTGGCTGTGTAAACTCTATTTTTTTGCAAAGATAAACCTATAGCAAGTCTTTTTCTTCTTTTGTATACGATCGCAGCTTTTCATAGTTGGTTTTAAGTACAGCTTCTGCTCGTTGTTTTTTGTAAGCTTCACAAGCTGTCCAAAGTTTTTATCAGAAATTGGCGAGATATCTCATACTGTCACGTTAAGTTTATTTACAATCGTAAAAACGAGCAAATCTAAGAAGGTACAAAATGATAAGAGTTTACTTTACCGCAGTAAGGCTTGGAATAAAGTTGTAGCCAAATGTGGAAACAAGTACGCCAGTAAGGATTTTTTTTGCAGTTTCAGAGATTTGTATTTCTATTATATGGGGACTAGTCGTTAAAACTCTTAATATCGAAAAGTATTAATAATTACACCTAATGATAGTGAAAAGTTATAAACGTTAATCATCGAACCTATATGAGGTAAAGTCACTGTAGGCATAGTATAAAAGAAGGCAAACGCAAGTATGAAAACAAGTTTATAAGTGACCAGCATTAGGTTCGTATCAGATTTTTAAATATTATTTATTCACGCTTGTCAACTGAAGAAAAACAAAAGATTTGCTAGTTCCAACAAAAGTACCTAGAGTGTTTAATCTTTTTTTTAAAAGATATATGGTATGCATTAAAAAAGTAATATCACAATGTCAAGACTTATTGTGCGCTTTTTAATTCAATCAGATGGTGTTTAAAAAAATTTTTTCAATTCATTTCTTGCCTCTGTGCCGTAGGTAGGCTTACCTCTTGTATCTGTGACAGTAACGCTCTCTAGAACTGTCTATTCTTCGTTTAAAGATAGAAGTAGTTCCTCAACTCCTTTAAAGTCTGTGACTATGTTGTGTAGTGAACATAATCACTTAACAATATCATCAATCACATCTAGTTTTTGATTTATCGCGGTTGAAAGTATTCTGCATTGTGGATCATAATGCCAAATTTTTTTATCCTATTTTACTCCAGTGCACTATAACAGTTTTAACCTCTACCCAAATTTTCTTCTGGACTGTAATGATACTTCCAGGATTTGTATAACAGCAAAACTATGCGTAATTCAAATCAATGTATAAAGTAGTATCATCTAGTATGTATCACAAAGATATATAAAAAATTTAAACTTTTGACATATTTCATGTGATTCAAAATTTTCAGGTGCTTTTAAGATCATCAAGATCAATGCTTTTTTTCAAAAAACTCAAGCTTCAATCAGCTACAACTTTCCAGCCAACGACTATTTTCGACCAAACTAAAATTTTACTTACAGTTTACTAAAAATCTTTTTGTTTGAGCTGCAATAACACTGTTTATATTGTCTGTTACCGTCAAGTTTTAGCACCACCTTCTCCCACTTTTGACTTTTCACCACTTTTCACTTTTTTGTCTCTTCTCTCTTCCTTTCTTGCTTCTTCTTCTCATTGTTTCAATAATTTTCTGGCGTCATCTTTTAGTTAACTTCATAATTCATCTCGATCTTCTTCGGTACTAACACTCGAAGCTTTAATCACCCACCTTTAAGAGCTTCTTTTCTTAGCCTGATCACACTTCTTAAAACTTCTATATTCTTTGCATCTTGGCTAAGAACATCTTCTATCTCGTTCCCACTCCTTGTTTTTTCATATATCCTCAGTATGTGTGTCTATGGTCCTCTTCTTCTTCCGGACACAGTCTAAATATTTTTTCTTTCTCTTCTTCCCAGTATTCTTTACCTTTACACTCATTTCCGCATCTAAATCTTGCCATCAGCCTCCTATCTTTACTTGTCACATCCTTTTTTAGGTACTCTGATTCTTCCTCTGTTTTGATATGTCTATATATTTTGCTGTATCTTGAATTTCGTATCTTCTCCATTTTTTTTTCTCTGTTCTTTGCTAGCCATTATTTTTTCTCTTAGTTCCTTCTTAAACTCTACTCTTTTCATGTATCTTGTTTCTTTTACATTTTCTTCTTTTAGAGTTTCTAGTCACTTGTTTGATCCTCTTCCTATATTAATTCTTACTTTATCCTTGTCTTTTTCTCTTATACCTTCTTTCATTAATTTTATATTTGAGATCCTGATTTTCTCTTCAAACTTAAGCGCTCTTCTTAATGCTTTTATTTTTAGCTTCTCCATTTTACACTCTTCTTCCACTATGTAATTTAAAGTGTTGTTATCTAATCCTAGTATCCACTTTAGGTATCTTCTTTGCACACTGTCTGGCCTCTCATCTTCTTCCCACCCCCATATCTCTGCTCCAAATAGTGCAACACTTTCCATAAGTGCTGTAAAAAGTTTCATCCTCCCGTTATAACTGTTCTTGAATATTCTTTCACCTATACTCCATGCACTCTTAATGGCAATTATTGCTTTTCTCTTCCTCTTTTCCATGTGTCTTTCACTGGTACCAATCTTTTGTAAAATATATCGAAGATATCTTATTTCAGACAGGCACCACACTTTTTTATCTCGTATACTACATCCTCCTATTGGCCCTTTTTTCAGCTCTTCCTCCAGATCTGCCAGGTATATGTTGAACAAGGTTGGGCTTAAAAGACATCCCTGTATCACTCCTTTTTCAGCCCAAAATTCCTCTGATATTCCTTCTGCTGCTTTAATTACATTGCTTGTTCCTTTGTAAATATTAATAATTCTGTTTCCTAATTTTTCACTCACCTCCATTTCTACTAGTCTTTCTCCTAGTACATTCCTATCCACACGATCGAAAGCTTCTGTGAGATCTATAAAGCATGCAAAAACCTTTCTTCTCGGTTTGCCCAGCTTTTCCTTTACTCTATGATTTAGCGTGAAAATCGCTTCTATTACTCCTCTCCGTTCCCTAAATTCAAACTAACTCTGGTAACTTTTTTTCAATTTTTTTTCTTAACAATCCGCTTAGCGTACTAGCGTATGTCTTGTATGCCGTGCAAGTTGGTGTTACTCCTCTGTAATTTTGCGGCTTATCCTTATCCCCTTTCTTACATATTGAACAAACTACTCCAATTCTCCATTGTTCCGGCATTACTCCTTCTTTCCATACTTTTTTTCATCAACTCCCAGACGGCTGTCTCTAACTCTTTTGGCATATATTTCCAGACCTCATTTTCCAATTTATCTTCTCCTGGTTTTTCTTGGTGCTAGATTTTTCTTGCTCTTCTGTGCTTTCGCTTGAAATCCCCTTTTTTTTTGTTGATTCTTGTAGTACCGTTACTCCTTCATTCTTTCCATCCAACTTTTCTATAAAATGTGATCTACAATCTTGCATTTCTATCTTCTTATTTCTTCCTCGTTTCCTTTTTCTGAATCTGTTTAAATACTTCCACATTTCTTCTTCTGATATTGCTTTCCTCAATTTTTCCTCTTCATTTCTTTGCCGCCTGATCCTTGTTGCTTCGCACCAATTTCTGTATTCTCTTTTTTTGCTCATGAAGTATGATGACTTATCAGATTTGAAGACGACGAAAAATTAAAGTTTAGACGTAGCTATCAATACGATATTCAGCAGGCTGAGCCAAAGACAAGGAGCCTGTTGATAGATAGATGCAGGTTGGCCACATTTAATTTCACTCTGCATGCGCAAAGCTGGCACGGCCTCTACCACACAAGCACAATGCCAGTGAATAATAATGATGGTAGCTGCTAAGAAAGCATCTTATACGCACTAGAAAAAGCCAATAGGCAGGTATTGGTGGTACGTAGTGTCATTAATACTAGCAATGGAGTAGCAAGCACAATGAAGTTTCAACAGTAATGGCAGACTAGTAGTCCTGGGTCATGACGTGTCTCTGTATATATATCAGAAAAAGTTGGGTAGCACTTTACGCACAAACCCACACTACTGCAGCTCTAGTGTATATCAGTCGGGTAAAGTTAGCAAACCCGGTACATAAAATTGCTTTTTTATAAATAATTGGTTTTTGTCGGCTTAAAACTTTTTCATGGCCATTTTTCAGAAGCACCTTTTTTTAGTTTTTTTTAAGGTTCTTAAAAAGTATCACATTGATCTTGCTCAAATTTTGTACGGTTATTGTCACCTATAAAAAACATATTTTGTAGAAGTTTCAAATCTTGACATGCAACAGAACAAAAGTTATGGAATTCACAAAAAAGTGGTTTCTTACAATTTACTAAAAAAACTACTGGACTGATTGGAGCTCAAAAAAACTAACTGTACTGTATTTTTGCTGTGCATTCGTCATTTAATCACACTTTATTTGTCAAATGCATAGTTTTTTCGTAAATCGCAAAAAAGTGACTTTGACGATATTGGCCATTTTTTTAACCATCTAGCCCTGTTGAGATCGGGTTCAAACTTAACATATTATTTGTATTGTTATTATATAAAAAAAAAAATTTTTTCAAATGAAATTCACAATTTTTTATTTCTATAGGCCAGTAATCAGCTAATTTTACCTGACTACGTGTACTCTTAACACTATGTGCGCTTTTTCCGCGTTTCCCATCGCCATTCGTCTTGTCTACCAAAGACATAAAAGAAAAAATAGCCATCTTTTTGGTGTACCACACGTTCCCTAGCAAAAATGGTTTATGCACCAAATCATCTTACTATCCAGCTTGAAAGACTAATGTCCGCAATAAAGTCAAGAAGAGAAATTCAAACACCAATACAAAAAGCACCATGTAACAAATACTCAACTTTAATGTTAACGAATATAACTCTACGTTTACTGCTCATATAATACAAAAAGATGTTTTTGTTGAAATTAAACAGTAGTGAGACCATGAATAGTGAAATTTATTTAATATAATGTATGCTAGTTGTTAAATACTTACAGGTGCAAGCGGTTGACTTGAACTTACTACATGCAGCATCATTTATAAGCTGAAGTGAACACTCTCGCAGAGTCTACATATGTAAGCGCAATAATGAATGTAGGTAAGTGCGCTAGCAAGCAGTGAACCGTAAATTGTAGAATATCAAATGTACAGGACTCAACACTGTAGTGTAAGTAGGAGAAGGGAAACTAAAAACCTATGCTTGATGTTATTCAGAAATATAAGCAGACTTTACCTATTCTTGAATAGTTTTTCTAGAGAGTTACATTTTTTATTAATTGTATCTTTGACTGATCTACGTTTATTTTTTTTCTGATTTCTATTTTTTTTTTAACTATCAATAAGAAAAACATGTGTTACCTTTATAAATTATTAAATGTACTAATAAATAAATTCAAAACTGTATTTCTTTTTTTTTTTAATTTTTTTCTTTACTAATAGTATTAAATAGTTGTTATTTGGAGATAATGTATGATAAAATTAATCAATTAAAAAATCAAAAAGATGGGTACAACGGTAAAACTTTTAATTTTTAAACTTTGGAAAGTCCGTACAACAAAAATATATTTTAAAAAAGAATGAATTGAAAATTTGTTATAGACCAATGAACAACTACTTTTATTGAAGGTAGGTAAAGAAATAACAAGATATATGCATATGAATTTACCTTATTTCTCTTCGTTGGATACTGATGAAGAATGAAAATAAATGAAACTGTTGTCCATATGACTAATGACACTAATACAAAAACAATGTATTTGCTTCGCATGGTTGATGTTACGCCATCTACAAAAATTATACGTTTTTAAGTCTTACTATGAATTACATCAAATGAATTGAGATTTATGTTCATAAGACTAAGTACTATATAAGTCTGAAAAATGTTATACACAATTTAAATTACCTATTGGATTAAGCTCGTCTTACTGTTTAAGAAAAGTTGTAATTAAAAACGAATAGAATACGTATTATAAGCATGACAACGGAAGTAAATAAAAAAAATTAATAACGTGCAGAAAGAATGAAGCAGACAATTATTATACCAAACAAATAATTAACTATTTCAAACACTTCAAAAACTACAAAATATTTTATAACACCAAGCAAAAAGCTGTTCTGATTTTGATAACAAATAAAGGTAACGTCATCTCCTTTTCATCTTTTCTGCTTGACCAACTAGAACAAAGCATGTTCAGTATTTAGTGTGGCGACCTTAACTGCACCTTAAAAATCAATAACTAGTAATATTACTATCTGCACATTAGAGCTTTGATGGCCATGTGGTTGGGATAACGGAAAAAAACAGCTTTAAACTTGCTGCTCTGTATTAAAGATTATTAGCAAAAAATTTGTTTTTTACTAATAAAGAACTCTTAACTTACTTTTAAAAGTTTCAAAAAACATTTTAATCAGTTGACAAAAGAATTTGTAAGATAGTTATTGTAAGTAATTTTAGTTGTTAAGTCGTAAGCAAGTCAAAATAGAGGTATATCTCATGATTTTGCCAACTCATTAATGTACTGAAGATATAAATTGCTTTATCGTAAAAGTAACTACCGTAAAACTACTGCTCAATAGGCCACTTTTCAAAGACAGAGCACCTTACATGATTTCTTTTTTTCATTGATTTTAAAAAAGTAGCGTTTTTTTGTGTAGAAAAAACAAAGAAGTTATTTCACGTATCTTTAATCTTTGATAGCGCTAAAAGAATAGCTAGTATTCATTAACTAAACTCTACTTATATTTCCGGTTATGTTTACGAATTTCTTTATGATCTTTGAGATGTTTTATGACAAAATATATGTACATGTACATTCTCAGTTGGGTTTTAAACAAATAGTTCTGCTCTCAGATTTTTTTATAATAACTTGTAAGATCACAGCATAAGCAAAACATTAGTTAAGAGCTCATTAAGGATCGAGAATGAAAACTGCAAAACATCTAATAATATTTTTAGCAACGTTCCGTAGAACTTAATGCCTAACTCAGGCTCGTTTGACCAGCTGCAACGATAGTTACAGACTGTGCACCGTATGCAATTTTGATTTGGTTATATTTATTTTATCTTTTTAATATCTGTCTGGAAAAAACTAACGCAATGTCACCATCTATCAGGGAAATCTGGCGAAGCTGTTTAACAAGGCCTTTTATGTGCAGCAAACTTGGAATTTTTTTAGCAACTTGGACGCATCTCAGACTTGTAAAATGATGGTTTTCAGGACCACTTTTATTTTTAGATCTTTAAAAAAATTTTTAATAGGCATGAATACTAAATCTGTATTAATATTTTTAGTATTTTTTCCAGGCATTTTATCCGTTTTTAATCCGTTAAATTTTGAAAAAGGTAATATTTCTTGTTGCTCAACCCTTTTTATTTAACACGTGACATCATCCCACTCCATACGGACATACAAAGTGACCATTTTCATGTTGCCCCCCCCCCCCTTAACATTTTTGTTTATTGACGAAACGAGTTGTCGGACGCATGTAGTAAGTAAAAATTTACGAGGATTCTCATAGTGTTATCAGAATTAGGGTTAGTTTCCTCGTTTTAAAGATAAATTTTCAATTTCAACTGAAAAAAAGTTACTTGTTAGATTTGATGACATAATCGTAATTTCCATCACTTTTTACGTTGATTAGTACCATCTCTCGATGAATTTATAATAACTTGATTAAGATAACGGTAATTAAAATTATTAATAATTTGAAAAGTACTCGAGTACTTGGACTTAGCGTTCTTAAGTTTCTCAGTTGCCAACTTCGCTCGAAGATGTAGAACGATGTGTTGTCAGTATGTTTGTATGGGTATTTCTAAGGTTATGCCTTCTCCACAATTGTTTGCATTGTCGCCGCGTATAATTAATTTTAATATTAAGTTGAACTGTTAAAATAAAAAAAACTCAAAATGCAATTGCTTTTTTCAAGGCTTTGAGGAGGGTGCGAGAGAGAGAGGTGCGATGTTTTACGTTATGTACGCGTGGTATGCGCGCGCACACCCTACCTTTTTACATTGCGGTCTTAATTACTCTAGCAAATATTTATTAACATTATTTTTCACAGCGAACTAACTGACTTAAACTTTTCATATTACGATTCCTAAGTTAATATTTTATGGTTGGTTAGAATTCCATTAAACATTGTCTGTTAATTCTAGTTAAGTTTTCAATTGTGAAAGTGATTTTCGACAATTCTCTGTAAGAGCTCATGTTAAAGTACGAGAATTTGTTTTATTTATAAATCATCGCTGAACCAAAAAAAGGTCTTATATGAATTATGCTAATGCATTCGTAGAATTATACTTAATTTCATCAAAAACTGACTATTTATTCCTTATGGTAGTTAATATCTTAATAGGCATCTTAGTCGTAAAGAAAATTATGAAATTTCAAAAAAAATACTCGTCGGGAAATTTTCTTCCCGCTCTGCGTTTAGGTATTTTCCACGCATATGCAGTTTGTGGCTGATTTACTTGACGGAATAAAGCAGCTCGTCACGCAATGAGCCTCGGGCTGGCGCGACAAAAAAGGTACTCGTCGGGAAATTCACTTCCTGCTCTAAACTTAGTTATTATTTACGCACGTGCAGTTTGTGGCTTATGTCCTTGACGGAATAAAGCAGCCCTACACGCATCGAGTCTCGGAGTCGTCGAAAGATTCGCCTACCGTTCTGTGCTTAAGTATTTTCACGCATGTGCCAGATTTAATTTAACTTTAGATAAGCAAACATTATATTTTACAGTAAGAATTTGAACAAGTTATATATATAAATATTATATATCTGTATGAGCAATAATTAAATGGTCTTGTCTGTACGCAGTTTTTACTGCCCTTAATGTTGCTACGGCTAATAAATTATTTTTTACGTTCACAAGTCGTCATTAACTTTTAAACTAAAATACTGTTACTTTATAGCTTTGTTTATATTTCTGATTATTGAATGTTAACGAATTATAATAATTTTAATTTTTTTGTAGACTTGTCAATTACTGTTCAAATAGGTGATCATTTACAACTCCAACTCTTTACTATTTTCCCAAAAATAGTTCATTACGTACCAAAGGCAGTTAAGTAAAAAAAGTCTCAGATCTCGCGTATACTGTCATCAGAGGCGAAGCCGAGGGTGACAATCAAATACTTTGTAGAGACTTGGCAGCGACTTTACGCAAAGGTACGGGTTAAAGTTCCATATTATTCTTGTACAAGCTCAATAGCATGTACAGTTTGTGCCTGAGAAAGTGCTTTAGAAAGTCTTGAAAAAATACCAAAAAAACTTCTGGAAAAAGTCCCTCAAAAAGTACCGGAAACTATCCCACGTGAAGTACCAAAAAAAATACATAAAGAACTCCAGGAAAAAGTACCGAAAAAAGTCCCGGAAAAAGTACCGCAAAAGATACTGGAGAAAGTACCGGCAAAAATTTCGGACTAAGTACCTGAAAAAAGCCCACAAAAGGAACCGGGAAAAGTCTCGGAAACAAAACCACTAAAAGTCCCAGAAAAAGTCTCGCAAAAAGTACTAGAGAAAGTCTCACAAAAACTACATGAGGAAGTCCCGCAGAAAGTACCGGAGAAAGTCTTGGAAGAAGTACCCTAGAAAGTCCTGCAAAATGTACCAGAGAAAGTCTCGAAAACAGTACCACCAAACGTCCTGGAAAAGGCACCGCAAAAAATACATGTGAAATTCCCGCAAAAAGTACCGGAGAAAGTACCGAAGAAGGTCCCAGGAAAGTACCCAAAAAAGTCCCAAGAAAAGTACCGGAAAAAGTCTCGGAATCAGTACCGCAAAAAGTCCCGGAAAAAGTACCGCAAATAGTACATAAGAAATTTCCACAAATAGTACCGAAGAAAGTGCAGCAAAAGTACATCAGGAAGTCCCACAAAAAGTACCGCAAAAAATAAATGAGGAAGTCCCACAGAAAGTCTCCGAAGAAGTGCCCCAGAAGGGCCTGCAAAATGTATTGAAGAAAGTTTCGGACAAGTACCTCCAAAAGTCCTGGAAAAGGAACCGCAAAAAGGACTTGACGAATTCCCGCAAAAAGTACCGAAGAAAGTTCTACAATAAGTGCCACAAGAAGTACATAAGGAAATTCAGCAAAAAGTACCGCAGAAAGAACCGTAGATAGCCTCGGCAGAAGAACCCGAGAAAATCCCGTAAAAAGTACCAGAAAATGTCCCACAAAAAGTACCGGAGACAGTCCCGTAAAAAGTACCGAAGATAGTCCAGCATGAAGTACCGTAAAAACTCCCAAAAAAGTACTGGAAAAGGTTCCACAGATAGTATCGAAGAAAATCCCGGAAAAAGTACCGCAAAAAGTACCGAAAAAAGTACCTGCGAATATTCCAGACTAAGTACCTGAGAAAGTCCCAAAAAAGTACTGCAGAAAGTACCAGAGAGTATCTCGACAGAAGTACCCAAAAAAATTTCGCAAAATACACTAGAAAAAGTCTCGGGAACAGTACCTCAAAGAGTCCTGGAAAAGGTACCGATAAAAGTACATGAGAAATTTCCGCAAAAAGTACCAGAGAAAGTCCCAGAAAAAGTACCCAGAAAAATCTTGCAAAAAGTACCGGATTCAGTACTCCAAATAGTTCCGGAAAAAGTACCGCAAAAAAAAACATGAGAAAGTCCCGAAAAAAGTACCGGAGAATGTCTCACAAGCAGTACCGCAAAAAATGCATGAGAATGTACTGCAAAAAGTACCGGGGAAAGTCTCGGCAGAAAATCCCAAAAAAGTCCCACAAAATGTACCAGAGAAAGTCTCAGAAACAGTACTGCACAAAGTCCTGGAAAAAGTACCACAAAAAATACACGAAAAAGTCCGGCAAAAAATACCCGAATCAGTACCACTGAAAAGTCCCGGAAAAAGTACCTCAAAAAATACATTAAAAAGTCCCACAAAAAGTACCGCAGAAAATGTATGAGGAAATACTGCAGAAAGTACCGAAGAAAGTCTTGGCAGAAGTGCCAAAGAAATTTCCGCAAAATGCACCAGAGAAAGTCTCAGGAACAGTACCTCAACGAGTCAGTACCGCCACACGGTAACTTTTCAAATAAAAAAATCCAAATTGCAATTGCTTTGAGGGGGATGCGAGAGGGAGGTGCGATGTTTACGTTTGGTACGCGTGGTATGCACCCTTTTTACTTTGCGGTCTTATTTACGCTTACAAATATTTATTTTCTTCCCACTCTGTGTTGAATTATTTTCCAAACATATGCAGTTTAAGGCCGATTTACTTGATGGAATAAGGAAGCCTGACACGCAACGAGTCTCGGGCTAGTACGACACGTAAGTTAATCGTCGGAAAATGGATACTTGGTGTCTACATGCTGGGCACTTAGTAAATACTTGGCGAACTCTTGGCGAGTGCTTGAAGGAAACTTTTTGGGCACTTGTTTGAGTTTTGGCAAAAATGAGAATCAAAATTATTCTCAATGTCAGTCACATGTCAGACTTATATTTAGTCTCAAGATACGTCAAATAATAAGTATCTAAATAAGTCGGAGCACAAGTCTTAAAAACGATATTAAACTTGCATTGAATGTCAAAATTACGCATCTCGGCGTGCTAGGACCCTCGGGCAGGCGTGACAAAAAAGGTACTCTTAGACAAATTGAGTACATGAACTGCGCGTATGCATTTTCTATGAGTACAGTGCACATGCAAGATAAAAATTACGAAAAATGACACATGAAACTCAGAACAGGTCACAGAATAAGTATAGAAGTCAGCTTCAAATAAGTCGCAAAAATAAGTATCAAAATTTGTCTTAATGTCGACCGCATTTCAAACTTATATTTCGTCTTAAGAAACGTCTAATAATTATTCTTTATATAAGATGGAACACAATTCTTGAAAACGATGTTAAAATTGCAATGGATGTCAAAATTGCGCAGCTTGGCGCGCTAGGACCCTCGGGCAGGCGTGACAAAAAAGGTACTCTTAGACGAATAATATACATAAACTGCGCGTAGGCATTTTCCATGAGTACAGTGCTCATTCGAGATAAAAATGACGAAAAATGACATGTCAAACTCAGAATAGGTCACAGAATAAGTATAGAAGTCAGCCTAAAAATAAGTCGCAAAAATAAGTATTAAATTTATTCTCAGTGTCAGTCACATTTCAAACTAATATTTGGAATCGAAGTACGCTTTACAATTAGTCTCTAAATGAGTCGCAACACAAGTCTCAAAATCGATATTAAAATTGCTCTGGATTTTTAAATTCCGCAGCTAATTATACTTTCTTACTTCTCTTATCAAAGCTGCGTGGGGTGCTTGATCAGGCATGTTTATATTTTTTAAAATAAAAAATTATTTTCGAAAGGCTATCTATGATTGCTTGCTGTGATTTATTTATTTGTCTTCGTTTATAAATTAAGCAATCACAATCAATTACACGCTTTATAAATTTACTAACAAAAAGAGAAGAGAATAAAAAAAAAGATGAATTTTTTTCTAATTAACTGCAACTGAAAGAAAAGATTTATTTTGTAAGATATTTTACAACGTTTATATTATATTTATGTATACGTAAAATAACTTTTATCTTCCTGGAGCTAATAGTACGATAATAATGTAGAAGGCTGATCCATTCTTGTTCGGCAGATGGGATACACATACTAAGATGCTGGTAGCTCCCAACACTCCTAATGACGAAAATCCTCTATATGTAGAACTTCTTGAGGTTTCTAAGAAAACAATGTATATAATTACAATTAAATTACTTCACACACACACAGACACACACACACACAAAATTTTGTATGTTACACTTATACACGTACAATTTCACAAATACAATGACACATTCGTACAAGTATTTATACTTACTTAAGTGCAGTTACACAAGCATAAAGAGACAAACAGTAGGGACGTATCCCCGCAAGTGGTAAAATTATAGAGACAGCTGTTGCAGGCGCTTTCTAACTGACAAATCTCGATTCAAGTTAAAAATGAAAATTGTTCGATGATTGATAATATGACATTAAATAGCATAATATGATAGTAAACTAAATTATAATTCACAAAACTGTTTTCAAGACGTATTTTACTCTCATTTTAAAGTGTTTACGAAATAATTTTTTTCGTTTCCTCAATTGACTAGAGAGTTCCTGTAGAACCACTTTAATAGATTGTCGTAAAAAAAAAAATAATAAAAAATAAACAAAGTTTTTGCCAAAATACACAACCAATTGCAAACGTAAATTTTCAAATTATATATAAATTGCGTTTCAAACGTTACGAAAAAATGCAAATATTAACAATTAATGCTGTTTATTGTTCTTTAAAAGTTAAATAAAATTTTTATACAAACAAAAGATTTATTTATTGAGAATGTAAAATTGCTCAGGAAAAATGCTTTTCTTTCTATTCAACAAATAATTAAATTAACCAAATTAAGCAATCCCTTCGAGCCCTGAAAAGCTGCTTTTCATTTAAATTAAAAGTTTAATTAAGCGACATCAGGCGTTTTTGAGGGTTGAGTGTGCCCTCAGTAGAAAAAATAGCATTCGCCACATACGTAAGTGCCATCGCTCTGTAGCTACCTTACGTCCCTCGGAGCCTGCGAGGCAGGCCCCTCGGGCCGCAAAATAGCCCCAGAGACGATGGCACTTATCCGATGAAAACTACTATTTAAAAAAATTCTACAGTCCTAATGATAGCTTTAATTAACTTCTACTTAGAAACCTAATTATACTTTCTTACTTCTCTTATCAAAGATGCGTGGGATGCTTGATCAGGCATGTTTATATTTTTTTAAATAAAAAATTATTTTCGAAAGACTACCTATGATTGCTTGCTGTGATTTATTTATTTGTCTTCGTTTATAAATTAAGCAATCACAATCAATTTCACGCTTTGTAAATTTACTAACAAAAAGAGAAGAGAATAAAAAAAAAGATGAATTTTTTTCTAATTAACTGCAACTGAAAGAAAAGATTTATTTTGTAATATGTTTTATAACGTTTATATTATATTTATGTATACGTAAAATAACTTTTACCTTCCTGGAGCTAATTGTACGATAATAATATAGAAGGCTGATCCATTCTTGTTCAGCAGACGGGATACACATACTAAGATGCTGGTAGCTCTCAACACTCCTAATGACAAAAATCCTCTATATGTAGAACTTCTTGAAGTTTCTAAGAAAACAATATATATAACTACAATTAAATTACTTCACACACACACACACACACACACACACATACAAAATTTTGTATGTTACACTTATACACGTAAAATTTCACAAATACAATGACACATTCGTACAAGTATTTATACTTACTTAAGTGCAGTTACACAAGCATACAGAGACAAACACATACCCACAGATACACCCACCTACTTATAAATTTACACACACACGTACAGTTACACAGAGGCACATACAAATACAGTTACGCACAAGTGCACAGATACGCACACACATGAGGACCCATACAGACGTACATACATATATATTATGGAATTAATTAATTTGCTAACTAACTAACCTGCATTTCTTCCTCTTCCACCCCCTCGTTATCTTCCACTATCTACTTTATCAAATCAGTATCAGCAGCTTTAAGAGATTGCCTTATCACAATTTTTTCAGTACAACTGGAGGTGTTGACATTTAAAAACATCTTATGCAAATTGTACATTTTTCACGATGTCACATGAAATATGGCGGCTCCACTTCTTTTGTTAATTTTGATTTTTATTAACGGTTTCTAAGTAGAAGTTAATTAAAGCTATTATTAGGACTGTGGAATTTTTTTAAATAGTAGTTTTCATCGGATAAGTGCCATCGTCTCTGGGGCTATTTTGCGGCCCGAGGGGCCTGCCTCGCAGGCTCCGAGGGACGTAAGGTAGCTACAGAGCGATGGCACTTACGTATGTGGCGAATGCTATTTTTTCTACTGAGGGCACACTCAACCCTCAAAAACGCCTGATGTCGCTTAATTAAACTTTTAATTTAAATGAAAAGCAGCTTTTCAGGGCTCGAAGGGATTGCTTAATTTGGTTAATTTAGTTATTTGTTGAATAGAAAGAAAAGCATTTTTCCTGAGCAATTTTTATATTCTCAATAAATAAATCTTTTGTTTGTAAAAAAATTTTAATTAACTTTTAAAGAACAATAAACAGCATTGTTCCCTCGGGCCGCAAAATGTCAATTAGCGCAATCAAAGGAGTACAAGTAAAGTCGAAGGGGAGTGTCGAATTAACCCTGCAATCTAGTATTAATGAATTTCAAAGGGTTCTAACCTTGTTGGTGGTCAATGTCATCGCAGACAGGGTCCCAAATAAGATTTTCCCACGAGATACCTTACATATTTCGCCTAAAGTTCGGTTGGCCGATCCTGCTTTTCACAGCCCAGGCCCCATAGATCTATTAATTGCCTATGGTACTATTTCATCCTTGTTCTCAATAGGTCAAATTAATTTGACGAGAGAAAATTGCGACCTATATTTGCAGAAGACATTATTAGGGTGGGTAATCGCGGGCGGCATTAATTATAATGTAGAGAAATCAGAAACGTGCAATTTATTGGATCTTAATGGGCAATTAACTAAGTTTTGGGAGATAGAGAAAATTGGGTCAAAAAATATTAAATCTCAGGAAGAAATAGACTGTGAAGCACACTACGTTGCAAATCTTCGACGCAACAACGAGGGACGGTACGTGGTCAAATTGCCATTCATACAACCAAAAACGGACGTTGGTGATTCTCAGTCCCAGGCATTTCAACGCTTTAAGGCTTTGAAACGAAAATTTAAGATGGATCCTGCTTGTTGCGACGAATATACAGCGGTCATGCAGGATTATTTGAATCAGGGACACATGACATTAGTCAGAGAAAATCCGTTAGAAGGCTATTTTTTACCCATTAGGATTATTGTACATTTGAGATTAACCACTAATCTATACGATACTGACATTAGCTCGAACGTGCAAATGTAACACGCATCAGCCCAACAGGGTCAATCAGTAATTGTGCAATGGACCGTTGTCCTCGCAATTATCATTCATCCGTTCTCGCAGGTTAAAATTTACCTTTTATTCTTATTTATTTGCCCCTTAATTATTTCCGACACCTCAATATGTTAAAAAAAGGGGATACGAGTGATCGTAAGTTCTAAATTTCGATTTGTAAGATAAATGCGAATTTGTATTTGTGTTAAGATTTTATCAACGAATGAAATCAAGGTTGTCATTACATTTTTTCATTTTATTTTTTACTCCTCATATTAATTATTTGAAAGAGAATTAGTGTCAATAAATTATGCTGATTAATAAGTAGTAATCATAACTGTAATATGAACTAAGGTAAATTGTCTTGTAATTTTCAAGTAGTTAAACATCTAATTAATTATTCCTAGGTAAACCACAAGGGTTCACTAGGAATTAAACGAAACGTTATTTTTAATTAACGCAGAGCGGGAAGAAAAATTTCCGACGAGTATTTTTTTTGAAATTTCATAATTTTCTCCACGACTAAGATGCCTATTAAGATGTTAACTACCATAAGGAATAAATAGTCAGTTTTTGATGAAATTAAGTATAATTCTACGAATGCATTAGCATAATTCATATAAGACCTTTTGTTGGTTCAGAGATGATTTATAAATAAAACAAATTCTCGTACTTTAACATAAGCTCTTACGGAGAATTGTCGAAAATCACTCTCACAATTGAAAACTTAACTAGAATTAACAGACAATGTTTAATGGAATTCTAACCAACCATAAAATAGTAACTTAGGAATCGTAATATACAAAGTTTAAGTCAATTGGTTCGCTGTGAAAAATAATGTTAATAAATATTTGCTAGAGTAATTAAGACCGCAATGTAAAAAGGTAGGGTGTGCGCGCGCATACCACGCGTACATAACGTAAAACATCGCACCTCTCTCTGTCGCACCCTCCTCAAAGCCTTGAAAAAAGCAATTGCATTTTGAGTTTTTTTTATTTTAACAGTTCAACTTAATATTAAAATTAATTATAGGCGGCGACAATGCAAACAATTGTGGAGAAGGCATAACCTTAGAAATACCCATACAAACATACTGACAACACATCGTTCTACATCTTCGAGCGAAGTTGGCAACTGAGAAACTTAAGAACGCTAAGTCCAAGTACTCGAGTACTTTTCAAATTATTAATAATTTTAATTACAGTTATCTTAATCAAGTTATTATAAATTCATCGAGAGATGGTACTAATCAACGTAAAAAGTGATGGAGATTACGATTATGTCATCAAATCTAACAAGTAATTTTTTTTTAGTTGAAATTGAAAATTTATCTCTAAAACGAGGAAACTAACCCTAATTCTGATAACACCATGAGAATCCTCGTAAATTTTTACCTACTACATGCGTCCGACAACTCGTTTCGTCAATAAACAAAAATGTTAAGGGAGGGGGGGCAACATGAAAATGGTCACTTTTTAGAACTAACCACTCAATTTACATGGTGGGTAGCACACATATATTTATATGCACTATTGTAGAGGAAGTACACGGTAGCCAATGTTAGGTTCTCGAATGGTAGATAATAAGTTATATTATTAACTTGCAAGTTAAACCTTCGACGCTACATTTTTTTTGATTTTTCAACGACAAAAATCCTTTTGTCATCATTGAGATTTTTAAAAAGCAAATCATTTATTCTTATGTCGTCAATATCACCTGATTCAAAATCTTACTTATAATAGGACAGCTTAAACTGCAGAGTTTTGCGTTTATATTGACCATTAAGTCTGTGACATGGAAATAGTCGCTTAAAGAGAAATACTTGTGCCACATGTCTTTATCATCCCCTTAAAATGAGAGAATAACCAACTCATAAAGCATATTATCGTTAACAGGTTCCTTAAAGCCCTGCATGTTTACCACGTACTTTAGGATGATAAGGACTGAAAATATATTTTCTTTTTTATATACGTGCTCAAACAAATTTTCTTGCGTCACCACTTAGAGGATTGTACTCTACGATATGATCATGTAAAATAACACAGTAAGCAGATACATTTTTCAAGAATCTTTCAATTTCTCTCGCACTTCAAACTCTAAGCTAAGTTCACTAGCATGCTTTTCAAAGTTACATTTTGTTTAGAGCAGTCATTTACAATGAAAGGCATGTATATACTTAAATCTTCTTTATTTATTATATAATGGAAATATAATTATTTTCTCCAATTACGCACTTATCCTTCAGTTACGTGGTTGGCCGCTTGTACTACTTTTTCTGCGAGTAGCTTTGTACATGGTAAGCAGAAAACACTGCCGAACTAGCTTTTTGAAGATATCTACGAGTATTAACAGCACACGAATTGTACAGCTCCATGTATTTTGCACTCTGTACTAGCCACTTGTTGTTGCTGCTGTAGGGCATTCCACCTCGATTGCTTGTGATAACAGGTCATCGTGATTACTACCTTTTACATATTAAAAATACTACAGCCATAACTAATTAAATGATTTCTCAATCTGTTTGACAAATAATTTGTATACTACAACGATTTATGGATTCCTGGAATGAATTTGTTGGGTAGTAAAAGTGCTGCACGAATATATTTATTTCTGGGAGTCAGTTCCTCAACATCTTAGTTCTTTTTTCTCCTTTGATTCCAGCTTATTAAGAAATCATTTAGGTCACATCATCTAATATTGAACATCAAAGGTTCTGGTTCTATATCATAAAAGGCTACTTTAAAATTCTCATGCATATCATACATTATTTAAAACTTGTTCTGGTTAACATAAAGATTAAAATTTAAATAAGGATAGAAGTGTAGGTAAACGGAAAGTTTCTGGTGCTGAAATTACAATAATCAAAAATACTAGCATAAAAAGGAGGCTAATTCTATCGTTTTTTTTTTTCTCTTTTTTTTTTGGGCTTGAGATAACAAAATGAGGCTTTCTCAATTTATAGGGCATTTTGACAATCCAAACATGCCTCGAATTTTTTAAAAATAGAGGATACTTTAAAAAATAGGCACGTTTTTTGTAATAATATTGAGGAAATAAATTGTTTTACTATCTTATACTTTTTTGTAAAGCACGAACCATTTAATCAAAATCAGTATAAGCTTATACTTTTCAAAAATTTTACTGGCAGGTGCTTGTGTAACGGTGCTAACATATTTTCTTGATGATTATAACTTTAGCATAGTCTTCAGAAAAACTGAATACCACACTCAGAGATTTTAATACTTTGAAATAAAATAAATCACTAATAATTTTTTAGGTTCAATGTCAATCCAACCAGTATTTAAAAGCATTAAAGTTTAACTAGCAGAAAAATGTAACCATCTTGATATTAAAACTGCCATTTCAAAATTATTACACTTCTGAATTTCTGTAGCGTTTAACTCATATCATATTTATTCAAACAGATGGCAAATAGAATCATCAACTTATTTTGTTCTTGACAGAGAACCATCATTTTCAGTTGCTTTACATCCAGAAATATGTAGGGAACTTTAAAAGATAAGAGACAGAAATCTTGTTGCTAAACTAAAATGCAAAGCTTATGACTGCTATAAAATGCTAATGCAATGTGGGATTAATTTGTATGAATTTCGTAGTGCACCATCAATTTATTGAAGACGGTACCTGGCTAAACGCTGAGAATCTTTTCTATCATGACTTTTTCTTGTTCATAGATAGCAAAAGAAAGCATAACTTGTTTACCACCAAGAGCTCTTACTATTAGGCCTAATTTTTCCAAGAACTATGCGTTTGGACGTCTTAACCCTTTGGACGTTTCTCGAAAACTAATTAATCTCATCTATTTTGGTTTATTTCCACAGCTTTGTCGAATTTTGGTGGCTTATAAATGACAAACTATTTATACCCTTATTAGTTTATTTTCATAGTCCCATTCAACTTTACTATTATTCTACCCTATGCATATTTTGAATGAATTGTTGCAAGTGTAAGTTCCCTCATCCAAAGAGCTGATTATCTGTTTTGGAGCAGGTCAGATATGAAGCACTTTCAACGAGGGTATGCAGAAAATCTTATACCCTGGAGGTACAGATGTAAAAAATTCGTTAATGGTATCAACTTTGAATCTGTTTATGTAAGCCCCACCAGTGGTATTATAATCAAATTATAATGTGTTAACCATAAAAATAGCAACGGATAAATCTGAGTCGTAAATAGTGGTATCAATGAGAATTGGCTCAGTAAAAACTAAAAGCCATTCTATAGAATCTTTTTGTCTAAAATCATAATAACTATACCATCAGGGTGTAATACGTCAATCAAAAGTGACTAAGCACCTTGAATTTCGTTGCTACCGGTTACAAAAACGACCTCTTGATCACTCACGTGAAATTAATTATCTTAGTCTATATATGTCACTAAATTAAAATTGAAAAGTTCTAATAAGCCAAAAACGTAATTGATGGATTAAATGATTCTCATAAAATTAATGCCAATAATCCTTTTATGACGGTTTCTCAACGGTTAATATTAGTTAAGTATTAAAATTTATTTATTCAGGCGAATGATAGTTTTTTCCAAAAAAAAAAAAAAGCTTAAGCAAAGATGGACGCAGTTTTACGTACTAAAATTATAGTACTTTTTATGAATATATTTGACGTAATTAAGACCAAGATATAGCATTAGATTTATCAGTGAATGTATGTCATTAAAAATATCAAAATACGTTAAGTAATGGCCTCGCTTTCTATAGGCAACCCGGTGACTAATAGAGCCATACTTACCACCAAGTTTTACTATTGCTGATTTGAAAAAATGTGGGTTATTGGCTGGCAGAAGATTTCTTATAAAAACTCTATGGAAATGTGGTATTTTTAAACTTTTTGCATACCTAATAGGGTCATAGTCTGTAAGAGCACGGTAAAGTAGTTTTACATAGTAATTTTTTTCCATTATTAAATCTTTCTTTATTCATATATGTAGACCCAAGCCTTTCTTATGTGGTTTTAAAAAGAGCCCTTTTTCAAGTGTGTTCATAACTCTACAGCCTTTGCAATAATAAATAAGCTCAGAAATATAAGAAGAGCAGTTTTTATAATTTTATAGTAAAGCTAAGTCAACATACAGTGAACACGAGCTCCAGACAAAAGGTTATTACATTTTCTGTCATTAATTTTAAAAAAACTGATAAGCAAGATTAGAAAATACGATGCCAAATGAGCTTAAACGAATGAAGGCAAACTATTACAGTATTATTTTTCAGTTTCAAATGAATCAGTATACAGTATAAATGAGCTTAAAAAAACAAAACATATAAGTCTCCAACGTAAATTTAACGAAATGATTTTGTTTAATAAGAAATTAAAACTGTAGAGAAACGTACAGCTTGCTACCTTCAATTACTTACCTTTACAAGTTAAAATTCAAGAATATTTATCTATACTTAAAGTCGCTAAATCTGCCAAAGTATAGGTTTCTAAAGCAACTGATGAAGCCATAAATAGTAAAAAGTACTTTTCACTTTGCGATTATGAATCATCTTTATCTCCAGATGAGGTACAAACGAACTCCATAATGATCTCTAATGATATTGCCTAAAAAAAAATGAGGTAATATGAGAGCCTCTTTCTGCATAGGATGTTTCGAAAGTATTGGCTGCTTTCTCTCTTTAGCAATCAGATGCTCAAGTTCTATACCATTTAGTCAGAGATAACTTTAACCTTTTAGTGATATTTTGACAAGATGATATAAATTAAAAGAACATCTACAATCATCATGTTAATACACATGTTAACGTAACAAGTGAATGTAACAAGTTAAAGATTCAAAAAATTATGCACCATCTGTTAGAGATTTGTCGTAATCAAAAAGGAAAGAGACGGCGTTAATCTTACTAATATATAAAGCAAAGTCGCTAAAACCATTGTAATCGCTAACCACAAAAGCTACTGAATCGATTTTGCTGAAATTTCGCATACCGATTCTTGACACTTCCTAGATGGTTTAGGTATAGTTTCTATCAAAAGTCGCAAGAGGATAAATTGGAAGGAAAAATTCAAATATTTCTAATAAATACAATTTTGTGCGTCAAGAAACTGACGTAAAAAATTTATCGAAATTAGAACAGCTGCGTCAAAATCAACAAATAAAAAATCCATTACGTGAGGGATCAGCTTTTCATTGTACCCTCACAGAAATCTCATAAATCTTTCAGATTTTTAAATAAATAGAAAATGTATTTGTATTTTTGTGGCGATAAAAAATGTTGAGAGTAAGCTCCAGGACCCTGTTGCTCTGGTAATAAAATTCTGAGATAAGAGAAAAAAAAATTTTTTTAATACATATTTTTTGGAAGTTTTGAATCTTAACAGCCTTAAAAAATAGCCCTTTTTGTAAATTATACGGGAGAAACTGCAAATCAACGCCCCCTTATGGCGAACAATTATTTTATGGCATAAGTAACGTACGGTACTTTTCAGCATGGTTAGAGACGGGGGGCTGCTAGTGGTATATATAGGAGAGGACTTGACTCTGGCTATGAATATTACTCATGCTTTTTAAGATTGTATTAGTTCCTCTGTTGAGGATCAAAATAAATCTTAGTTATGTTAATTCATTTTACTATACACTTTCTAATTAACATTGCTGATAGCTAAATTCTTATTTTTGTGTCTTTATTTCAGTTACATGTTCTACGGTTACTATGTTAAATGTAATAAATTACTTTTTTTAACTTTGTTTGTAATATTTATCCTTTCTTAAGTTCCAATTTAATTCTTATATTGCTTTGTATTAACTTCACATTTATACTAACCTCTCCTAGTACACATACATACATCTGGTTATAGGCTCCTCTGTAAAACAGTTGAGTACCCGTCTGCCTACAGCGCGTACAGCAAGAGCCAGTCACTGTTCTCTTTTGCCATAATATGTAAGCAAGTTCAACGATCAACGCCTTTTTTACTAAATTGCACTTTAACGTTTGTAAAATAGTTTGTGCATAAATAGTTCGTTACTTTCATATCTAAATAAAAGTTAGTGCCCTTTTGTTACTGCTGATTTACGTATTTTTGGATGCATGAAGAGCACTTATTCTCTGACCGTGTTTAAGTCACTGTTTCAAGCTGTTCAAGCTGAACCACGCTACTCCCGCAATACATTTTGGCTCTTTCAGCCAGATATACAGTAACAAGTAAAGGATACAATGACTAAGTGTTGAGTAAAGTTGTGACACTAAAAGCCTTTCAACCTTTTAGTATTTTGGCAAAGTGCTTGATCTTTTCTGCGCTAAGAGATTAACGACCTCTTAATGCACTTCATCGAGTAAGAGCCTGACGACCTCTTGCTTGATTCTGCAAAGAGTTGGGCTCCTCGTTCACTACTCTTACCCCTTGATTTATCAATCCAGGCGGTCCTACAGCATTTTTCCATGCTTTATTTTAGCAGCATGATGTCTAAAGATCAAAAAGTACTCACTAAGTACTAACAGGAGTTGTACACAAGAATTTCCAATGTCTAAGTATTTACTTTAATCTTGCCTTGCCTTCAAAGACAGACCTGCTTATTTTTTCTTGCCAAGTTTTTATTATTTATCAAAAAACTCAGTAAGGAAGAATAATCAGGTATGTTATTAAAGGCCGTTAAACTCAATTAGGAATCAATTGGAAGGAATTTCAAAGAAACCATCATGAAATCCTGGATTGGACGGCAACTTGTGAAGAAAAAATCAGCTATTTAACATTAGACAGCTAAGGCCTTATATAAAAAGCATATCTCATCTCTGCCACGCTTATGGTTGATGAATCGCACAAATTTTCTGCTCCAGCACTTTAAGACACTGCTTCTGTTATAACAGTTTCGTCGGGTAGCATGCCTATAGTATCAGTGCCACTTTTCTCGAGTCAAGTCTGCAATTGGCTAGAGTTTGAAGACTTATTCTGGGCTATTACTGTACATGATTTCTACTTGAAGAACGTCGAGAAACTGCATAAGCTTAAAATTTACATGCAAGGTAAGGCCACAGAAATGCTGAAGACTATCCAGGTTACAGATGCCAACTTCAAGGTACTTGGAAAGATCTCGAAGATCATCACACAAACAGCGTTTTATTTCTGTGGTAATTAGAGATCTGCTTAATTTACTTACTGTTATGTCATATTAAGTATGCTATGAAGCTTAAGGCATTACTCAATATCATGTTAACTACAACGCTCCACAAAATGTTCGGATAATTTCATAGTTGCGCTAACCATTTCGAAGTTTGACACATAGTCTTTTCGCAAATGAGAGTCACCAACCTAAGTAAATAAGGTCAAGTAGAAGTCAAAAAGTCACAGAGCACTTAATCACTTAGACAAACGTGGAAAATGTTATTTTTGTCAAGGAGGTCAGTATCTTGCCTCTTAGACCGGGAAAAGGGGAGTTTGTTAAAACAAATGCCAATCTAAATATTTTGATGGATGGAGGTTCGTCACCAAATGTATTTAAAATGAACCTAAAATCCAACAACTAAACTATTGCAGTTGCTTTTTGTTCGCCGGTAAAGTTGTGAAAACGTAGTTTTTTCACAACTAAAAATGTTTCTTAGCTATTTAACAAAAATGATTCAAGAAGAACTTGTAGGTATTAAAAAGATCTACCAATTAAGACCAGGTGAGATCGAATTGGTTTTTTTTTTTTTTTTTTTTTTCTTTTTTTTCAACAAAACGCCAAAAATCAATAAAAAACGATGTCTTTTAAAAAATGTCTTTAAAGAACAGTTTCATACTTAGACATCCCAAATTTTAATAGGCTGTAGGCTTTCACGTGTAGTATTGGTGGTATTTTTTGTTTTTTTTCTTACAAATATTTTGCAAAAACCCAGTTGCTCATTAAAGGTTTTTGGGCTCTTCTTATGAGTTTCGGCATTCTCTTTTTTATGAGTTATACTTCCGATATTTTTTTATAGCTAATCCATTTTTGCAACTATGGTCTTGCAAATCTAAGTGCACAGAAGTGCTAAGTTGCTAAATGAAATAACTTAAGGAGTAAAAACTAATCGTATCTAGGCTTTGTCATTTGATTGGGAGAACTTTACTCAAAATTAACAAAAAAAAAACGAATGCCTTGCGACCTGTGATAGCAGTGATAGTGATAATTTTTTTTTTTTTTTTTAATTCCTGATGCTTCACTTTGTAGCCAAACAGGCTAAAAACTTTTTTAGGAATTAAAGCTTAACAGTTACATTTTTAAGACAAAAATACAACATGTAGTTTCAGCGCCACGTATTATTGTTACTTTATACTTTTTCGGCGATTTTTTCTGTCCGATGCTTTGCTCATGTGGTATGTAAGAATATTAGAATTTACTCTGATTTATCGATGGGTAAGTATTAAATGCAAGTAATTGAATTTATTTACATTTCCCATCCGACACGCGATGGCCGAGGCAACTCGAATTTTTCAGTTAAAACTACAGTTTGTAGAAACATTGTCATACTTATCAATTGAAAAAAATGCCACCTCGACCAAGACTTGAACATGTGTTGGATAGGAAATGTCGATAAACTCAACTACTCGCATTTAATACTTACCCATCGATAAATTACAGCATATTCTAATTCTATTCTTACATATCATGAAATTGATTTTGTTGATAAAGTAGGAACAGCTTGCATCAAGTGTTACGATGAATAAGCACGGGCGTTTCAAACCGTTCTTTATTGATAAAATAACAGGAGAGTTGGCGTCTTTAAATACAAACCCAATAGTTTTTTTCTTATTATTAAGAAAACAAATACGCTTTTAGGTAGACAAGCATCAGTGTTTGAAAACTCAACGGTTTTTAAGTATTATTGATAAATAAAATACAATCTCAGGCAAGTAAGCATCAGCGTTCAAAAATCAAAGAGTCTATAAGTATTATTTATTAATTAAATACGCTTTTAGGAAAGAAGGCATCAGCGCTTATAAACCCAAAAGTTTTTGAGTATGAATGATGATTAAAATACGGTTTTAGGCGAGTAAGCATTTGCGATGAGAAACTGAACAATTTTCTACTAATAATAATGAATAAAATACGCTTCTTGGTAAAAAAAACGTTGCCAATTCAAAACATAACAGTTCTTTAGTATTATTGATGAGTCAAATATGATCTTAGGTGAGTTACCGTCAGCAATAAGAAACCTAATAGTTTCTAAGTATTATTGCTAAATAAAATAATCTGTAAGGTGAACAAGCATCGGCAATTAGATTCATAAAAGTTTTGTTATTCATAATAAACATAATATGCTCCCAAGTGAGTAAGCATCGATGATAAATAAAATACGCTATCAGGCCACCAAACATCGGCAATTTATAACCCAACAGATTTTAATATTGCTAATAAATGAAGTATCTTATTAGCCAAGCTAGCATCAGCGATGAAAACCCAACAGTGTTTTAGTATTATTTATTAATAACATGCGATCTGAGGCGAGAAAGCATCGGCAATTCGGAACCCAATTGTTTTTTAGTATAATTGATCAACAAAATACGATAGCAGGCGAGTTTCACATATTTCAGTATTATTAATGACAAAATATGCTATTAGGCAAACAAGCATCGGCGATTGGAAACCCAATAGTTTTTAGTATTATTGAAAAATAAAATACGATCTTAAGCAAGTAAGCGTTGGTAATTAGAAACCCAATAGTTATATTGTATTGTATTGTATTAAGATTCCAACGTATACTTATTGCAAGGTTTTCACGTATCCTAAGTCTCTAATTTCTACCTTCCTCGTTTTTTTTGTTTTTGTTTTTTTTTTCGTAATTACCATCTCCTATTTCCTCAAAAATGCGAGTCTTTCGTGCAGACCCCTAGCAAAGTTCTCTTACCTCTTTCAACGACTAGGTCATCCATCCAACCGGATACTATTTACAGGGCGCAGCAATTGTCTAAAGCCCTTACTACCAAGCATTTATTATCAAGATTAATGGAAAGATATTTTTTAATTAACCATCTAACTCACTGTTTCAACCTTTTTATTACCAACAGTTGCTTTACCTGATGAGCTGGCCAGGTGTTGGCTTACCTTTTAAAAGGAAGCCTCTGGAGGTTCAGACATCATCAGAAAAATAGAGACTATTTGTTTTAAAAATGAGATAAGTTATATTTCGGCATTCTAGGTACTCATCCCCTCGAAAAAACCTGAGAAAAAATTTTGATAATTTTCAACGGGATTAGAACCTACGACCCATTGAGTATCTCCAGATAGGAGGCTAGCACAGTAACCACCAAGCCATCAAAGCTCTGAAACCGAATAGTTTATTCAAGTTTATTTAAGCAATTTAAATTTTTTATTGAGATTATTTAGCTATAGTATTTTTGTATTATTAATAAATAAAATACGCTTTTAAGCTAGTAAAATCTGGCGATTGAAAATCCAATAGCTTTTAATGTTAATAATAAATAAAATGTTCTCTTAGGCGGGCTAAAATTAGCAACTTGCAATACAGTTGTAATCACAGACATTAATTTAAAAGAATGTATTTTGGTCGATCAAATGATTAGTAACTCTACGGTTTTTTAAAAACGCTGTCTACGTGATGAAAATAATCAGTGATTTGTGGTACTTAATAACATAAAATATAACACATATTGTATGAGTTTACTTTTATTCATTGAGTTATACTGTCTTGCAGTTGCAAAAAAATAGTCTGCAACTGGTCTTAACCATGTGTGCGTGTGTGTGTGTTTGTGTGGTTCACGTTAAGTCTAAAATTATGTTCTTTAAAAAATGCCCTGATATCTTCGTGCGCAAAGTGCGAATGGACTGGATTTTGCCTAGTTAAAATAACTGATTATTGAATAACATTAACGTACTAAGCATCTACTTGGCATAGACAGCCCCATAAAAAAAGAGTTGGTTTCCTTATTAATGTTAATTGTTTTGGCATGTGTACATTTCATTTGATAATAATACCTTTAACAGTTGGATTTCTCGCGTAAAAGCCAATTGGTTCATGAATTATACTAACAAATAGTTGGACTGCTAATTGCTGATACTTGCTTGAGTAAAGATAAATTTTATCAACTACTCAACTATCTACAAGTAGCGTCAGCTCAGTGGTAAGCCTGCTTTTTACTGACACAACGTCGTCCTTGGGGTCCTAGGTTTGTTGAAAAAGTTCCAATAAAATCCCTGCTGTTTTAGCGCAGGTTTTTCTGTGAAATTTCTCTTGTAGATTGCAGGATTTTTTCCTTAACTTACAGGTTTTCAGGCCTGAGTAAATGTGAAACAGTGTTAGGGCTTTAAAAAGAGATTAGCGTATCCGATGCGCTACGTAGGGATCACCGGCCTTTCCGGCGAAGAGTGGTACCTGAAACATAAGGTTTCTTCGGAAATGCTAAATAGACTGGATCCAATTCTTTGGGACCCACCTGAGATCCTTTTTATTTACTAATTATACTAAAAAACAATAGAAAATGATCTCTGTCAGCAATAAAAATTACTCAAATAAATTTTAAAAAATAATTAGGTCTTAAAACATCAATTACTCTTATTGTAGCGAATTTTATTTATTAATATTACTCAAAAACTATTGGGTTTCTAACCACTGATAGTGACTTACTGAAAAGTACATTTAATTTATGATAAATACTAAAAAACTATTGGGTTTCCAGATACTAATGCTTACTCGTCTAAAAGCGTATTTTATTAATCAATAATACTAAGAAACTGTTGGATTTTTTATCACCAATGCTTACTCACTTAGAAGAGCATTTTATTTATTTCTAAAACTAAAAAACTTTTGGGTAAACGCCGATGCTTACTTACCTAAAAGCATATTTTACTTATTAAGAATGCTTACAAAACCATTTGATTTCCAATTTCCAATACTTACTAGCCTGAGAAGTTTTATTTATTTATTATACTACGAAACTATTAGATTTTTTATCACTAATGCTTCTGTACTCAGGAGCACATTTAATTTATTGATAGGACTAAAAAACTATTGGATTTTTAATTGCCAATAATCACTTACCTGATATCGTATTTTATTCATGCATAATACTAAAAAACTGTTGGGTTGTTAAATGTCAATGCTAGCTTGCCCAAAAGTGCATTTCATTTATTAATAGTACTAAAAAGTAGTTGGATTTTTAACAACCGATGCTTGCTAGCCTGAGCAAGTATTTTATGTATCAAAAATACTACAAAGGTTATTACTTATACAATTACTGACGCTTTTTTGGCTGGGATCATATTTGATTTATCACTAATATAACTGTTGGGTTACTAATCGCTGACACTTACTCGCCTAAAAGCGTATTTTATTGATTAATAATTATTAATTATTATAATACTTAAAAATCTATTGGGTTAGTCATCACCGATAATTCCAAACCTAATAGCATATTTTATTATCAATTATTATGAAAATCTGTTGGGTATCTTATTGCCAATGTTTACTAGCCTAAGAATGTATTTTATTTATCAGTAATACTCAAAAATATTATTGATAAATAAAAATTCTAGTTTTTTAACTATAACAACTAATCTCGATTATGTATTAAAATTACTTAAATAAATTAAAAAAAACATTGGGTTTGGAATCACTGACGCTAACTTTCCTGAGAGCGTATTTTATTTATCAATAATACTCAAAAATGTTTGGTTTTTATTGGCTAAAGTTTACTCGCCTAAGAACGTATTTTATTTATTAATAGTACTGAAAAACTATTGAGTTTTTAATCGTCGATGCTTGCTCACTTAGGAGCACAATTTAGTTATTGATAAAACTAAAAAGTTATTCAGTTTTTTATCACCAATGCTCTCCAGCCTATAAGGGTTTTTTATCAATAAATATTGTTAAAGTCGGTTGAATTTTTTATTGCCAGCACTTACTTACCTGAAATCGTACTTAATTCATCAATTATACTGGAAACGCTGTTCGGTTTTTAATCGCCAACGTTATAAGACCGTACTTCATTTATCATTAATATTAAAAGACTATTCGAATTTTAATCGCCAATGCTCACTTGCCAATGAGCGTATTTAATTCATTAATTGTACTTAAAAAACTAATGGATTTTTAATCGCCAATGTTTACTTACCTAAGATTGTAGTTTATTCATCAATAATACCAAAAAATTTTGAAATTTTCAATCGCCAACGCTGGCCCACCTAAAGAGTGTGTTGTATTTATCTATAATGCGAAAAAATAGTTGGGTTTCTAATCGTTGATGCTTGCTAGCCTATGTGTATTTTATAGAATGATAATCCTAAGAGATTATCAGATTTTTAACTACCAACGCTTACTCGCCTGAAATTGTATTATATTTATTCATAATAGTAAAAAACTTTTGTTTTTCAATCGCCGATGCTTACTTACCTAAGAGCGTATTTAATTAATTAATAGTATTTAAAAAACCATTGGGTTTTAAATCGCCAATGCTTATTCACTTATGATTACATTTTATTTATTGTTACAACTAATAAGCAGATATAATACTAATTACCAATGCTTACTTGCCTGAGATCGTATTTTATTTATCAAAAAATCAGGTGTGGGTCACGGGACCCCCGGCAGAAGTGAAACTTTGAACTAAAATGTTATTAAACTCGGTATAACTGAAACTGAGAAAATTTGATTACACCCAATTTTAATAGGTCTTTAAGAACCCGATATTTATATAGAAAAAATTTCATTATTACTATGTATCCGACCACGCACAGGCATAAAATACATATACTTGTGTTATATATGATTCGTAAATTCTAAGTACTTTTATGTTTGCTATAATGTATGTATTAATATGTGTACAAATTGTTCGTCATGTAATGCAGAACGAAAAAAAATTTTAACCATAGTGCCCCGAAAAAGGTGCTTTTGTCCAGTTACGCAGGACAGAAATTTCTTTGATTTAAAATTACTATTCGTGCATGTGATATGACATCATATATATTATGTACAATCAATTCTTGTTGGAATTATTGTATCCGACAAATTTTTTTAAATTTTGGTTACCATAAAAGTGAAATAATCCACTGTATCTGATTGAGATCAAGGAAAACAATAGACATACATTTCTATTTCCCATTGTGAAGATGTAATTTTTTACTTAATTTATTTTTTATGATTATTTATAATTTAATATCAAAATTTACCCGTGCTTACAATTTATTTCTACTAATCTCAAAATAGATAATAAGAATATAGGTTTTTGTCACGTGAAAATTATTCTTATAATATGTAATAGAGAATAGACAGTAAATAAATTTATAGCTAGGATACGTAGGATGTAGCTTTGCCTTTGAGAAATGATTTATTATTTTTAGATTTATTACGATTGTTTATATAAATCCATGCAACATACGTTTTTGCACATCAATCATTATTTTCTGTACATGGAATTATTTTTGGCCTATCTGGCTTCCCTATCAAGATAGTACTGGTTTTAGAATTTTCAGAGATCATGACAAAAATTTTTCGAAGACTTTGTAAATGTCTATAATCATTTTTCAAATACAGCATACAAAAGAAAATTTTTTTTACCCATTCTTTTCAAGGTACGGTCAAAAAGGAGACAATTGAGGTTATGTTTGTGTATAGTCTAACTTCTTTATATTTGTGCATTTCAATCTTGTAGTTTCCCTTTAGAAAATCCGTAAAATTTTTCATTTTTAGCCAATTTTGCTTCCCTTTCGAGATACAGCGTTTTTCCTTGTTTTTTAAGGTAAGGTTGTCGTTTCTACATATGTAATACTTTATGCAAGTTTTTTTACATACATGTATACATATGAACATGTATATAATGACTGGGACTGGTAACACGTATACATGTATACAATATATATATATATACGTATACTTTGCCTCTAGTGAGCTTCAAGGGAGCTCCCTTAAAGTTCACTATTCGCCTCTAGTATGAGTACAGCTGTGGTTTTTCTCTTCCGTTCTCTTTTCTCCATACCTTTACCTCAGCTTGAGCAAGCGCATCGGTTTCGTGTTTAGTCATAGCGTAGAAACATAAATACTAATATAACTATAATGTATTTATATATATATATATATATATATATATATATATATATATATATATGTGTGTGTGTGTGTGTGTATAAAGGTATGCTAGCATCGTGAGGGAAAGGAAGCGCGCGGCGTACATGTGAGAGAGACGGAGCGGGAGGGAGTACGTAAGATAGAAGATTGAGGAAAGGGCTTGGGCCACAGGGTGGGTGGCTATGTTTTTTCGTAACGCATTTCTCCTCACACGGCTGTTCACAGCCCAACATTAGAAGTTTCACTTTAATAATACTAAAAAACTATTAGGTTTCTAATCACCGATACTTGCTTGCCTAAAAATGTTTTTCATTTCATTAGTAATTGTAGTAAGCTATCAAAGCCAATACATTATAATTATACATAATACATGGATAGGAGTCACTAAAATACAAGGACCTACTGACTTCTTGTAGAAAAACTCTCTAACCTGTTTAAAGTAATATAGTGTAACGTTTATTGATATAACATAAATATTAATAATTGTATAGTAAGACATTTATATAGGTACTCATCAAATAATGTAAAAAATTATTTGACATAATTAAGTCGTGATACTTTTAGTCTAAATATGTAAGCAGTCTGAATGAAGAGCCGTGCTTGTTTTTATTTGAACGCTTGAGCTGTACTTCTTTTCGTCTGAATGCGACAAGCCATGTTTAATTTTATCTGAATGTGTGAGCTGTGCCCATTTTCGATTGGGTCCATTAGTTTGTGTTTTTTTTTCAACGCTTGAACTGTACTTTTTTTTATATGAGTGTAATCTATGCCTTTTTTCGTACGAGCCGTCGATAGATGTACAAAGGGTCGTAAGTAAAATTGAAAAACGAAGTTAAAAAGTAGTTGAGTTTTGTTTGAAATGGCTTCATGGGTACTAACGGTGTACCAGCCCTAGTGGAAAAAGAACATCATTTATAAGCGATAGGCATGAGAGCTTATCTTGAACTCAAGGACTTGTAGCATACAGTGGGAGCCTCAGAATATGGACAAACAGCCAGGAACGATTAGAAAAGCGCTTGCTAAATTCATATTGTCAGTTAACCTAAGTGTAGACATGCATGTGTCCCCGTGAAATGCGCTGAAAGAGCTGTGAAAAAATCTCATAGTTACGTGCGATGCCAACTGTTTAATGGTAAATTCAGATAGGTGGGAGGAGGAGCGCAAATATATGCTGCAACGCTGGAAATTATTTTTCTCATAAAGATGAACTTATATACACGCTTTTATGCATACTTGACCTCTTTTTTTTGAGTGATTAAAATCAAAAAAGCGTCACAGTACCTACATAAAGGGGATATAAAATTACCAAGTGAATTAGTAGGCGCGTTATTGCTTATTGGTTTGTCTGATACCCATAAGTCGTACCAGTCCATCATAATGGCCATGGAGGCATCTAGCAGACAGCTAATGTAGGACTTGGTGAAAACGAAATTGATCTAGGACACAAAACCATGTGACTTCAACCAGGATGACTAAATGCAGAAATTGTTCGCTCGCTCTTACGAGCAATTTTATAAGCAGGAATAAAAAAAAGAGTTAGATAAGCGCCAAGCTTGGTTTCATTACGGTAGGGTCAACCATTATGCGCGCAACAGACGGCTCAAGAAGATACAGCAAAGACATGTACAGCATGTACACACACCTCGCTAATATAACCACTGCAAACAACGAAAAAATAACTGTGTAGGGGGAAGGTAATTTATGAATCATAAACACAGCAGAAGAGACATTGCCGAAACTATGGTTTAAGGCAGCCATGTACATGCCTGGCACTGTTTTCAACTTCTTTTCTGTCGAAGCTAAAAGCAAGTTTAGGCGTAGAGTAATCTTCAAGGACAAGTCTTTCTCAGTAATAAATAGTGAGGATAAAGCAATACTAACAAGCGTATTAGAGATAGTTGTCGCGAATAAGTTTAAAGTGGATATACCACGGGCGGCAAAAGCAAGCCAGTAGTCAGTGCCTACCTTTTATGCCGCATCTACGCTCAAGAGCTTAAATGTGCAACACCACCAAATAGGCCACCTCAACGAGCAGTCCCTCAGATATTTGTGCGACCACGCGACAGACGGAGTGCTGTTTCCTGCCCCTCTCGGCATGTACTTTTTACGTTTTCTACCAGTGTACAGGCGAGTTCCAAGTCTAGGTTAGCAGCGGATGTCCATGTCCCAGGCTCGCTGGAAAAGAATATGTTTCCTTGCGCGTCAGCGCCTTTTATAGTTAATTTGAACATGATTCGCAGCCTTAATCTGCGCTATCTCTCTGCGCATTATCGATTATACATATTCACCGATAAGCCTTCCTCATAGATCGACGCTCCAGACGAAGACTGTTCCCTGATTGGCCCTGGACGAAAACATGCCTTGTCGACGTCCTGAGCGGAGATTATGCCTTTTTTCTTTGTCCAGACAAAAACTATGCCTTTTTTTTGATTCCAGACGAAAACTATACCCTTTTTTCGAGTCCAGGCGAAGACTATGCCCTTTTGTCAAACCCAGACGAAAACTATGCCTTTTTTTCTAGCCTGGACGAAAAATATGCTGTTTTTTTTCGAGTCTGGGCTGAAACTATGCCCGCGTCCAAACGAAAACTAAGTTAAAAAACATCCAAGTATTGTTTACTGATCACTCTTGTGTTGTCCTTCCCCTTAAACTAAGAAACCCCTCCAGATTTATGCTTTTGGTGGCTAACAGCCATTAATACGGTGGAAAAAGCTTACGAATCCGTAGCTCTTAAAAACGATTCAACATTATATATTGAGGTTTCACGATACTTCTGTCAAAGTATCTCCAGATGCTTTTATAAAAAAACATCACGTAATTGTTATTCTTAGCAGGTTTAGCGGTTTTAGTATTTAGAGTTTAAGTGTTTAAAAAAAAGAGAATGATCTATTTTAAAATATTTTATAAAGTATATAACTGTTACAAAACTGTAGACAACAACCACTTTATAAATAGATTCGACTAAATATATAATTACAAAAGCAAATGTAGGTGAGCTTGAATGAATTTCACTTCATCAGCGCTCAAGAAAAGGTCAACATCTTCGTCCAAACTCGGAGAAAATTGAATAATTCTCATCTGGACTAGAAAAAAATGGCATAGTTTTCATCCGAACTAAAAAAAGGGCATAGTCTTTGTCCGGACGCCAGAAAAGGGCAAAATCTTCGTCCAGAATCCCAAAAGAGCATAGTTTTTGTTCAGACTAGAGTAAAAGGTATAGTTTTCGTTTGAACTCCGGAAAAGGGCATAGTTTTCGTCCAGGCTTTATAGCAAGGCATAGTCTTCGTCCGGTTCGTCAAGATTATCTAGCCTCCTGCACGTGATTAATAGCAACAATTATTGGATTTGCACGAACTCCAAATGATTTTTATTAATTTTTTCAAAAAAAGGGAAATATATGAAAAAAAAGAATACCTCCTTACAAAACGTTTATTTTTTTTCTTTACTATAGTTTTCTTTTAATTTAAGAATTAAAGTTTTTTTAATCATTTCTTTTGTAAACAACTCATTTACATACGGATACACTTGTATTTTGCCAAATAGATCTACGCTATTGATTAACTATTGATTAATAAGGCAAAAAGAAATTGTGTTGATTATCGACGTATTACTATACACACTAATGGAGATCCACCCCCCTGCGCGCTAAACACGCCATCACCCAATTTTTGAATATTAGTTGAATACTTTATCTGTTCATTTAGTTTGACTTTTCAAATTTTTGTAAAGTAGTTTAAAAGCCAAGACAGAAGTAGTATAAATTTAATGAATACTTTCTCATAAATTTATAAGACAGTTTTTTGCCTGGTTTCTAATACTAAATTAAAATAATATCAAAAACGTTTTAAAAATTACTAATCACCCCTTGTAACTTGGTTTAAATTAAATAAAAAATATGATCTAGCTGATTCAATGAAAATGTCAACATTCCAGAATGTCACTGCCATAGGTAGACTAAGTATAGTATCTCCAAAAGATCATGACTGCTTTTTTTAAACTCATTTTAAATATATTACATGGGGTTACGACATTCAAAGACGTCAAAAAATATAATAGAATAACATATTAAAGTTTTGGTGATACTGCAATTGCATAGGTTTGTTTGACCTTGATTCCAAAATTAATATTTTTTTAAAAGCAACAACAATTATGTTACAATACCTATTAAGACAATTTCTTGCTTGGTTTTTAATTTCAGAATATGTTTAAGGAAATAAAATATCAAATGAACATAAAAAATATGTTGCAGAAGACTTTTATGAGTGACAAATACTGGTTAATTAAAAGACTTGCATGATTTACCTTCCGGTTATAAAATTTAACTGATATGTAAAAGAGCACAAGTATAATTAATATTATCAAAGTCTTTTGTATTATACAAATAATAGTAATATTAAGGGAATGTTTTTTAGTAAAAACATTTCAACATAATGTACATAAATTTAAATCACGATAAAAAAAAATTAAACTATTTGTGAACAAGATAAAAAAGTTTATTTTATAGATAGACTTAGGCAATATTAATAGTGCATTTTTAGAATTAAAAAAAAAAAACATACTAAGAGAAGTTAATTTAACCATATGGGACGAGGCTTCTTTGATTCTTAAAAAGCTTTACAAATCATTGATAGTACGTTCCGAAACTTGTGTAATATAAAACGTTTCTTCGCTGATTAATTAATAGTATAAAGAGGAGATTTCTGATAAATACTCCCAGTAATGAAAAACGGTAATAGAACTATAATGATAGGAGAAGCTATAAAATTATTATTGATATGGAACTGCTTCAAAATTAAAGATAACAAAATAATTTTCTTTCTAATTCAAAGGAATTTTTTTAATTATTAATGAGAATTAGAGAAGAAAACACAATTATTTATAATCACTAAATCCGGGTTAACAGATGATGTCTGTACTAAAATATTTGACAATTACTACAACTGTAATGTTAGTAACGTAATCCTAACTTTCCGTAATAAATATACTTTTTTTTAAACACTAAGATTTTAAGTAAATTGAATGAAAAAACTAAAACTTATCACAGCATCGACAATGCAAAGTATAAGGGTGTTGATAAATTAAATAATAATTATTTATGTAAATTTTTCTATAGGAATGTTATACATATAATTCATAGGAGGAGGTAGAGGAGGAGGAGTAAGTACGATTTCGTCCTCATAATAACCCTTTTACCTCATAATCTCCGCATAAGTCATCTTTCGTCAACACACACATATGCACACGCACAGTAATAAAGCTTCGCCTCCCTACGATTCAAGCGCTCAACCCCCCAGTAATGATCACGACTTCAGGTGTTTTTGAACTTTTTAAATAAATATTCCATTCTAAATTTTGACTACTTTATTAACATGTATTCTAGTGTTTTTTTATAATAATTATAAATAATATTTGACAGAAATAATAAAAAGGTTTCAAATAAAAAAAATCAATTTTTTTCAATTAAATACGAAGTATGAAAATATAAAAATAAGAAAGCTAAATATAAAAGTTTGAAGTATAGTTATGATAATAAAAAACTTAAGTATACCAGATGGATTATGTAGTGATACACAGTTGCGAATAACTAAATTATATAAATATAATACAGAAGGTGAAATAATAACTGAAGAAAAAGTTGGAAAGAGAGTTTTTATTCCAAAAATAACTCTAAATACTGGAGATACTTCTTCACTGCCATTTATTTTGTACTGAACACAATTTCCTTTAGTTTTAGATTTTGCTGTGACCATCAATAAATGTCAAGGTCAAAGTTTTGATAATGTCAGTTTATACTTGAAGAAACCTTTTTTTTCCATGGTCAACTTTACGTAGAACTATCAAGATTTGAAAATGAAAATAGGATATTTATTCAAATAGAAAGAGAGAATAATGCGGCCATAGAAAACATTGTTTGGAAAGAGATTTGTAATTAAACTATAATTTTGTACTAAAATGTTTATTAAATCAATTAAATTTTTTGTTTTTTAAATATTTTAATTATTTTCTTACGACTATTGAAATGGGATACAGACAAGTACAGTGTGGAATTAAAAAAATAACATTTAAAAACTGTAGTAATTTTTCATACTCAAGGATATTAAAAAAATTATTTTTTGGGGTTTTATAAGGCTGTATAATATCGTTGGCAAAAGTGTGTTACATTAATAGGGCGTAAATTTTACAACAAAATAGTACATTACGTATCTAGTGAGCGTAGTTTCAAATTCTTAATTCATAATGGTTACGTCAGAACCAGAATCTAATAAAAACTACAAATTTTGTTATTTAATGTACCTATAAACATAAATTTACTGAACTTCTCAATAATTCTTTTGTTATTCAAGACTGAATTGAAGGAGAAAGCAAATAAGAGGAAGTTGACACTCTAATAACAGAAATAGAGAAAGAAGGAGTTAATGAAAGATCATCAAGTTCCTGGTGTTCTCCAGTCATTCTCAAGAAAAAGAAAGATGGTTCTACGAAATTTTGTGTTGACTTCCAAAAAGTAAATGAACTATGTTGACGCTTTAAGTCAATCGAATTATTGGCTATCATACGCGGAGCAACTGCCACAAATTTTGCCATGGTTGATAGTAAAGGAAAGGAAAACAAAATAAACTCCAAGAACAATTTTCTACTCATGGAACGAAATTGACTTTATTTGTTTTACCTTTCGAAAGGCCTCGAATAATATAGTTGCCTGGCCGCTCACAAAACACACACCTTTTATCTCTTCTTAGTAAATTTACAAAATACCTGCGCTGTATTACTAATCTCGCTCGCAGATGTTGAGGTGAGACGACGGCCTTGATTTGACGAAGAAAAAACGATGTATTTGTCGGTGCCTCCAAAAGACTGCTCGTTGCTGATGAAGTCCACGGCAATTGATAAGTTGTAGTTTTGTCGCTCTCTCGAATCTCCAAGTTTGAAGAAGAGTCGACTCCGTGGCTTCTCAATCGCTTGCTCCAGCCGAACAGAACAGAAAAACTGAACTCGAATACGCTTCGCACCATCGACTACCTCAAAAAATTTTCCCCCACGCATAAAGAAAAGCGAGCAATCCTTGTCTAGATAATACCTAACAACACACAGACTCACACGGAGAGAGCATACCTACTACTCAAATTACAATTTTACTTTCTACTCTTACATCTCTCTCTCTCTTTCTCATACATCCGAACATACCGCCCGCCTTGTTGCGGCCAAGCAACAATCAAATTGGTTTTCTACTAATTCTAAAACAAAATTAAAATTCAGCCAAATTCTTTATAACAATGCTCAACTTGATTTAAAAATTCTTGAAATTTGAACAAATCTCTTCAACGATCTTTTGAACTCACACTCCACATCCTAACCAAATAATAAAATTAAAAAAAAATAAATAAATTTATCACTACAAAAAATAAATACTAAAAAGTGTGTCTTCAAAAGATCTTACAACAAATTTTATACAATTAAAATTTTCGCTTTATAATTCGCAATAATTAATTAAAATTGACGCAGGATTTCCTAGCAAATACATTTCTTTTTCTACGCATTGCCTGGAGAGTTAACCAACACAACTGACTACCGCCCGCCTTGCTCTAGCAACTTACTCCCATTTATTTGAGCAATCGCGACCCCTAATTCCTGATCAACCGGCAAGTTTATCAATTTAATGACTGGTCTCTTGAATTCTGAAGCCGCCGCCTTGACTTTTACCACTCTCACCAACCCATCAGAGCCAGGAAAACACTCAATCACTCGACCCAATGGCCATCGACCAGCAGGAGATTGCTCATCACGCAAAATCACTACGTCACCTACTTGCAAATTCTCCTTTTCCTTAAGCCATTTACTTCTCTGTTGAAATTGATTCAGGACTTCCTTGCGCCAGCGAACCCAAAAAGAATTGCGCATCTGAGTAAGCAGGTTTCAACGCCGATACAAAGTTAATCGTTCACCTGGATCAGAGCAGGACTCAAGAAACGGCAGACAGGCCTCAATCTGTGCTGCCAAAGTCGAAAATTCTTCGAAAGTAAGCGAATTCTCACCTACTACCCTACGCTAATGATATTTAAAAGATCGAACAGCTGCCTCCCACAGACCGTCAGAATGAGGCGCCCTGGGTGGAATGAATTCCCATACGATCCCTTGTTCCGCCAGTCGAGCCACGACATCATTTATTTCCTTGAACGCTCCGTTGAAACGGCTCTCAATTTCTCGTGAAGCACCTCGAAACGTGGTACCATTATCAGAGGAAACCCTAATACAAACACCTCTACGAGCAGTAAACCGATGAAATGCTGCAAGAAATGCCTCAGAAGAAAGATCCGACACTACCTCGATGTGTACAGTTCTCACAGTCATGCATACAAAGATCGCTACGTATCCTTTGACCGTTTTGGCCCCGCGACCCTTAGAAAAGAGTATGGGAAACGGTCCAGCAAAATCAACTCCAGTAAAGGCAAACGCTCGAGTTCCATTCAATCGATAGGAAGGCAAAATACCCATTTTTTGTTCAACTACCTTACCAGCATGACGCGTACAAATCACACACTTTCTATAAACACTCCTGATCAGCTTGTTACCATGGACAATCCAACAAAAACGACCTAGATAACTTCGCATGAGCGCAACCCCACCGTGCATGGTAATAAAATGAGAATACTCAACTAAGCGTCGAACCAACGGCTCATCAGCCGGCAATATAACAGGATGTTTTTCTTCAAAACTCAATACAGAATTTTGAAGCCTTCCACCAACCCTCAGCACTTCGTCTTTATCAATAAAGCAATAAGGGGTGCCAAGCGCAACAAACGCGAGATCATTGGTATCGAGCGCTTTCTCTGCAAATGGTCAATCTCACGAGCAAAATGATGGCTCTGTATAAGTCTATAAAAGGAGACACGTGCCGCCCGCCAAGCCCAGGTTCGCGAAGCAACGGAACTCACATTTGCACTCGATACTCGCAGTCCAAGTCGCCACCGAAATATGACCACTAGCACTCTCAAAATCTTAGAATACTTTGATATTTGCCTCAACCGAGTAAGTGCTTCAGATTCTACTTTACCCGAACTCTCCTCTACTTCGTTAGCCACAAGAGATGCCACGGCCTGGGAACCCTCTATGGATGCCACCGACAGAGATGGAGGACTGTCATCACCCAGCCACGCAGGCATATGCCACCATAATTCACTGAGAGCTAGTCGCGCTGGTGTAACTTCTCGAGTAGCAATATCCGCAGGATTGTCGGCAGACCTCACGTGACTCCATGTAACACGAGGAAAACGAGTTAATACCTCACTAACACGATTGGCAACAAAAACAGGCCAACGCGACGGATGACTCTTTAACCAGTCCAACACAACCTGGGAGTCGCTCCAAAAGGAAATACTTTTCGGCTTCGTTTTTAGCTGCCCAATAATAAAATCTGTCAAACGAGTAAGGAGAACAGCCCCACAGAGCTCCAACCGCGGAAGCGACTGAGTTTTAACTGGAGCCACCTTGTACTTAGCCATCAACAAAGTAGATTTTCCATCAGAAGTTACACAATAAACTGTGGCAGCGTATGCCCTTTGATAAGCATCGTAAAACCCATGGAGACTCTAGTTTTCAGTCGATATGACTCCCACTGCACGAACAATCCTAATCTCACTCAACTGATTCAATGAATCACGAAATGCCAACCAACGCCTCTCTAAGTCAGCTGGAAGAGCTACATCCCAATCTAATTTTTCAATCCACATATCTTGCATTAATATTTTTGGCACGACAATTATAGGAGCTAAGAGACCTAGAGGATCGAATAAACGTGCAGTCTCCGATAAAACAAGCCTTTTCGTGATCTTAACAGAAAGAGTAGGAAGATCAATCTTAAAACGAAATTCATCTTCATTTGGACTCCACTTCAATCCTAAAGCTGAAACAATCTCATCGATATCTACAGAAATCTCCCCTTCTGACAAGCCCTCAATTCCTTCCAATAGTTCAATTGTATTCGACGCCCATTTACCGAGCTGCATACCAGCACCAGAACAACGAAACCAACTGATCACGCCGAAGAGTTGCCTCCCCCAAAGTATCAGCACCCGCAAAAATATCATCCACATACACCTGTGACCGAAGAATAGCAGCCGCCTCAGGATGCGTTGATTTACCCTCCTCAGCCAACTGCAACAAGGTACGAATCGCTAAAAATGGAGCAGGAGCAGTACCATAAGTCACCGTTGACAATTGATACTCTTGTATGGATTCGGACCTGTTGGAACGCCAAAGGATATTCTGCCATCTCCGATCTTCAGGATGTACGAGAATTTGACGAAACATTTTTACTATGTCTGCGGTAAAAACAAACCTAAAAAACGCCAACGAGTAATCAACGCCGCTATCTCCACCTGCAATTTTGGTCCAGAATGTAGAAGACTATTAAGCGATAAACCGTTAGAACACTTTTGCGACGCATTGAACACTACGCGTAATTTCTTTGAACCATGATTTTTAAAAACTGCATGGTGAGGTAAATAACACAAAGCCGCGCTCCTTTCCGACTGCGATGCGCTCCTCATGTGATCCAACTCTTGGTACTCGCGCATGAAACTATCATAAGCCTTTTGTAATTCGGAAGATCCCTGCCGACGTTTCTCCGAACGAAGCAAACACGCTAAAGCTATCTCCTTCGAATCTCTCAACAAAGCATTGGAGCGAAACGGAAGTTGATCTATGAATCGACCCGACTGATCACGTTTGGTGGTCCGCTGAAAGAACTCGTTACAATATTTATCATCCCTTGACAAAACTTTAGTATCGGGCACCTCTTCGATCTCCCAAAATTTAACGATCAACTTATCTAAACTCTCATCAACACGAATGTGATGAGCGTGCACAGTCGAATGACTTTTCGAATTAATATCAACAGGTCCAGTGAGGATCCAACCAAACACCGTCAGTTGAGCTACCGGTGCCCCGATCGGACCACGTCGTATGACCTCCCTCAATATATCGGCATAAATGTCAGCACCAAGAATAGCATCAACGCGACCGGGTAAACTATATTGCTCGTCAGCAAGCTGGATTCCACTCAAATACCGATTGTTCGGAATCTCCGTCACTCTACAAGGAATAACTCGAGATAATTCACCAAGAACCAAAAATCGATGCGAACTCACGAATTCTCTATCCACACTGGAGCCGATCAGAGCAGTGACCTCGTGCGACGCCCTAGCACAAACCGATGATCCAACGCCTAAAATCGATACCGAAACCCTATTCCGAGGTAATAACAAGCAAGAGGCTACGTTCTCTGACAGAAAAGACCGTTCAGCACCCGGATCTATAAGCGCACGAATAACACGAGATCCACCTTTCGGATTTTTCAAAATAATATTTGCTATAGCAAGTAGAACTCGACCATCAATTGAAGCCGCAAAAGCGAGTGTCGATCCACCAGCAGTGATCTCCTTACTACCATTCGAAGAATCGGAATGAACTGTCTGAGCCTGATGTGCTCCTGTCTGCGAAGCAGCCGGCCCTGGGCCCCCAGCAGGCTGCAAATGCAACAATGAATGATGACGCTTCCGACAATGACTACAACAGCGCTTCGAGGAACAATCAGCGAGACGGTGTCCCCTCCCCAGGCAATTTAAACATAAATTTTCTTTTTTACAAAATTTGAACCGCGCATAAGCATCCAACGATCGAAACTTTTCGCACAAATATACATAATGCATGCCCTGACAAAATACGCAAGCCTCTCTAGAATTCTCATTCGCCACGTTGGCCACGACAGCACGAAACTGATTCCTCATCGCACCACCCGATTTACCGCTTGATTCGGCCCGAAAAAATGATTCACTTCTTGAATCGGAGCGAGACTGGTCCACAGATCGGGCTCGACGCTCTATAAAGGCAATTAATTCTTTATACTGATCGAATGCATCCTTGCCTTCCTGTGAAACATTCCACGACTCTCGCGTGCCCAAGTCAAGTTTACGCACGATGCAGTGAACAACAAAATGATTGCACTGCTCTATAGGCCAATTAAGATCGACGAGTGCCTGTATGGTTTCTTCTGCGCAATCAATAATAGCCGAAAGATCGTCCACTCGGCGTGCTCGAACCGTGGGCAACTGAATAAGATTTTCCAAATGAGTCGCAAGGCGTAAACGACGATTATCATAGCGCCGCAGCAAACGCTCCCAAGCCACAGAGTAATTCATCTCAATAACTGCGAGCCCCTTTAATCTACTAGCAGCAGCACCCTGTACCGAATTCAAAAGATGCTGCAACCGAGTAACTCTCGACATGTTTGTCTGCGACTGCATTACGGCTTCGAAGCGTTGTTTAAAACTCTCCCAGTCCTCCTGTCGACCGGAGAACATGGGAAGCAAAAGCGAAGGCAAGGTTGAAGCGGACGTCGTTACTAGACCAGGCTCAATATTAAGGCCCAAATGACCCGGAGGCATTGACTTCGCATTATTAAGTGCACGAATTTTTGCCGCCAACAACGAACGAGCATCAAGATATGCAGTTTTCGTCCACGCTTAACCGTCCTGACGAAAATAATCATGATCCATTAATTGATCCTCGTACTCCATAAGTGCATAATGCTCAGTTACAAACGTTGACCAATATTGCTCCAACAAGGGCGCACGCGACTCATATTGCTCTATAGTCTGTTTAGTCGGACCGGCTTTCTCAAAAGTATTTTGTGCGAAATTAATAATTAACTGTGCGCGTCGCACCTGCTTCGAAACAGCAGTCTGTGCCATCGTGCCAATCTCGATTTATTCTCAAAAAGAAACAAAAATTCGCTGTACTTTCCTTACAACAATTAACGATAACAAAAAACCTTCACAGTAAAATTAACAATAACAAGTATAAAAGTTCCAATCTTCTCATTGAGCATCTAAAACAAATTTTTAAAATCAAAGTTAAAATTCCTACGAATATGCTTACAAGGTACCAAAAGCAAGTTTTGTATTAAAACCACAACAACAACACAAAAGTTCGGCTAAGCCAAGCGTCTACTTATCGGTATACAGCGAGCAGGTATCTCAAGCAGCGACGGTGACCTCTCCGTGCTCAATGTGTAGCACGTACATCAGGAATAATTGCCGAAGGTAAACAATCGTGACCTCGAAGTTGTTGATGCTTGCCGTCCTCTATCGTCATGCAGCAATGCAACTTCGCTGCGAGTACCCAATCAAAGCAGCACCACGATAACGGTGCTCAGCCAGTCGAAATCACATCCCAGAAAGACGAAAAAGGGCGAAGTTCCCAATGCATCCGAGTTGAAAACAACTGCGCTTTCTACAAGTACATTTTTTTGTTACAACCCACAGTAAATGCACCGACACAACGATACGAAGAAAAAACGTTTCCTCTCACTATCAACCACGCTCTGCTACCAAAAATGTTGACGCTTTAAGTCAATCGAATTATTGGCTATCATACGCGGAGCAACTGCCACAAATTTTGCCATGGTTGATAGTAAAGGAAAGGAAAACAAAATAAACTCCAAGAACAATTTTCTACTCATGGAACGAAATTGACTTTATTTGTTTTACCTTTCGAAAGGCCTCGAATAATATAGTTGCCTGGCCGCTCACAAAACACACACCTTTTATCTCTTCTTAGTAAATTTACAAAATACCTGCGCTGTATTACTAATCTCGCTCGCAGATGTTGAGGTGAGACGACGGCCTTGATTTGACGAAGAAAAAACGATGTATTTGTCGGTGCCTCCAAAAGACTGCTCGTTGCTGATGAAGTCCACGGCAATTGATAAGTTGTAGTTTTGTCGCTCTCTCGAATCTCCAAGTTTGAAGAAGAGTCGACTCCGTGGCTTCCCAATCGCTTGCTCCGGCCGAACAGAACAGAAAAACTTAACTCGAATTCGCTTCGCACCATCGACTACCTCAAGAAATTTTCCCCCACGCATAAGGAAAAGCGAGCTATCATTGTCTAGTTAATACCTAACAACACACAGACTCACACGGAGAGAGCATACCTACTACTCAAATTACAATTTTACTTTCTACTCTTACATCTCTCTCTCTCTTTCTCATACATCCGAACAAACTACTAAAACTAGGTTTTATAAATCAGCAGCTAAACTTGAAAAATCTTCATCGAACTTCTGTTTTTTATTCTGTAGTTTAGAATAACACGTCGCTGCCAAATATTTTTCCCCAAAACAAACCTCAAGTTTGGAAGTCAAACCAAACAGTCTGACTCTGAAAAATTATCAAGCACCGATCTCGCCTTTCCACGTAAACAAGAAATTAAAGCAACCATTTTTCTATTATCATCCCAACCATTCAACTTGGTGATCAAACTAAACTAATTGTAGAAATCTCTCAACGGATAACTACCAACTACCGTCATAATTGTCCACCTGAACATTAAAAGGTGGGAATGAGTCTGCCGGTAATGGTCGTGTTGGCTGTGATGTCTATAGTGGTCGTGATGATTGTTGAGGTTGTGGCAAAAAATATTTAGTAATACTGACCTGGTTTATGCCATAGATCTGTTGACCCTGAAAAGTACTGTTTTTTCTATGTCGTATTTGTCTTTCGTTTAAGAGGGAGTCCCATTCGACTAAAAGTTTATTCCGCTCAGTCTGTAGACCCACAATCATCTCGCGAGTATCAGAAAGAGTTGACCTCAACCGCTAGAGTGTCCTCTCATGAATCTCCTGTTATTTGCGTTGTGTATCTTTTACTCCCTGCCGTACGTCGTCAAGCTGAACCTGCAAATCGTCACGATTTTTCTGCAGCTCAGCCAGTCCACTTTTGAATTTCACTATCGTTTCATTCCAAGTTTTCAATACTCGCCTTATGTTTTTTTGCTGGTTTTCTAATTCCAAACGCCGCTGTTTACATTTTTTCAGAGATACCTTCATTTCTTCAGTCTCTTCCGTTGATGTGTATCTGATGCAGGGTCTCTTTAACTTTGAAACTCTTGACATTCGTATCCCAGACGAGCCCCCAAAATGGTTACGTTTACCAGTAATAATTAAAACACGTTACTTTACAAAACGAAACTAAGCTTTATAAGTAGAAGTGAACTGAAGTAATTTGCTTGAAGGTACAATATCGACTAAGCTACTATTTTTTAATCAACAACAACACCTAGCAACGCATAGCAACATTCTTGATCGCGCGGTAGCTCATACATTCCACGACATTTTTAAAACCATGTACCCAACATTATACTACCAGGAAATTATATTTACTAATATTTATACATGTATGTATTAGTTTATTAACAAAGTTTATGTCTCGTTGTAGTTTGTTAATAAAATGGTACGTATGCATGTACGTGTATGAGTAGGTGTGGGCGTTCGCGAAAGATCGTAGTGTCAGTAAGTATCAACAAAAATAGTGTGTAGGGATGTGGGGATAGGGTGGTGAGGGTAAAGAAAAATTTGGCGGAAGGTGGTAGGAGATATGTGGGGAGGGGGCACTGTCAGGCTGTAAGGGGTCGTAGAAAAAGTAGGGGTCTGAACAAAAAGTAAGCTAATTCAAAGTAAAAAAGAAAATGACAGAATTTTATATTTTTTTGTAGAGGGGAGGCGTTGGGGGTCAACAGAGGTCATGAGGGCTAACAGATAAGTAGCATCATTGTCAGGTTTTCTATAAATGGCGTGGGAGGGTGTTTGTAGCGGTGTGAGATTTGGACCGAAATCGTTATCTATTTATTATGATATTGATTACATTAACTTAGCTTTTTTTTTTTTTAATGTAAACGTAAATGAGGGTTATCCTCCCGTCACATAATAATAGTGGGCCCATGTAAGATTTTTACAGAACATTATCTACATATTAACGCATGTAAAGTTATGGTTCTTAGAAAATGTTACATAGGCACACTCTCGCCACCTGATCATAGAATAACCTTCATTAAATGTGATGAATCTAATTTGATTTAACGATTACAAAGTTTTGTCTTATCAAAGTTTGATAATCAATTAGATAAAAAATGTTATAAAATGTATTCATTAATAAAAAAACTAAGCACTCCGGGAGTGCAGGCAGAAGTAAAAACTTGAACTTATGGCGCGTTGGGCACTTTTTTGGGTGAGCATTTTTAGGTGCGCTCGCGACATAAGAAATTGTACATAAAAAAATCAAGTTTATCAAAGCAATGTAGGCACTTTTTGAATGGACATGAAGTATAATAATATAGAAACTATATTCGAAGAAAGTGGTTTTATTTAAATGAGTAAATATTAGTAAATAGTAAATACAAAATTTACCAATTTTTCTAACACAATACCATAGCAGCAACACAAGTCAAATGAAATATTTAAATAAATAAATTTTCCGTTTAATATTCATTTATAAAATAAATATAAAAACTCTCAATCTCGTCGGTCACGAGGGCACGAACGAATGCCCATGCAAAGACTGCGTATCAGCGTTGGTCTGAGCATTATTTCACGCTCACATTTCATGCTTGATCGCACATAGCGCCGCTAACTGGATCCCACCGAGAACTACTTTGCGCGAGAATTCGAATTCAAAATCGTATGATTTTTTCAATAGGCAGTAGGCGCGGAAATTCAAATTTGAAAGAATTCTTGGTATACTATTTATGTATGTAATCATACAACATTATCCAATATTTTTAGGCATTAATTAGCCAATACATACAAAGATTTATTTCGAATTTGAATTTCTGCGCCTACTGTCTGCTGAAAAAATCATACGATTTTGAATTTGAATTCTCGCGCCAAGTAGTTCGCAGTGAGATCCAGGCAGCGGCGCTATGTGCGATCAAGCATGAACTGTGAGCGTGGAATAATGCTCAGACCAACCTTGCTGCGTATAGCATGCAGCGCTCTCGCATACCTATACACTCTGAGTATACATATAGGTATGTAATCTCGACTGTCGCGAGAGCACGAACGAATGCCCATGCAAAGAGCGCGTATAGTATACATATATTATAAGAATACACGCAGAGTATATCTGTGTAAAATCTCGTCTGTCGCGAGAACGGCTGCTCACCCACAAAAGTGCCCAACGCGCCATAAGAAGTTTTCACTTCAATAAAATGTACACGCATACATGTATACGTACATAAAAGACATGCACACGTATGTATACATATTATGGTTCGGACAAAAATCGTGACGTGGTCAAATGAGGAAGAAAATGACAAAATTTTACCGTATTTCGTAAACAGTCTGTGGCGGGATGGTGGAGGGTAAGTGGAGGTCTGTGGGAGGTTTATAATGGGCTATGGATGGTTGGGTGGAATGGTCCACACAGTTCACTATATAATATAAAAAGATATACATATATTTTTTCTTATATTATACAGTGAGCTTCTTATATTATATAGTGAATATGTAAGTGTACATATGTATACTAAACTATATAGTTGTAATACCCGACTGAGTCAGAAACCTTTTCTTGCCTCTACTCAAAAATTAAATAAATTTTTGCGCCTTTCCAAAATAAAAGTGTAAATCGTTATGTGTTTTCGTTATAATCAACAAACAAAAAATGCTGTGAATTTAGAGCTCCTTGCCCTCCCCCCCCTTTATAACCCAAGTTTTGGTGTTTCCCTTCCTCCAGTTCTTTCCCAAATCATGAAGAAGAAAAGAAGTTTTTGATAAATTAAAATACACATGCATTTTTCTATATTATACAGTTATTTAGAAGAAGCTGTCCATCCCCCCGGTTCTACATCCCCATTTGTCCTGCCCTTAGCCTTTCCTTTAAATATGCCGAAAATTCTTCTGTTTTTCTGCAAAATGGGCTTCATTATATTTTCCGTCAGTCCCTGACGCTCCTTTTAAATTAAATCAAATTCATTCCTTTGTAAAATGAACCTTATCAAGTTTTGGATCATCCACTTTACCCCTCTTACTCCCCTTAGTACACTTAAATTTTTCATGGCCCCTTCTTACTTCCTTCAAAAAGACAAAGCTCTATTTATTTGTTTTGCCCTTTTCGCTCCCTTTACATTAGCGCCTCCCTTGATCTTCCTCTCAGACTTCATTTTTCACCCTCATATTTTAAGAAAATACATAACAAAAACAGACATAAAAAGAATAAATAAAATGAAAAATAAAATTTTGTTTAACCCTTTGTATTCAACTTTAGATTTTTTAGTTGTCATGGTAAACGCTAAAACTTGTGAAAATTACTTTCTGTATAAAATTAATGTTAATCAAGATACATTTTTTGTATTCATAGTTATTTATGGTTTAAAAATAACTGTTATAATTTTTTCATTGTTTACAATTTTTGATGGATTGTAAGGAGTGGAAAATGATTTGTATTATAAAGAAAAATTATAGTTAGTGTGTATTATAGAAAAATTATAGGTAGTGATACACTGGTAAAAATTAAGTGGACTATCCCTCTAACTTTACTGTGAACAGCGCCTCCAAGTGGTTAGTGCTCTGGCTTACCCAAGTTGGTAAACTGTTCACCCAAGACGGGCGAGCAGTTGCACCAAAAGCTTGGTTAAGTAGCCGTAGCCTTTTGCTGCTGCTGCTGGCTTGCTTTGGGTAAGGAATTCATCCTCCGCAGGTGAGCAAGCAAAAATTGTGGAGATAATTAACCTAACTGTTCTCTAGTGTAGTTATAGTTTATCTCAAAGATTATGATTTATTCAAAATTCTTTCCTAAAAATTTTAAATCATTTTTTTAGCCTTCCCAAGGATTACGAAAAAATCTTAATATTTCTGCGTTAAATTAAGTAAATACAAGTATCTTACAAAAATTAAGTCCTCCTAGCCCTCCCCCCCCCCTCAGACCTGCCTTAAAATTAAAATGTTCTCCTCCGGTTTTCCCTCCAGCTACATTTTGCTGCCCCCCCCCACCTGATAGTAATATAATATTGTTAAAAGCAAATTATTAATCATAATATACAAATGTAATGCTTATAATGCTGCAATATTATGTGTGTTGCATACACACACGCATATAAATGATTCAGCTCAAATTGTCGAGTGAAGTGTTGAAATTTGATTGATTTTAATTCTATGTTTAATTCTATTTAATTCTATGAATAAATTAGTAAGTTGTTTTGGGAGTTAAAATTATTTAATTTATAATTGGCTTACGATTTAAAGTAAATGCTTATTCCTCAACCTTCTGTATAAATATTGCTAGCGTTGCAATAATATGTGTTAGTGCAAGTGTTGGTCGTGTTTGCCGGTGGCTAGATCGCTAGGATGCCACACTTATAAGTTCTAGCTAGCGTTGAAGGACAAAACCATTTTCTTCCTTTTTTTCCAATTCTTGATTTTTTTTTTTTTTATGCTCTCCACGCTATACAATAGAGACACCAAATATGAATTTTAATAAAAGGTTGAACTTGCTTAACATAGAGAAAGTACGTAGACATGTCTGGGTGTAATATAATGGCACACACACTCGCACACGCACCCCAGTAAATAATACTTCTGAAATCATCGAGTAAAGTATTGGAGTATGATTAAGGCAACTTACTCTAGTGCAAATCTTACATCAAATGCATTAATGCTTTACTGTATCGTAAGTCATTGAGCATATTCAGGCATCCTTTAAGTAGAATTAATAAAAGGCTTATATACAATACGAGTCAAAAGTCAAGATCACTAAGTTTTATTTTGTTCGTGTATGAGAACAAGATAGCATAATACTTTATACAGAAAAGTAAGCTGCGCTAAAAACGAAAAAAAAATTAATCGTTTTGAGATTTTAATTTTAGAACTTCGCAAGGTTAAAAATTTATTAAGAAGAATACTATTTATTACTACTCTATAAAAGCTTCATAAATTTCTTAGAAAATATTAATTCATCACATCACACTTATTTAACCCTTTGGAATTGTTAGAAGGTATTTTCTAGGCTTATTGGGGCATTTTATAAAGTTTTTACTATCGTCAGTATTCTTGCCCAAACAATTCACTAGTTACTTTGGCCGTTATAATAATCTGTAAATGTAAGTGTCAATGTAACTTAAACTTTCGATTTTTATCACAAGACTGTTTGCCAAATATAAATTAATTAAATATACTAAGATGAACTATTTGTCGATTTCATTAATCAATACTTTTTACTTCTGTTTAACGATTATGTTTAGTATTGATTGATATAGAGATATTTTAATCAATTCTCTTAGCTGATCGCTACATTTTTACATTTTTGTCTTTATTTTAGTTACATGTTCTACGGTCACTACTATGCAAAGTGTATACAAAAACTTTCTCTTACGTTAAAAAAAAATGTTCGTTTATTAAATTCCGTTTTATAAAGTTCTACCATCTCTTTGTAGTTTGTATCGAAGATATTTAGTTTTATTTACATGCTCTCGCTCTTTTTTCCTGATTTAACATTTTTTTTTGTTTCTTACAGATACTCTTTATTTTAAACATTTTCGTGTAGAATGTATCTAAGATTTCTGATTTGATTTAAATCCTATATTTGTTTTTCCCCGATTTCACATTTCATTTTTTTTTTTTTTTCGAACACTGAGATTTTTGAACTTCAATTATTTTACTTTTTCCATTATACTTTCTATATCTTTTCAATATGTCATGGTTTTTTTGTCTCTCTGTTATTAAGAGTATATTGTCAGCACAAAATAAGCTATACGTTTTTTTAATTTCCTATTTTGCATCCTCCTACTTGCTCTTTTTTAATTTTTTTTTCTAGATCTGCCAGGTACACATAAGACAACAAAAGGGTTGATAGACAACCTTGCTTTACTTCTGTCTCCATCCAAAATTCTTCTGATATTTCATCTTTTAGCCTAACTATATTTATAGTTTTTTTTCGACACATTAATAATCCTACTTATTAATCTCTTACGCATGTTCATCTCTGGTAAACTATTTTTGAACTCCGTTCTATCAACTCTGTTGTTCCATCCCGAGTTGATAAAGACAAATCATATTACAAGTAAAAACGCAGGTCATCCGTAAAATTCATACAAGACGTATTATGTATACACAGCAAGCTCATATAATCAGAGGAACTCATACATCACTTATATGCGTGTGTGTGTAATAGTTTTAAGGTGAATGTTTCATAATATGCTGACATATAATACAGCCAGCCTCGTTGCAAGAATGCATGTATGTATTAAAATTGTACGTTACATGTATGAATGCATGAATCGTATCGTATGTATGAATGAATAGTTTACTGCCGCATTAATTGTCCATGATAATGTATATCAATTTAACAAGTGTAATTAACACTTCATTTCATTACATTGAAAATCGATTATAAAATCCCCTAAAGGATAACTTACGAAATTTGTCACACCTCAACTGGTATTTGGCATTCCTTAGATTACTGATGCGAACTTTCATCATCACTGATCCAAAAAACTCAATCGCACTTGTCAGAAAAATGCAATTGGTAATATTGTATTGTTATTTCTTCATGAAATGATAACATGAAAATATTATTTTGCAAGCCTACTATTTTGCTGTCAACGCAGTTTGCAAGACCATCGCTCATTGGCCACCCTAATTCAACTAAAGACCTCGTTTACTCTCTCTGACGCTATGAAAACGCACCATCAAGAGAAAAAATTGCTCTTTTTACGTCCATCACCTGTCTTTTAAAGTTTTAGTCTACTCTTGACTCCCGCGACTCGTGAGTAACTTATACACGTAAGGCATAACGTGTTGGCTGAGGCAACTCGGGTGTATTTCGAGAACATCAATAGTATCGGACTACGCTAAGAAGCGAGATACAACGAAGGAGGCCCGCCGAAAGTGGTTCCGGCGATAGCAAATAAAGCAGAAACCACATCTTACTGGCCACGAATTCATTCGTGTAGTTTAGGAAACCACTGGAAATTACTGCACGAAGCATTAGGAAACTCCGAAGCAGCAGTAACAACAATCAGTGATAGATGTAAGTTATTTATCAGTAATATAATTAACGCCAAACCTTGTTAACGTGACCCAAGTAAATAGTATTTAAAAGAATAAACTACAGTAAATTGTTTTAATAAAGGAATACATTAATTATATTATCCATGTTATGAAAATAAACGTTTTTACTCAACTAAAAAGAACAAATAAAGCTCACGAGCTGAATACTAAGTGACTCATGAATGACACTAAAATAAAACAGTTAAGACCATACTCTAAACAAGTCCGGTCATAACAATATACGTACATACTTACATAAATAAAATTAGAGGTAAAATTAGAACTGTTGACTGGCATAGACATGGTTATGTTAACCCAGCGCGGGATTCGTGGTGGTATAAGCCAATGTTGCAATCGGTATGCCACGGCCAATAACCTATAGATTAAAAAAGGTTGTGAAGTTGATCAAAGTGACAAATATTTGATGTATTATGATTTTAATAATTTGGATGGATGGTCTATAGCAGGCCTTAAATGAATTCAACATGTTAGTCTAGTTGGTATTTTGAACGTGGCAGATAATGCAGAAATAGGTTACATACTTGAAGTGGATATTGACTATCTTAAGGGGGCTCCAGCGGGAGGAGTTAGGAGGTCACAGGTAGCTTAATTGATAGAAAAAAACACGCTGATTCCAACGGTGTCCTTGTTTACCCCTCTAACCCTGGAAAATTTTGAGATATTTGCTCTCAAAGTTCGTACATTATACATAGCCTCTCATAGAGCAACGTGAAAACATCGGTATTTTCTAACAATAATTGAGGAGTTACATGTCAGGACTGTAACTGTTTTATAGAAAAACATCTCAGCTTTCAGATGGTACCTTCAAAAATATAGGTAAGCCTGGAAATATTTGAGATATTTTGTAAAGTATTGATCAAGTCATTGAATTAGCAGGGTCATGACGGGATGCCATCTTGCTGTTTGTAAGGCGCGCGCTTTTGAATATTTCAGAATTACACTGCATGTACTTACATAAGTTTCATGTCATTTGTAACTCTTTTTTAATCGTGTTCTCCTATGGATTACTTACACTTGTTTTTTTTAAATAAAATAGAACATTGAAAAATTTTAACTGCAATTACTTTTTATTTTATCAAAAATTGCGTCAACAATTTTTTTATTTGAAGTAACTCTTACTTTATTATTTACACTCATAGATAATAATGAGGTGATGCCATTTGTAGGATCTTTTTTATGTGCATCTACTAATACTTCTATTGATATCGATTCTTTGGCCATTTTATAAATTATCTTATCATTAATAATACCTTTTAATGATATTAATTTTTGTTTGTTATCATCAATTACTTTTTTATTTCTTTTTTGCTGTTGCAAAATCATTTCAGCATCCTGCAAGTCTTGATGACTCTTACAGTGATGTGTGATTTCTTTCATTTTTTATAACACAAAAAAACTAATTCTAAATAAAACGCTCTGTATGTGACAGAAGCTGCTGTTTGTTTACCATAGGTACGGACACATCATATATATAGATGATGGTGCTCGCTTATATATACACGTATATATAGATATATACTCACAGAAGTGATACCAACTAACCGAATAGTTTTCGGGTTGGTACCAGTGCTCGCTGGAGCCCCCTTAAGGCTCTTCACGACGCCCATAAGGATTTACCTTTCTGTACTAAGCACATCGCACCTCCAGCGTTTAAGCAAAAAAATTAATGACTACAGCATACGATAAACCACGATATGTGATCCACTATTGTGCACTCAAGCAAGCTGTTAGCTATGGTCTTCAAATAAAAAAAGTTCATGGAGTTTTACAGTTCAATCACAGTCCATGGTTAAGGGAATATATAAACTTTAACCGCAAAAAGCGTAAAAATTCAAAAAATGACTTAGAGAAGATGTATAAAATGTTTAATAATGCTGTTTATGGAAAAATGATGGAGAATGAGCGTAAACGTATCGATGTCAAACTAATTAATAAATGGGAAGGGCGTTACGGTGCTGAGAGTAAAATGGCTCGATCAAATTTCCACAGCTGTGACATATTTGATGAGCAGTTGGTGGCTGTACAATTATTACATACTGAACTCTGCATCAAAAAGCGAATATATGTTGGATTGAGTGTCTTGAACAGATCAGTGAAAATTTCTATATACAGACACCGACAGTCTTCTACATAAAATAACAAATAAAAATATCTTCAACGTGATGCGTGAGAATATCATAGAATTCGACATGTGGGACTATCCTATCAATAAAGATTTTAACATGCCTCGTCGTAATAAAAAAATTGTTGGCCTCATTAAGGATGAGTGCAACGGAAAAGTCATGCTGGAGTTCGTAGAATTAAGGAGCAAAACGTATAGTGTAAGGATTCATGACCAAAAGCCATAGGAGACAGCCAAAGGTGTCAAGAGCTCAGTAGTTGAGGCTATGATAAACTTTGATGATTACATCAAGTGCTTATGCGAAAATATTATTATGACTAAAGAGCAAAAAAATATCCGATCACGGCATCATCAGCTCTTTAGCAAAAGAGAAACAAAAATTGGGCTAAATTCACATGATGACAAACGCTATTTTTAATCTGATTCTACAGACACCCTAAGGGGTCATTACACCATAGTGGAGAGGGGATTAGTAGACAGTCGATCTAATCGACAACCAAGAAGTAGGGGTCGAAATATTAAAACAGAATAAAAAAACAGAAAGAGTGAAGACTATCCACCTAGAGCCACCAAAAAAAAGAGGGGAAAGCAAGTGGAGGGGCAAGACACAGTGGAGGGGTTGGCTCCATATGAGAAAGTGTCAGTCAGCAGAGTTTATTATACTCTCAGCCATAGGTCCAAATAGGACTCGACTAAAAAGACAACAGAAGCCTCTGCCCTTACCAGTAGCCGTTTCTCACAACGTCACACCGAGAAAAAAACCTTGAGTTTTTACAGGTTAGCACGATTTCTTTTTCAATTTTTTTTTAAGAACAAAAACTGAAAAGCTAAAATAATAATTTTTTATGAAAAATTTTAGAGATGGATCTTGCAGAACTCATTAAAATCGCTAACAGAGGTTTTCTGCTAACGAAGCAAATTTCTGAGATGATTTCAAATAAAAAATATATGGTGACCAAACTAAGGAAGGTCAACACTAGATTTGGGTCAAAGGTAGTAACTGAATTGACTGATGATTTTCAAATATTTTCACCGTATGAAATATGTGTAGCTCTGTATGATAATGATGCCATTTATAACGAATTGATGATTGCTGCTAATAAGTTGAGATTATTTTTAATGAATAACAGACAACGTATTGTATTTCCTTATGCCTGAGAATAAGGAAATTAAATGGCAATTTCTTCCAAATTTGAAGCATTTATTTCTCGAATACACTTCCAATTCTATTTAGTAAGGTTTTTTTTAAAACATTATTCAATTAATTAAGCAAATTAAAATATCTTCGTTACCTTTTTTTTTTAATTATAAAAATTTTTTCTTTCAATAGTATTTTTGATGCATCACATAAAAAATATTTTTTGCTTGTTGTAAAAAAAATTGACAAAGATTTTTTCATAATTTACTCTTATTAATCCAACTTTTGTGAGTGTTGTTGAAACCTAACCACTTGAAAAAAAACTTGCTGTCCACGTTTTCAAAGAACTTTTTCCACCAAGTAAATATCAGAATTTTTGGTTTTCTGCAGTTCCTGTTCGTGAAAACCTCCAGAGATAGGTTAATCTTAATAATCTTTGAAACAATCTGTACTTGGATTTGTTCCTACTACATGAGTGACTTCAAATAATTCTGTTGACGAATTGGAAGTATAACCTTGATTAATAGTTGTTTTATCTTGCTCACGCGTACTTTATTTTGAACTTTTCACACCATCTTTGAAATTTGGTTTTGATTTGCTGCTAAGTTCACAATTTTTTAAAAATTTTTTCAGGACTTGAATTTTGTTTTCAGCATCAACATCTTTTGGTTTCATACCAACTGTTCGATGTTTTCTTTTATTGTATAATTCAATTAACGTTTGTAAAATATGAAACCAGTTGTAATCGCCTTGTGAGCTAAATTGTTGCTACATCGGGTCTTTTAAAGTACGATTGAATCGTTCGCATGTAGATGCTTTAAAATTGTTGTGAGTTAAGTATAAGTTTATTTTGTATTTTTGCATTCGATTTTGAAACTTCAAGTTTGCAAGTTTACTGGCACCCTCCTGTCCGTTAATATAGACTGTAACTCGTTCTGTATATTAATTGTGTAGATTTATGGTTGTTAAATCAGCTTGAATGAATGGAAATTTTATTGTAATTTGTACATAAAAATTCGAATACTATCTATTTCTTTTTCAATACTTTTAGTTCTATCAGTTAAATAAGCACGATTTACAGTATCTCGAGATTATTTCGGTGCTGCAACATTACACAATCTTTTATTATCTAAGTCGTACTGTCCACCTGCAGTAAAATTGTATCCAACATCAGACAGACCTCGACTACCACCTTTACTCCTACTTATTTTACGTCTAAATACATCAACACTCATCATCTCTTAAAGAAGAAAAGGAAAGGAAAAGTAAACAATATCAGGCTAAGGAAAGAAATTCTAAAGTTAAGTGATGAAAGCTTTAAAGGTGAAATTCAAAGAGGATCGAAATAAATTGTCAAGTAAACTGAAGGAACACTCAAGAAAATTATCGAAACATTGAGAAGAAGAAGCAAAGAAGAAAGAGAGAAGAGAAAAGAAAGTAAAAAGTGGTGAAAACTGAAAAGTAGGGAAAGGTGGTGAAAAGATGACAGAAACAGACAATATAAACAGTGGTATTGAATATAGTCTTGTTCTAAAAAAAAAATGTATTTTTAGTTTTTAAAATAACGTCCAATGGTGGTACTGTCAAATTTTGTATTTATTAAAAAACAAAACGACATTTTGGCCGTTTGGACAATGTTCCGGCCCTCATCAGGTACAAAAATCTATGAGTAATAAAAAAATTCTTTACAATACAAATTTTGATGAATACAATAAACGCGAATTAAGTCAAGTGTATAATCTACTTCTGTCTCTTACGAAGGTGATGTAAAATCGTAATGTAGTCAGAGTTTCAAGTTTCGTTGCTTTTATACCCTGCACATACACAAATGACACAGTATACGCACATAATACAATCAAATAAGAATCGCAAGCAGTTCCTTGTGAGACACACGTTAACAAATCATGTTTTCCTAATACCATAAATGAAAGGGGCCCTCAAACCATGTACATCAAGTTAACCTTTCTAAATTGACTTAACGAGAGACTTGTAACAATTTTTCAATTTTTCTGTATCTTGTTGTCTATTAATATTATTATTGAAATAATGTATACTTAACATTTCGAAAAACAGGCACTTTTTTTAATTTTGTTCTGTGTCTAAAATATTTATTTCATCAAAATTGAAGTTGTGTGCGAATTCAATGCTATGTTGTGATAGTACAGATGTATCCTTTTTTTCTCTATATCTTTTTTATGGTCTGCCATACTTAATTTTACAGGTCTCGATGTTTGACCGACATAACAGCAGTTGCAATTCACACATAGCATGTGGTAAACGACATTATTTTTATCGAGTGTCTAAGTTACATCTTTTCTAAGTGAAAAGATCGATTACAATTTATTGTTTAAACTGTATACAAGACCAATGAGAAGCTTATTACAAAAATATTTAATAGGACCGTGCAAGTGGGGAATATACGGTAATGGAAAGATTAGTTTATATTAATTATAGTTTTTATTGCAAATGTCAATCATGTTCATGTTTTTTAAGGTATTCATTCTTTTGTTTAAAAATTTATCACTAAATCTTTGAGAATAGTTGATAGCCATTAAAATATTATTGATGGTTTTTTAATAAATACAAATTTTGACAGTACCACCATTGGACGTTATTTTTATTACGAAGCAACTGTCATTGGACGTCTTATATTATTATTTGTGGACGCTGGTAGAAGCTGTACGTCCTTTATATTTATATCGGTATGTACACTGTGCTGCTATGGAGAACACCAGATTGCAACAACTACCAACCATCCTTACCAGTAGGAAGTTTAAATCGCTTTCAAGCGTGCTTGACTCCATACGTGCTTGCTTCGGTAGAAATGTAAGTTTTAGTTTTTATAAGCTTAGTTGTGTTCACAAGAATTTGAAAAGCAGTCAATTGAAGCGCAAATTTTTAATTTAATGTAGGACATATGACGTTTTTCTAAGACATATCACACAATGTACTAACAAACTTAATTATGTTACCTTTTTTAGTTTCCGATCAAACATAAAATTTTAAATAATAAAATTTTGGACTCGTACGTAAAATTGAAGTATTGGCCTGAATGTGTGGATTTTTTGTACCAATTACTTAGCACTGTGTTATTTTGTTGAATGATATTTTTTAAATTTAAGAAACTAATGCTGTTGTTGTTGCATATCTCATTAGTGAATTGTAAGTCCGGACAATAGCTATTAAAAATGTTTTAAGTATAGTTAATATATTTAGCAGGCACACATATGAGAATATCGTCCACATACCACACATACAGTGGAACATCAAAACATACCTTGTCTATACATGAAATTTCAAGCAAACACATTACAAGATCACAAAGTAGGGTATCTGTCCCAATTATAGACCCTGTCCCTATTGTGGACCCATTATCAAATTATTAATGATAAGTTTAACGAGTGTTTCAATAGCACAACGAATTATTTTTTAAGTTGTTATTTTTTCTCTAATTTACCATAATAATGACAAATAATAGCATTTAAATAATGTTATATCATTAAAATAATATATTAAAAAGTTACACAACGCTTTCGACTATTTTCTTCATCATGCCTTGTTGAAAACCGTAAGATACTAATATTTTTGAAATGCTGCATAAAAAATTAGGAGTATTATTTGCTCTAAAAAAATTGTTTAATATATCAATAAAAGTTTCAGAAAAATAATAAAAACAAATTATACTCCTAAAAAGTATCTTTATATACATTATTATAGGGTCTACAGTACAGCCATGATAATCGGCTCTGTCTCTATTATGGACCCTTTATTCCGCCAGTATTGAGTGCACACATAACCTTCAACTTCATAACTTCGAGCTGTTGTTTTCATTATAAAAGTAAAGAAAGAGCAACAAAAACTGCCTCTTAAAAACCGCACCAAGAAGACTAAACAACCATAACAAAGTCATAAAAAATATAAGATTATTATCATAAAAAAAAGTAATAGTAATTATCATAAAATAAGTTTTATATAAAAATTTGTTCTTAAAAACTTATCTTAAAAAGTTCCTAGTCATATATTTTGTTAAAAGTGTGAGAAGTACTTATAAATAAATCTCAAATGTTTATTTAATTACATACAAATATTTTTTTACATTATGGACAGGGTCCATAATTGGGGGGTCCACATTATGGGCAGGGTCCGTAATAGGGGGGTCCACGATAGGTTCAAAGTTTATCGAGGGGGTCCGTAATATGGACAAAATTTTTTTTTTGTTTTATCATTAAAATAAAAATAACAAAACTTTTTGATAAGAAAAAATTCGATGTTGTTAAAAAAGAATTAAACGACTTATACGTTATTATACAAGGTATAGTTCTATTGACCGTTAGATACAAAATAAAGTTGAGCTCGAAATTTTTCTTAAAGTGTCCAAAATTGGGACAGATACCCTACTGGACTACAGGGACTGACCATTGGAGAGCCAAAAACTTGTTTATAAAATTTGTTGTTGAAATGGAAAAAAGTTGAATTCAAAATTACAGATACACCTGTGCAAAATTTATTGAGACAAAGATTGATTTTACCATTTAAGAATTTTGAAAAATGTCTTATTGCATTTATGATTGAGGCTTTACTAGTATTAGTAAATAAACTAACAACATCTAGATCAATAAGAATGTAACCAGGTAAAATGATAATATCTTTGAATTTATTTTTTAACTCATAACTATTTTTTACGTGTGATTTTGCCAGTGGAATATTCTTAATCGAGAAATTAGACAGAAATTTTGAAAAAATATAAGTAGGTGAATTCAGTGTCGAGACAATGATACTGATAAAAAAGTCTTTTTTGTGTATTTTTATTAGTCCGTAGCATTTAGATAAGTTTTTTTTATGAATATCTTTATCAAACTTATTTAATTCATCAAAAATACCGTATTAATACATTTAGCTTACAAAATTTTTTGTATCTTTAATTAATTGCTTTATAGAATTACTTTCTAGCTGTAAATAATATTTATCGTCACTTAGTAATTCTTCTACTTTATTATTGTGAGTTTCTTTGTCAATGACAACAGTGATATTACCTTTGTTTGCTTTAGTGATTAAAATGTGTTTATTATTTTTAACAAACACTCATGCTCTTTTTGAATTGTCTTGGAAAAATCCATAATTTAAAAAAAGACGAGTAAATACATTATGTCTATTGTAACCAATAATGCTAAGAAGTTCTTTTCGGACAGTCTCAAATTCTGCAGAATATTTTAATAAATGATCAACATCTTTGAAAAATTGAGAATAATCACATTCATTAAAAATAAAAACAAAATTAAGTTATCGCCAAACTCTGATATGCTTAAGACACAATACGGTAGCAGTGTGTTAGAAAGGTTACCTAGCCAGTTTTCTTTTATTTCACTTATGCCTGCATTGTTGACCAATGCAGGGCACCAAACCAGGCCAGGGTCACTGACACTTGTAGTTGGAAGTATATCGTATACACCTTCGGGCTCGGATTCAATATGTAAGAAAAGGGCATCAAACTTTTTATGTAACTCATAACGATATTTGCAAAAAATGCTACTAAGTTTTAATTCGTAATAATTAATAAAAATATTCATCATATAAAATTCACAGCCATAAAGCGCCTGTTTTTCGAAATGTTAAATATACATTATTTTAATAATAATATTAATAGACAACAAGATACAGAAAAATTGAAAAATTGTTACAAGTCTCTCGTTAAGTCAATTTAGAAAGGTTAACTTGATGTACATGGTTAGAGGGCTCCTTTCATTTATGGTATTAGGAAAACATGATTTGTTAACGTGTGTCTCACAAGGAACTGCTTGCGATTCTTATTTGATTGTATTATGTGCGTATACTGTGTCATTTGTGTATGTGCAGGGTATAAAAGCAACGAAACTTGAAACTCTGACTACATTACGATTTTACATTACCTTCGTAAGAGACAGAAGTAGATTATACACTTTACTTAATTCGCGTTTATTGTATTCATCAAAATTTGTATTGTAAAAAATTTTTTTATTACTCATAGATTTTTGTACCTGATGAGGGCCGGAACATTGTCCAAACGGCTAAAATGTCGTTTTGTTTTTTAATAAATACAAAATTTGACAGTACCACCATTGGACGTTATTTTAAAAACTAAAAATACATTTTTTTTTTTTTAGAACAAGACTATATTCAATACCACTGTTTATATTGTCTGTTTCCGTCATCTTTTCACCACCTTTTCCTACTTTTCAGTTTTCACCACTTTTTACTTTCTTTTCTCTTCTCTCTTTTTTCTTTGCTTCTTCTTCTCAATGTTCCAATAATTTTCTGGCGTGTTCCTTCAGTTTACTCAACAATTTATTTTTATCCTCTTTGAATTTCACCTTTAAAGCTTTCATCACTCAACTTTAGAATTTCTTTCCTTAGCCTGATATTATTTACTTTTCCTTTTCTTCTTTCAGAGATTTTATTCTCTTCTTTGATCCTCTTCCTATATTTATTCTTACCTTGCCTTTGTCTTTTTTTCATATACCTTTTTTTACTAATTCAATATTTGAGTCCCCGATTTTTCTTCAAACTTAAGCGCTCTTTTTTATGCTTTTGTTTTTAGCTTCTATATTTTACACTCCTCTTTCACTATGTAATTTAAGGTGTTACTATCTAATCCTGGTATCCACTTCAAGTATCTTCTTTGCACACTTTTTAGCCTCTGATCTTCTTCTTACCGTCATATCTGTGCTCTTAATAGTGCTACACCCTCCACAAGTGCTGTAAAAAAATTGTTCCTCCTGTTATAACTGTTCTTAAATATTCTCTCACCTATACTTCATGCACTCTTCATAGCAATTGTTGCTTTTCTTTTTCTTTCTTTCATGTGTCTTTCACTGGTGCCATACTTCTGTAGAATATGTCCAAGATATCTTTTTTCGTCCACATCTTGTAAGTCTTTTTTTCCTCACTTCCATCCTCTGTTTTTCTTGTTTGTTTTTGCAAACACCATGATTTTTATTTTTGTATCACTGAAGATTGTTTTTTTTTTTTCAGTATACTTTTCAAATTTTTTTTACATATCTTTTAATTTTTTTTCCCTGTCCGCTACTACCACAATGTCATCTGCATACGAAAGGCACCACACTTTTTCATTTTCTGTACTACATTCTTCCATTCGCCCTTTTTTCAGCTTTGCCTCTAGATGTGCCACGTATACGTTAAACAAAGTTGGGCTCAAAAGACATCCCTGTCTCACTACTTTTCCAATACAAAATTCCTCTGTTATTCATTTTTCTGCTTCAATTACATTGTTTGTTCCTTAATAAATAATAATAATTCTATTTCCTAATTTTTCACTCACCTCGAGTTATACTAATTTTCCTTCTAGTACATCCCTATCCACACGATCAAAAGCTTCTTCAAGATCTATAAAGAAAGCAAAAACCTTTCCTTTTGGAAATTCAAGGTGATCAGTGATCCGTTTCAGTGACTCAATTCAGTCAATAGTTCGACAGGTAACGAGTAATTCAATACACTTACGAATTCTCGCGTGCCTGCGCCTGATGAGGCTGACACATATGTAAGCGAAACGTTGCGCATTAATAAAACAAAGTAAGAGAACAAATTTAAATACACTTTAGTTGTGTTTATTTATTTCTCACATCTCGCCTCCAACGGATCACTGATCACCTTGAATTTTCAATTTCTTCAGAGGGCACTGATAAAATCTAAGTAAACCTTTCCTTTTGATTTGTTCAATCTTTCTTCTACTGTATGATTTAATGTGTGACTTGCTTTTATTGCTCCTTTCCTTTCTCTAAATTCAAACTGACTTTCTGGTAACTTCTTTTCAATTTCTTTCTTTAACGATCCATTTAGCATACTAGCGTACATCTTATATACCATGCAAGTTACTGTTACTCCGCTGTAATTATACGACTTACTCTTATCTCCTTTCTTATATATTAGACAAATCACACCAGTTTTCCATTGATCCAAAATTTCTCATTTTTCCCATACTTTTTTACTTTTTTCATCAACTTCCCTACGGCTGTCTTTAGCTCTTGTGGCATAGATTTCCGGACCTTATTTTTCAGCTTACCTTCTCCTGGTGCTTTCCTCAGGTTCAACTTGTTGATTTATGTTCTAAATTCTTCTTGATTAAATTATTCTTGCTTTTCTGTACTTCCACTTAAAATCCCTCTTTCTTTTTTTGATTCTTCTAGTACCATTACTCCTTCATTCTTACCATCTAACGTTTCTATAAAATGTGATCTTTAATCTTGCATTTGTATATTATTATTTATTCCTCGTTTCCTTTTTCTGAATCTGTTTATATACTTCCACACTTCTCCTTTCAAAGTTACTTTCGTCAATTTTTCTTTTTCATTTCTTTGCCGCTTTATCTTTTTTGCTTCGCACCAATTTCTGCATTTTTTTTTTTTTGCTAATGAAGTATGATCTTTCCACTTTCTGTTTTCTCCAAAGTTGCATTGTATTCCTTAACTCTTTTTTCTTAGCTTTTCCATTTCTTGTGTTACCATTTCCTTTCCCCCCTTTTTTATGTTTTTTCCTGATTTTTAATCTTAGGCACTGATCTTTTCACCATTTCTTTTCTTTCACTCCACCTTCCACTTCTTCTTTTCTGTTTATCTTCTAATTCTTGCATCTATCTTGGAACTGGTCAATCATTTCTTGAGACCATTATCTCGGTGATTCTCTTTCTTCATCTTTTTCCTCTTCTGTCGTTTTTATTTCTTTCGCTAAACATAATTCCATCGGTAGGTGATCTGACTCCGTTCTTTGTCCGATTTTTATCAGTTTAATCTGATCAAAAGCCTCCTTATTTCCTATAACATAATCAATTACCGTTTCACCTCTGCTGCCAACATATGTGAAATCTCCTTCTTCCCCCTTTTGTCCATTAATTATTCCCCGTCCTTCTTCTGTAATTTCTTTAATTAACCTTTTTTCTTCCTCATTTATTGTCTTCTTCTTAGATTTCCTTATTTCTACTTCTTTACTTCCCCGGTCAATTTTGTTAATCCATCCTCCTTTTCTTCCTGTACTCGCGTTCCAGTTTCCTACTAAAAATAGTCTTTAAAAAATCCAGCATCTTGCTTTTCAATATTCTTTTTAATAATTTTCATCGTTTTTGTTCCCTTTTGACTATATACTCCAATAATTTTCAACTCCTGTTTTCTACATTTAATCTCTTGCATTATTATACTTTCATTCCATAATTTTTTGCTCTCCATCTTTTTGTTTAGTCCTGTAATTGTTCCTCCTTTTGCTTCCCTTTCTTATGTTCTTTTACTACTGATACGAAATTCCATTCGAACTTTCTCGACATCTTACTGTCTAGATCCGACTATTTATCCTTTTCTAGCCACGTTTCCACCAACACTATCATGTCAAAGTCATTTAGATAAGTCCACACCTCACTGTCCTTAGTTAATACACCTGCTATATTCCAAACACATACACTTATATTACACTTGATCCTCCTTTCCACTTGTTTCTCTTTTCGCACCCATTATTCTTGTGACTTTTTTGTTTAATTTTCTTTTTTCTTAAATCTACTTCCTATCTTCTGTAAATTCGCCACTTAACTCGTTATATCTAAAACATTGATCGTTGATCATTATTTTTATGTAACACACTTTTGTGATTTTTCTTTTGTTTCTCCTTTTGGATTTGTCCAGTATCATTTTCTGAATTTCCTTCTCTTTTCCAGTCAGATCATTTTTAATATGTATCCCATTTTCCAGCTTTTTGATTGCCATGACTATATCCTTCATTTTCATGGTTTCTAGTTCTACTATCACTAATTTCCTCTCTCTTCTTCTTTTATTAATAACCATTCCATTAGCCTTCCCTACCTTGACCTTGACCTACCTTCCTTTTTAGTTTCTCATCTGACTTACACTTTAAGTATGCATTCCAATCGCTTTTCCATTCTGCGTAACCTGTCATCATTCTCTTTCCCTTTACCATCTGTCTGAAAATTCAGGGTTTGTGCGTTACTCCTAGTGTTAATACTTATTTTTGCCTTTGTTGACATTTTAAGGATTTTATGCCCTGTCAGTAATGTATGAAATCTTCTTTATCGACACTAATCTCGGTAAATCAGCCCTCTTTAACGATCACAGTTAGTTCAGGTATCTTTCTTATTAACTGTCTACAACAACAAGACCTACTTTGTCATCTTTTTTTAAGTTATCCTCTTTGTTATACATTCCTCTCCACTATTTTTTCATATATCTTTGAATTATCTACTTTTGTACACGTAGAGGTCTTCCTTATCCACTGCAAAACTTTTGTATCCCCCTACCTTTGCGACGTGACCTCTCTTCTTCTTTCTCTCCTTTCTAACCTTACTTTTCCACTTTTTCACCTGTTCACTATTTTCTCCGCTTTTTTTTACTTTTACAGACACTTTATTACTTTTTTACTTCTTATACTTTTTATCTACTTGCAGAAGACAAATCTTCTTATTATTACTGCCTCGCTGCACGCATTTTCACACACTTCTGTTCTAACTTTCAATTACTAATCTCACTCCATCCATTTACATTACTTTAATTTCTCTTCAATTTTCCACTTTCACTATTCTTGCTTACTGTCTACAAACAACTCTATGCACCTTTATTTTATTTCTTAACACTTCTTTATTATTTATTATATAGCTTATTGGAGAAATCGGTACGATCTTGAGACTAGAAACAAAGCAGATAAAATTTTAGCTGAGAGAGCTGGGCGGAGAGTTAATGAGTCAAATTCAACTCTTGGTGAAAAAACAGCTGATGTTCTGGTAACAGGTGCAATGAAGCTTAGAAGTAAATTAGGTATGGGTTTGGAACAGTAAAAGAAAAGAGGTTCAAAAAAGAAGAGCAGTGTAAATAAGAAACTAAAAACTACTATGAACGCATTTATTAAGGCTGCCTCACATCAAATAAATACTAAGAGCAAAAATGCTCGTAAAGTGATCAGTAGTTCTTTAAAAGGTGCTCGCAATGCAGTTAAAAAGTGTGGTGGTAAAAAGAGTATTACAATTCCTTGTATTTAACGCCTTCCTGCTCGAATGGGCAAAGCTTTACCTCTGATTCCTTTATTTGCCAGCTTGAGTGCAACAGGCACTAAGACAAATGGTATTGCAGAAATTGTAAAGAGCGTTAACGCTGGTAAGTCTGTGGAAAAACAATTAAAATAAAATCAAAGACATAATAAAACTATGGAAGCTATTGGATTATGTGAAGGTCTCTATCTTAAGTCTCATAAAACTGGATAGGGAGTATATTGAAAACCATTTAGTGAAGGTCTCAAAAAAAACCAGTAGACAATTGGTGCTTGAGTACCCAAGTAAGATGTTATACTTCTATAAAATTGTATGGCAGATAATATAATTATAAATATAAATATGCATTTCATGAAACGATATTGTGTACAAAGGTGGTGCAATTATCGTCGGAATGAGTATACCTACGTTAATTGGATGTAGTTTCAATAAATGTTTTAATATTTACTAACTGAAACATTATAAACAATATAATCTGGTACAATACAATATAAACAATGTCCCTTCAGGGAGCTTATCACACACAGGTTTTTTTGACAGATATTATTCAAGCATCAAAAGTATACTGAAAATACCATAAGAAATACCAAAAAAAATATTCAGATTATTAAATTGTACCGCTTTTCACATATTTATTTTTAAAAATTTGCAATTTTACATGTAACCTTATGGAAAAATCACTTAATATATTTATAAGATCGTATATAAACTGATCCATATAAGAAAAATAATTTCCAGCGTTGTTGCATATATTTGAGCTTCTCCCACCTTTCTCAATTTTGATCTTAATCACAAAGGAAATTTTGTGAGAGAAGAAAACGCAATAAAAATCAATTATTGTATTTACACAGTACCAAAACTTTTTTTTTAAATATAAAAATTATGAAAAAATGTAAGAAATTGTATGAACAATTATTAACTTATTTTAATAGAAACAAATAATTGATAAGTGAATAATTGTTTATTAATACATATGGAAGCTGCTCTGCTAATATGTACTGATTTGAAAAAAACGGGTATTAAAATATATATTTTATTAAATTAATTAATTATTTATTTAACGTATATTTAAGCCAAAAGTAAATAAAAATTTGTATTAGAAATATGTTACGAACTCTAGGATAAAGTGAAGTAATCGGTTTTTCATTGACGGACCTGCTCATAGCAGAGCGCAAATCTCTTTGAAAACTGTTATAAAATAAGAAAAATTCAAAATGTGGTGTCTGGTGTGGTAGGATAATATTGTGTGGTGTGATGCTATGACGTTATGTGGTGTAGTACTGGGGACCGGAAATACGTCAAGAGGGACGGGGCAAAGGGGGAGAATCAAAGCAAAATCCAATTCCGTAACACTTTTTCTCAAGGTCACCAATCTGAAATCGTTGATTTACTCCGTACACTGAAAAATTTGTTGGTAAGCAGCACAACCATCATTGGAAACGCAGCACCATCTCTATTTTTGTTCAACCTCTGCGTCGGCTCGGGCGCGCTGCGCACCCTGTGAATAGAGTGGGAGTCGCTACATATGTCGTAAGAAAGCTGTCTTACCGTGTAAGAGAAATCTGCTCATAGCTATATATAAGAATAACGTGCACGCGTTATTCTTATGTATAGCCTATAGGTCCACCTATAGATCCTTTGTGAAATTCTGTAGCTTTTGAGCTTGAAAAAAGTAATCGTGCGTACGTTAAACTTACTGATGAGTAAACTTGTTTTTTTTACTGGTGAGAAGTACTCTAATAAAGCATCTCGTATACAGTGAACAGCTTACAGCTGGATGCTTATGTACACTGTCAAATTTTTATCAGTTTAATACATTTTGTTTCATATTCCTTATGTGCATAAGAGAGAAAATAATCTGTGTCATGCAACGACAGATTTTTAGGTTAGTCTTATTAAAATTTTATCACAAAAACCCTTACCTACAAACAGATCACGTAAATGAACAAAATTATGCGCGTCTAGAAAAGAATCCATCTTTTACATTTAATGAAATACGGCATACAAAAATAGAGAAATCAACTCCTACCATACACATTTGTTTATACAAGATACGTTTTTTTGAGAACGCATCACTCATCGGCTACCGTACGGCTCCCGCAGAAGGTCTACTGCCTTACCTACTCAGCGGGTAAACTGCTTAACATTTAGGGCAGGCTGCCTGCCCTGAATGAGAAGGTAGCGTTCTCAAAGAAGCATGCAGCACTCCCGAACGGATAGTACGAAGCTGACAGCGTGCTTTGTCAAGGAGCTTACTCTGTTGGGCAAGCCTCACTCCCTACATTTTTTCAGTGTAAGGCAGAACGCGCCTATAGAAGTATAACTTCAAAAAGTCTAAAAAAGTAAAATTACTTCAACGAGCTTTAACAAATATAGATTTAATGAAAATTTTTAAAACTAAACAAACTTAACATAATGAAAAAAAGTTCAGTTTTACATTGACGGCCATGGAAGAAACATTAACACTTAGTTTGTCTGGCACTTCTACCCTAGAGGCGCAATATTTTCCACCTATTGAATTATCACTAAAACACAAATATGGATTTAGTAAAACTCCTAACGTTCAATGCAATTTCTAGTATTGACGTAAATAACAATCAATTTTACGTAGGTGATCAAGTGGTAGTTATTTCAACTAGCAGTTATGAAGTTCGAGATATTGAGTCATTTTCAGTCGATGTGTTACTACCGAAAGATATAAGTATCAGTATCAAGCCAAAAAATGATACACTTTGTAGTGTCATCAGGTGTAGCCATACTATTGATTTCAGACTAAAAGATTCAATAGGGCGAATACTGGATTTTACTGAACAAGTACTGCAAGATAACTTGACTCATGATTCTGACTTACATGTATCCATTCTCAAGATTAATGCATTACGATTTGAGTGCAGTATCATAAGTGGAGCTTATATAAACAGGAAAAAAGCTCATGCAATTCATGAATTTTTTTTCTGCGGTACCATCAGGATAAAAAATTATTGAAGTTCTATCACAAGTAATCTACTTACCTGTCATTGGAAGGGTCTGATCACTTACAACTACACGTAATTGATCAATATGGTACTTTTATCAATTTTCGTGGAGAAGTCATAACGATAAGATTACACATTAAACCTTTATCGTAATGAGTATCATTAATAATCAGAAAAAGTATATAAACAGCTTAACACATACTTTTGCGCTCAGTCAGCGGCAAGCTTTCAAAACTTCGAGACGTTAGAAAGGACAACGGAAGCGTCAAAAATTGACAAATCAAAACATACAGTTTCTTCAAAGTCTTGGCTTGAAAATAAAAGGTATGAACTACCGTTCAAATTTTTTACCTCAAAGATGGATGACATTTTAAGCATTCAGTCTCCCGTTACGTTTGATGAGTCTATAGCACACTATGAAATTAATGCTCATCAACCATATGCATCATCAACGTATAATAATAGTGATGAAATTCGTATGTCAATTCAACATTAAGACATTTGCCTGCTACCATCCGGCAGTTCTTTACATACTCATGGAAGATTAGTCAAAACAAATGACAATATAACAGTTGCAAATATTAAATTAGTAAACAATGCTACCCTTTATTTATTCGAAGAAATAAGATATGAGATAAACGCTATAAAGATAGATAAGTGTAAAAATGTAGGTTCGACAACTATTATTAAAAACTGGCTGACTTTCAATCCTCATCAAGGCGTATATTAACTGAAAATGCTGGTTGGCTTGGTACTTCAAATGAACTTAATCTAATAAATAATAATGGCTACTTTGATCTCTTGATTCCTCTCAGTATGATTTTTGGTTTTGCTAAAGACTAACGTAAAATAGTTGTTGATGTATAACATTAACTTATACTTACGAAATCGAGGAATGATGGAAAACATCCAAGGTGACAAAATAGAGAATAATTATAAAGAATTTTTTATAGACGATTTTGTTACTAATAAAGATGATTTCGCACTTTTACGTATAAACCAAATTTTAGAATCAAAAGACAAATCATGTAAATCTTTTAACTTATCTACACCACAAAAAATTTAACTTAAACAAGATAATACTGATAAAGTATTATTTTGTTAAACAATATGTGATTTTATGTATGAAAATTTAAATTACGATCAAAAAATAATTTTTGACGCTATACACAAAAATAATGGTAAAATTTATTTAAGAGATATCCCTGAAGGTTTAGAAACAACTTATTTATACTAAACATTAATTTATTATTTTATTTCTAAAGGTAAAAAAATGTTATCACTGGCCTGCACTAGTATTGCATCTATATTGCTTCCTAGAGAAATGCCAAGTCACAGAACTTTCCGATTACCTTTGGATTTAAGTAATATTAAAAGTGCATTTTTAGAATTAGAAATGGACAAGAAAAAATAACGAAAGGTAGATTTAGTAATTTGGGTTGAAGCGTCAATAATTTAAAAAAAAGCTATAGAAATGGTTGATAGAAATCAACGTGACCTGTGCAATACGGAAAAACACTTCGGAAAGAAATTAATTGTTTTACGAGGGGATTTTAGTCAAATTATTCCAGTATTAAAAAAATAGGAACAGAAGTATAATAATAGCAGAAACTATGAAGTCATTATTTTTATGGAAATACTCCCAAATTTCTAAATTAAAAAACAATATTCGTTCAAATGATGAAACATTTTTTCAATTATTATTAAACTTGGAGAAGAAGAAATGGAAACGTTTAGTGTTCCTTAAAAAATGTATGATCGACGATGTCTGTTCAAAAAAATTTGAAACAATAATTACTTAATAAATAATATTATTTTAACTTAACATAATGAAGACACTTTTTTTAAAAACAATAAAATTTAAAAAACACTAATAGGAGAGTCTAGATAGTATTGAAACATAGATCAAGCAACTTATAAAGGTGTTGATCAATAAAATGATAATATTTATATAAACTTTCCGGTAGAAATGCTAAATAAATTACAGGAAGGCTTACCACCTCATGAACTAAATGTAAAAACTGAAAGTATAGTAATATCAATAAGAAACTTGGTATATTAGATGGTGTATATATTAATATATGGTTGCAAATATTTAAATTATGTAAGTAGAATATACATAGAAGGTAAAATAATAAATGAAAAAAAAATTGCAAATAAATTTCTTATTCCGAGAATAATTTTAAATTACTGGAGATGTTTATTTGCTGACGTTTATTTTTTACAAAACACAATTTTCTTTAGTTTTAACTTTTGCTATGACCATCAATAAATCTCCAGGTTAAAATTTTAATAATATTGGTTTATACTTTAAGAGACCTTCGTTTTCCCACAGTCAAGTTTATGCTACATTATTAAGATGCAAAACTAAAAATGGGATATTTATCCAAATAGAAAAGGAGGGAGTAATCCAGTTGTAAAAAACATTGTTTAGAAATCGGTTTTATTACTGAACTATACTTTTTCTACTAAAATTTTTGTTTAATCCATTATATTTTTTGTTATATACATATTTAAATAGTTTTCTTATGACTTTTAAGATAAGATACAGAAAAGTACAGTAGGAATTTAAAAAATACATTTAAAAACTGTACTTATTTTCATATTGTTTTAATAACTAAATTAAGGGTACTCAAAAATAATTTTTTGTGGTTTTACAGGTTTTACAGGGCTCTATAATTTAATTCACAGAAGTAAATCATATTCATAGGGCGCAATTTCCACGGTTTCTATCATATTATAACTATGAGAAATTTAGGCACATAGTTAAATGATGTTATTAACAAAAAAAAATTTTAAAACCAAGAATTTTAAACTTGATAATAAAAATTTTCAACCCTAGTTCATAAAACTTACTTTATGAATAGATATTAAAAATCAATCATCATGTACTTTTATGTATATTATTGGTATGTATTAAGTCCATCTACTTGCCTCTATTAGATGAACAAATTTTGAATTTTAAAAGAACTTTTCCTAACGTAATCAGCGCATTGAAAAACATAAGCATACCAAGTTTTAGCCCAATCGGTGGCGGATGGTGTTTGGAACTATATCCTAATAATACATTTATTTTGAAAAGCAAATTTTTTCAAGAAAGTATGTACAAATGTTACCTGAATGATAAAGTAGGCTTAAGGTCGTATTATATAGTTAATTCATGAAAAAGATTCTACGCCGAAAATGGATGTGCACTGAACACAAGAAAAATCTTGTGGAGGGCAGTAGAGGGGCGATAGGGTGTCAGTGGGGGGCTCGATCTAATGTGTATTGGGTTAAAACAACGAAGAAATGAGATGAATTTTCCCTTAAGTTGAAGGAGGGGAGTGGGGGGCAAGGAGGATGAAATGCCACACATATTTGTCATGTTATTTGAGGATAGTTAGCTTCGAAATAAACCAAAGATTAGGATCACTTTTAAAAGATAAAGATACATTTATTAATCTTAGAAATGAGCAGTAAGTTATAATTCAATGACCTCAGTTAGCACACACACATGCATAACCTATTCACGTCGGCTCGTAACACTCGTACGCATCTACCTTTTTCGGTGGGTCAGATCGGTCTCCCACTCGCGCACTGGTTGCCTTTCGCATCGATAGCCTAGTACCATTACTGCTCGCCTCACTAACGCGTCGCTGATGTCGCTTATCAAGCCCTTTCACACATTCATGCTATAGCATACATAGATCACACTGAATAAAATATAACATCTGGCTATCCTTAAAGGTTTGGTACTCCAAACATCACCTTTATTATATTTTATTCAATTACATTTTATAAAAATATGTTAAAATACATACTATTCTTAAATATAGGTATAATATCAACTATCTATCTATCGCTTACATTACATAGTCTTTAAAATAATTAGGTTTCTTCTTCTGTCGTGTAGGTCTCTTGTCTACTCCGACATTTTTATTCGCTACAACTTCTTTATTTAATGAGCTAGTTTTAACATTATCACCTGTATTAAGAGTAGAAACGTCAATTTCTGACAAATTATTGTTTTTTAAATTTTTAGTGATTGACTCGCTTGTTAAGTAAAATTTGATTAGTAAAATTACAATCCTGTTTTTCCTGTTCCCTTTCTTCGCAATCATCTAGAATGGGTTCATTTATCGAGTTACCATTTTCTTCTTCGTTATCGCTTTCTTCGTCCGAGTCATTAACTTCATACTCTGTTCAAATTTTTAATTGTGTAATGTGCGCGGTAGTTTCAAACCCTCTACCATTGGACTCATTAAGTTTTTGACTTTATACGTATCGCTCGGCCCTACTTCTACTATAACCAACGGTCCTCCGTAAACTCTTTGTAATTTAGTGGAACATCCAGTTGCAACAGGATGTCTTTTCATGTATACTATATCCCCGACGTAATACGTAATGTAAATTCTTCTATTATTATTGTAACGCTCATTGGACCACGATAAAAGCTGGACTCGCAAATTCCGAACTGGAATCGGTTACAATTCCCGCTTTTCTATAATCACTAATCAATCAAAAATATTTTTCGCAACGCAATGTCGATATTTATTTAACAGTTGCAGAAGCTCGCATTTTTGTATCTCCATGATATGCTCGCTGGTTTGAATTTCGTCCGGCTCGATAGCATCTTTACACATTTCTTGAGGTTCGAGCGATTGTACCGACAAAACAGATTCCCCTATTTTATCCCCAACCTTGACGATTTCTTTTCTCATACCTAAATTCATAACCGGCATCGCTACCTCTTTCGCATCAATCAATACAATCATTAATTTTATCGAACCCGGTTTTAATTTGATTGTTTGAAGCGCTTGAGCTCTATTAGCTTTCTTTCCCTTACTAGTCTCAACCGTTATATTTGCTTCGCTCGCTTTAAGATTACTCAATACAACATCTGTAAAAATTAGCTGAGCACCTTTCCGCATATAACTCAAGTCCGGTACTTCGGTAAAGGGTCGTCCCAAAATAACATCGTTTTCTTGCGCAGAATCCGACACTACGCAGAATATCAATTGGCACGGTTTCAATTTGTCAACAATAACATCACCGTGAATGATACTGGATGAGCCTATGCTTGGGCCACCGAAAACGCCCAAAACAGAGCCCACTTGAATTAATTTAAAACCACCTCGTAAAACAGCTGATTCTGTTATGGTGCACACCGAAGAGCCCATGTCTATTTGCACATTAAATTTATGCCCGTCGATCGTAATTTCGCGCAAAAATTTTTGTACTGACGAATCATCAACATTTGCTTTAACTAAATTAACCTCAGTAATTTGAATCAACGCATCCGGACATTTCGAGGCTACGTGCCCAACCTTCTTACAAGAGTAACAAATTATTTCGCGTTTCGGGGAAATACACTCACGTGCTACATGTCCTACTTGTCCGCACTTAAAGCATTTTAAGCCGCTTCGCGTTTGCTTGTCTGTGTTGCTGTTGCTGTGTTGCACGCGACTCCCCTCACTCAGCGTAGACTTGGCTGCTGCAGCGACGTCGCTTGAAGTCCCCGAATCGATGGATTTCCGTTGAGACGTGGAGCCCGCCCCTCCTCCACCTCACACACATCGCTGCTCCTTCAGGCGCTCGCGTCGAGTTTCAGCAATTTTTGAAATTCTTATCAAGTCTTGCAGCATATGATCAGTGGACTCGAAATCACGTCCTGCCAAATACGAAGCTAAATCGTGTGCCCACAGTCCGGTTGCCACTTCGTCCCGAATTTCACACACAGAAAATCCCAGTCCCTCACATAACCAAATTTTATCCAAAACATAGTCCTGTACCGTCTCTTCACGTCCCTGCACACGCGCCATCATTATTTTCATTCTATCACTACGCGATTGTGCTCGAGTAAAAGCAAAACTGAAAGCACACTTGCATGAGGCGAAATCTACCACGCTTTGTGACTTTGTCATGAGCCATTTCAAAGCACCATCCTGAAGCCGTGATTTAACAATAGTATAAACCGTCTCGTTGTTCCACTTATATGTTGTCAACTTCCGAGAACCATGCTCGAGCAGGTCCCACCCCTTCGTTACCACGAAACTCTCGAAGCGTACCTTGCCCGCCCACACCAGAAAGCGTTTGACCCGCTAAATCATTTTGCCTGGTATCGTTCATACCTTCGAAAATTCTCGCCTGCCTCTCCAATACCGCGCTTAACGACGCTAAGGCATTAGACAGCCTACCAGAAGATCCATTGGAACCTTGCGTGCCCGAATCTCCGGTACTTTCACACTGTTCCAACCGGCTCCTCAGCATTTGTGTCTCCTGTTCATACCTCGCTTTTTCTTCCGCTATCAGGGCCTTCTGCCTAGCTACCTCATTCTGAGCTTCTTGCAACGCCGCCATTTCCATTTTCTCACAGAAATTCCACTTCCAAAGTCCCCTTAGCACACTCTTCGATTCTTTAATCACAACAGTCACTTCTCTTTCTCTCGGGGGTTATATTTACGTTTCTTCGCGATTATCCCAATGTATATATTTATCTATTTATCCCACTTCTGATTTATTGTTATGTTATTTAGGGATAATCGGCTTCGAAATAAACCAAAGATCAGGATCACTTTTAAAAGATAAAGATATATTTATTAATCTTAGAAATGAACAGTAAGTTATAATTCAATGACCTCAGTTGGCACACACACATGCATAACCTATTCACGTCGGGTCGTAACACTCGTACGCATCTACCTTTTTCGGTGGGTCGGTATCCCACTCGCGCACTGGTTGCCTTTCGCATCGACAGCCTAGTACCATTACTGCTCGCCTCACTAACGCGTCGCTGATGTCGCTTATCAAGCCATTTCATACATTCATGATATAGCATACATAGATCGCACTGAATAAAACATAACATATTTAATTAAATAATATAATATACGAAGTTGTATAGTGCGCTTTATTTTTTAGACTAACATGGCGGAACATACTACAATCACTTCTTTTAGGATCAGTACTTTGTGCCCGTATACACTTTGCGCCCACTTGTCAGGCTGCGTATTCATGGAGTCTTGAACTTCTGGGACCAACCCATATGCCCGTGTAAGTGCGATGAAGAGAGTAATATGTTCTTGCCTTTCACTCGCACTCACACGGGCTGATGGCCAGTCCTGGAAGTTCAAGACTCCATGTATGAGGTCCCTACGATCAGCAAACTCAGCATGGATGGCGTGCTATAGCTAAGAGAAAAATGGCGTCACTGACACACTAAGGCTATAAGTGGTGACGGTATACGGTAATGTGGACTTACTTGTGTGACAACATATCCGTCACGCTAACGTCAGGAAATCATAAATACTACATTTGTGTCAATGAGACGCAATTTTTCTCTAAGCTTCAGTACGCCATCTATGCTGAGTTTGCGGACCGTAGGGACCTCATAGTCTCATACGCAGCCTAACTTTGAGTCCAAAGGCATAAAGGCGGGAAAGTTGTAAGCACGAGCAAAGTGTGCCCACGGGCACGAAGTATGACTTTGTACCCCCAGAAAGATAACTTTCGTTCAGACTTAAGGCACAAACATACAAAAACCCCGTTATTTCAGCTAGATTTGTTCACTTACGAGATGCACGTTTAAGACTTATGGCGATATAATTTTTCTAGCATTTTCGCCCCCCCCCTTTCACCCTCGGAAGTAAAATTAGAACGACTGTTCAATAAGTCGGAGGACGTGTCTGTGATCAAACCACACTTAAGGACGATTTTCTTTTATTTGCGTTTACGATTTAAATTCTCATAATGAAATGCATTTTTAATTCTATCCATAATTTTATTAGATAATTAAAAGACTTCATAAATGTTAAGAATTATTAACTGATATTCATCATCCATAAAATACTAAAGTTAAATATGAAAAATGATAATACAATTACTCTTGTTTTACATAATTTGTATAATTATTTATACTTATTACTTCATATGTATAAATAACATTTTTTTTATGAATCATTTTAAATGATTTTTTTTTTCAAGAGGTATGAGACCTTATCAGTGCAGGTGTTAGCCCCCCTCCCTCACATCCAAACAACTGTGGCAGCCACCATGTAACAATCAGCTAATTATTGGCAAGTGCTTATTACATATACCAATCACCTGAAAATCTGCAAGAAATAGTAATATAGTAAAATCGAATTTCATCTGAATAGTAAATAAAAAACTCCAGATTATACTCCAACATTTAAAAAGTTGGAAAAAATATGTAGACACGCATGGGGGCAACTTAATGTAACCCAAATATAAGAAAATTACTAGCGGCACACTCCTATTAGATAAAGTGATGGGTATAGCCTTCCATGCATATAATCCTTGGTTAAAATTGTATTTATTTTACTTGACCATAAAGAGACACATCAGTCTTGCTTGGATAGCACAATTCATCTCATAGTTTAAAAATTTCTTTTACCATACGAGTCATAAGCATGCCCTGTCTCAAGTTATGACGTCGATCATGACGTCATTTGTGACATCGCAAAATACGTCATTCATGATGTTGTGAATGACATCACATTGACGTCAATGTGACGTCACTTACGACGTCACAAAAGACGTACTTCATGACGTCTCAAAAGACGTCATTTACATAGGTTGTTGTTTAACAAAGGGCTGTTTGAAAGCATTTGATCTCCTTATAGAGACTACCATCAGGATGGTAACACCAAAACAGAAAGATTCAGAAAGTTTTTGAATTTAGAAAGTTTTTTCCCTACTTGAGAAAATTTTTTTTTCATTATAAAGGCTCTGTTCGGAAATGATACGTTGGTTAAGTTTTTGGTTGGTACCTACCCCCACCCCGACTTAACTAACCGACCGTGTGTTCGCACATGTAAACAATAGTTAATCAGCTGATCACGTATTGGCGCACTTTGAGCGCTTTCACGTCCTCTCTTTAACCACAAAAGCACTCAAAATGCGCCAAAACTTGATCAGCTGATTAGCTATTGTTTACATGTGCGAACACACGGTCGGTTAGTTAAGTCGGGGTGGGGGTAGGTACCAACCAAAAACTTAACCAACGTATCATTTCCGAACAGAGCCAAAAAATACTTGAACCCCCCAGTTTTAGTTGACGTCAATGTGGTGTCATTTATGACGTCATGAATGACGTATTTGGCGATGTCACAAATGACGTCAAGATTGACGTCATAACTTGAGATAGGGTGTGGTAAGAGTAGACAGCGCATTCAGAATTTGCTCCTAAAGCTCTAGTAAAAGAGATAAAGAGCTGCAATAGGGTATTTAATCATCTCTTTTGTACTATGTACTTCCTTATGTATAAGAAAGATAGATATCAATGCTAAAGCCCTAGGGTCTTTCTTTCATACTGAATATGCACACGTAGTAAGAGATATTCACATACTGAGTTTATTTTTATTTGTGCTCTAGCAACAATACCTAAATTAGCAGTCTCCTCTTGAAATACATCTATTAACTGGGTATACTAACTATGCTACTATAGGCATTTACATTTTTTTAAATAAGTTGGATATGATTGGTCTATATTAGTTTGCACAAGTTAGTGTGCCCATATAGTAGTAGTAATTGTTGTTCATAATCATTTTATAACTAAAACTATGAAATGCACTTTATTACTGCTCTGCAAAAAAATAAAAATAAATGATTTTATTTGATGTACTAAAAAAAACTTATCATCTAATAACTTTTTGTTTTCATAAGGGTCACTAACCACATCGGCAAAAATTCAACTCATTTTTTTGACACTAACAAGTTCGTGAAATGAGAGATAAAGGAAAATCAATGAAATATTAACAGTATTTTGGTTACTCGAAGATAAATGTTAAGCTTTAATATTTTATTCCACCTACACAATGAAAGAATTGATTTTTTGTAAGTACAGATATTGTATACAAACGTCAAGAATATGAATGATAGAAAATAAACGTTTTAATTTATACTTGGAAATCAACGAAAGAAAAGTTAATATTAATTTCATACCATATAATACACGATTCACCTGTCAAGAGAAATGTAACTTACTTATTCCAGTGACAACAAAGTGTAAGTTAAACATTTTCTTATAATACATCGATTAATAATTATAATCCAGTAATATGCTATTCATTTTTTGTATTTTTTCATTGAGTACGAATACAAAATATTAAATAAGAACAATATTTACGTCAAACAAAAAAAAGTGATTCTTTTGAAAGCATTGTACAAAAAAGTACATCATAGTACATTTTATGATTATGATTTAATTGAGAATATATACAATGAGCTTAACTTAAAGAAAAATTTGTTGTTGCTGCCATTGAGTTCATTAGCAAATATACGCATATAAATTTGAAATGACTAGTCTGCATAGACATATAAGAAATATAGACTGCTCGTTCTTGCCTAGAAAGAAACACTGCTTCAAGCGTCATAGACCAAGAGCTGAGGCCCGGGGTGCGTTCCATAAGCTCTAGCAGTTAATCTTCAAGTATCTCGGTATCCTAGATGACATTGAAGTGCAAGGGGAAAAGTATGACATGTAATCTCTATCACACTATTAAGTTGTCTATACATGATCTGAATACTCATATAAAACGACCAGTGCTTACGGAATGCATCCCTGAAGTCCGAAGGTGGTCAAAACATATCTTAACATTCTTAAGGTAGTAGTTCAGTAAAACGACTAGACGATAAATTTTTCGAAAATTTTGCGTGTGGCTTAAGTTTGCTATAGTTCATAAGTTCATCACGAGTCCAAATTTGGAGATGCCTGGCCGTGTAGTATCGAAAATATTCAAGTTTTACTGTTGATCTTTTAACAGGTGAGAGATAGGAAAGCGCCTGGTTTGGGGTAGGATTCGAAACGAAATTATTCATAACTCCTAAACAAAACGATCAATCCTTTCAAAAAAACGATGTTTTATAATGGATATTATAAATTAACTAAATACCAAGTGTCAAGAATCCTAGACGAACAGTTTATGTATGTCAACTTTCCAAAGATAAAAACTATCGTGTAGTTGCGTGAGAGGGACAAAGACACATAGAGATAATATGATAGAGGAATGAGGAAGCGAACTGTGTTCGAAGTGTTAAGCAACTAGTAGCGCTGCCCTGAGGGTTCGATTTGGAACTATATGTTTCCCTAAAGTATGCGTTCAAATCGTCGCGGTAGCAACGACGTAGAAAATGAGTTTTTTTATTTCCTTAACCGATTAAATGGATTATGTGGGTGAAGGTTCACGCAAATACGTGGAAAGTGAAAATGTGGCCTACGCCAAACACATTTTTTACTGTGCTATCGAGGCACAATCGTCCAAAGAAGTAAAATTAGTATGTTTGTGTTTGAAGTCCACTGAAATATGATAAAAAAAATAAAAACTCATCAGTACTACCGCGACGGTTTGAACGCATACTTTGGGGAAACATATAGTTCCAAATCCAACCCTCAGGGCGGTGCTACTAGTCGCTAAACACTTCGAATATTCTCTGTAAGTGGAAGCGTACGGTCAGTAGACAAAGGAAGACGACTGTTTTGGTCTTGCATCTCTCTCTACTCTCTGCATTGATTGGCTTCTGCTTGACAGTGTATATAGTAGTGCTCAGAAATTTAACGGGTTTGCCACCTTAGTTAATGAGGTCCCCTTTAGGCCCCCTAGTTGGTACCCCATTGGGCGCGTCACGGGGCGAATTAAGGGTCCATCGTAGGCTGCCCTTGTGACCTAACCAAAACTGTTTGAAACATTATATATTTCTGTGTTTGGGTTAAATATATGTGACCGTAATTTAATTCTCCCTTATCTGCACCCTGCACGGCCGATAAACTCCATAATCTGCATAGCACGCATGGTAAATCAGGCACATGGTCTTATGATAATTGTATTAAATGTAATGATATACCTACACAAAAAAATCCGCAAGTTAGGAGGAATCATTTAAGCCCTGAATGGGTGCAAAATATCATTATTTAATATTTACGGGTGCCAACTTCACAAGTCTGCAACCTCCCATCTCCCAACCGTTGGCAACAGTGCTCCCGAAAGTGGCATCCAAACGCCTACTGGCCACTTTTAAATTTAATGCTTTAAATAATAACCGAAGCGCCAGTCATCACACAACCCAAGGCGCTTACTGGCCGCTTTGTTTATTAATATGATAAATAAAATAACGCAAGCGCCAATCCTCTCACAACTCGATGCGCTTACTGGCCGCTTTGTTTATTAATTAAATAAATAAAATAACACAATCGGCAATCACCACACAATTCAGTGCGCTTACTGGCCACTTTGTTGAATAATATAATGAATTCAAAGTCATTAATTAACAAAGTGGCCAGTAAGCGCTCTGCGTTGTGTGGTGATTGGCGCTTATGTTATTTTATTTATTATTTTAATTAACAAAGCGACCAGTAAGCGCCCTGGGTTATGTGGTGATTGGCGCTTTTGTTATTTTATTTATTAAATTAACAAACAAAGCGGCCAGTAAGCAATCTGGGTTGTATGGTGAATGGCGCTTGTGTTAATTTATTTATTCAATCAATAAACAAATTGGCGAGTAAGCGCTCCAGGTTGTGTGGTGATTGGCGCTTTTGTTATTATTTAAAGCATTAAATTTAAAAGTGGCCAGTAGGCGTTTCGTGTTACTGGGTTAATTAGCATTGGGTCATTGGGCTTAATAGCTGTGGGTTTATTTATTTATTATGTTAGAAATCCTGTTGAGTTATGTGGGTTTTTGCGTTTTGCTCCATAAAGCCAATTTAAATTTCGCGCTACTTCGGAGGCCACTTTCGGGAGCACTAGTTGGCAACGTAAGTGAGAGAGAGACAGAGGTACATGTTCGATATTGTGTCTCTTTCTACTTGTGCTTTAGCGCCATACATAAGAACGAGCAGTCTTTTTTTTATATATGTCTAAAGAGTCGACCAATCACAGTGCTCGGCTAGACAAGGACACGATTCCTATTACGTGCAGCTCTCTCTCTCTCTACGCTGATCTCACTGCCACTTCCAGGCTGACATCTGACATACCACTTGCGTGCAGTGCGTGCTTCATTCTTATTGGCTAGGTGCATGTCATGCAGCGCCACACTTGGTGTCAAAATCATGCAACCGCGGGTACCCACATTATACGTCAACAGCATACACCGATGCACACTTTTAGTTATAATCAATTAATTAGCAAAAAAATTAGTATATTTATTTATCTGATAATGGATGCTATCATAAAAACAGGCTTTAGGAATATCACACACTCGATTTGTTTTAACTCTAAAGCCTTAAAAAAAGGTAAACAGTTGGTTGAAAGTAGTCATGTGTGCGATGTTACAGAATTTCAAAGTGATCGAGTTGGCAATTTGACAAGTGCCGTCGTAACAAGGCAGACCTCGGTAACTTCAGCTTCCTACAAAGTTAACCTGCATGTACGTTTTATTCAGATTATTTTAAAAATTGTCTATAAGTTGCAATGCACATGAAAATTACTTTTATTTCCAGTTAGATAATCACCAAAATTGATGTAATTTTACTCCATCTGTCTTTGCGCTACTGTTACACTGAACAACACAGCACTTTTTTACACCCATATTTCATAAACGTTGTAATAATAGAAATCACAATGATCATGTCTTATTTCACGTAACTATCTTTTCCGCCTTCTAACCTCAAAATTGCACCTTCGCCGCTTGATTTTGGGTCCTCAGGCGGAAGAATAGTATACGAAACTCGTTCGGAAAGGCTTCTTTACAAACCTCGTTACGACCCTAGCCTTCGGCTCGTGTTGTAAACCTCTCTCTTCGTAAATTAAAGCCTTTGCAAACTCGTACGCAATATACTATTCTTTTTGCCGTCTGCTTCTGAGAGTGTGCTCTGGATCAAAAACTAACGAGACTTTATTAATATATTGTTACATTTAAACATTTTATAACCGTTCTTCGCACCACATAGTTCATTTTTTTACATTTGTGCAACTGCAATTTCATAATACTAATACTATTTATGCATACGTGATGATAACATCTGTAAATTTGACGAAATGCTGTTATTCTTTTCTTCATTAAGCAAAAATGACAGTAATTTGGTTCCCCAGGTTTCCTATTTTCGCCACTACGCACGCTGGTGTTGACTCGAGATGATCATGTATCCCCTCCCATCACTTGCACCTGGCCAATACCTCTATGATATACGCTGATATATATACATCATATGTATACATCAGCGATAGTTCACAGCTTGGCCAGTGGTGGTGCTGATAAGGAGGCGATCTGAAGGTTGCGGTTGGCAGCAGTGTTGGCAAAGAGGATCTTCGCATACCCCCACCGATCAGAGTAGAGCTACAGCAGAAGTGTAGGGGAAGACTTATTACTCCTGTGAATAATAACGCAAGCGTCTATCACCACACAACCCGGGGCGCTTACTGGTTGCTTTAATTATTTATAATTAATAAAATGATAACGCAAGCACCTATCCTCACATAACCTTCAGCACTTCCTGGTCGCTTTATTTATTTAGACGCAATAGACTTAACACAGTCATTTATGGGGACAATTCTATCCTGCATTCTCGATTGCGCTCCATGCGACTGCAGCCTAAGTGCAAGGGGAAAAGTATGACATGTTATCTCTCTCACACTTATAAGTTATCTACACATTATCTAAATACTTAAGTTAAACGGCCAGTGCTCACGGAACGCATCCTAACTTACTTTTCGAGTTTTGCGCATAGAGGGTATTGCGCATAGAGGTACAAGAATAGAGCACGCAAACGGTATGTCAGCCTGGAAGTGGCAGCGAGATCAGCGTAGAGAGAGATAGCTGCACATAAGAGGAATCGTGTCCTTATCTAGCCGAGCGCTGTGATTGGTCAAATCTCTCTCTCTTCTGATCTCCTTATCACGCAAGGTAGAGACTTGTGAAGTTGGCGCCCGTAAATATTAAATATTAATATTTTGCACCCATTTGGGGCTTGAACGATTCCTCCTTACTTGCGAATGTATCCTCTACTTGAATTTTTATTTGCAGATCAATAGTTTGCGAGATATTTGGAAAATAAAATGTCGAAAATGGGCACGGCGCTGAAGTATAAAAAACTTTGTTTTAAGTGCTAAAGTGGGTTAAAATCCAATTCTACCTATATGATTCGATTCCTCCTCATTTGCGGATTACGGAGATATATAAATTAATGTAATTAAATGTTATAAAGTTTGCAAATAATGAATTTAATTATTGAGTAAGAGAATCTAGTAACTTTTGTCTAGTGAATTTTGGTCCAGTGCTCCGTTCCTGTTGTTTGGTACATGTCGTTTCATTATCCTATTAATTATTAGTTATAAGTTATTCAGCCTTCGGGTCAATACACACACACATACACACATATTTTTTGATGACTAAGCAATCTAGTGTAAACCCATTTAATAAACATTTTTTTAAATTAAGTACTTGTCAATGTATTACTGGCGCTTTGTTTGCATAGGCTCCGTTTGTAGTCTGTTAAGGTCACGTGATCATTTATGATAAGTGTGAGTGAGACACTGAGATGGTGACATCATGCTGTCTTCATCGCACTTATTATAAATGATCACGTGACCTTAACAGACTTAATAACAAACAGAGCCTCAGGTGAACACAGCCTGTGTCACTTTTATCCGTTTTCACTGGTCGGTTACTTGATCTTCAATTCGCCTGATTAATCGTTTACGCGCGAAATTTGAATGCTTGAGCTGTTTTCTAAAACTTGTTCAAACAAAATTATTACTTGTGTGCTTAGCTGTGTCTTGTAATGATTATAGCTGTACTGCTACTTTTTAGTTGTGTTGCTATTTGTTTCTTGAATAACAACAAATATTAAAATTTCGCGCGTAATGAATAAATATCAGTCAACAGTGTTTGCCACAATAGATTCAAGATATTAGATTCTTAAGATGAAAAATCGGTACCTATTGACAAATAAATTTCTCCTTGAGCTTAAAGTATGTAATGTATGTATGTGTGTGTGTATTGGCCCAAAAGCTGAATAACTTATAACTAATAATTAATAGAGTAATACCTACTAAAGTTTTCTATTCTGATAAATATTTTGTAGAACCCGCTGTACGGAGGAAACGACGTGTATCGAACAATAGGAACGGAGCACTGGACCAAAAGTCACTAGACTAATGTTACTAGATTCTCTCACTCAGTAAGTTAATTCATTATTTAGGGTGTAATCCGCAATCGCCGCCAGCAGTTACATATGTACGACGTGACAACGTTGCGTGGTTGGGGGCGCTACTGTCGATTTACTGGTGATGTGATCCCCAATCTCACCAGCAGTAAATCAGACGACGTCCGTCTACTTGCTCTTTTTCGTGACATTTTCCGACATTCTGTCGTCTGCTTTGCTTTGCTTACAATCAGAAAATGTCACGAAAAAGAGCTAGTAGACCGACGTCGTCTGCTTTACTGCTGGTGAGATTGCGGATCACATCACCAGTAAATCGACAGTAGCGCCCCCAACCACGCAACGTTGTCACGTCGTACATATGTAACTGCTGGCGGCGATTGCGGATTACACCCTTACAAACTTTGTGACATTTAATTACAGTAACTGACATACCTCCGTAATCCGCAAATGAGGAGGAATCGAATCGTACATGTAGAATTGGATTTTAACCCACTTTAGCACTCAAAACAAAATTTTTTTACTTCAGCGCTGCGCCCAATTTCGACTTTTTATTTTGCAAATATTTCGCAAACTATTGATCCGTAAATAAAAATTCAAGTGGAGGATAAATCCGTATGTAAGGAGAAATCATTTAAGCCCTGAATGAGTGCAAAATATTAATATTTAATATTTACGGGCGCCAACTTCACAAGTCTGCAAGGTAGAGCAGATGGTCAGAGAGAGATAGAACTCCCCTTGTGCAATTTTCTTTCTCTTAGCTGATCACGCGCAAATCGCCCACTTGCGTTACTTGCGTGCTCTATTCTCATACTTCTATGGTTTTACGACTTTTTCAAGCAATACTTGAACATGTGCGTTTGGAACAGTATCCATCTAAGCTGAGGTGGTTATCACGATAGTTTAAAAAGAATTTTTCACTGAATATCTTGAAAACACCTTCTTATTTGTAGCATATCTCACAAGTAAGCTGCTTTTAACTATGGTTATAAGATAGCAATTTAAACACAATATAGGTTTTTTCAATAACATATATTGTCTCTAATTAAATGCCATGACAGAATTTCAAAGAATGTGTTAGTTCTAAATTCACGATTTATTCGGACAATGTTAATCATCCTGTCAGTCTACTATGCTCTTACATATACAAACTTTAATTTTTAAAAGCACTATAGTATATAGTCCATCATTTATTTTTGTTTGGACTTTTTGATCTCTGATGTGAAAAATACGTTTAGGATGTCCGTATAGTCACAAGTGAATACACATATTTTCGTTGTAATTTGTCCATCTGCTAAGGTATTTCGTTGGTCGATTTGTGATATTGATACTGAATAATGCATCTAATACTAATGTAGAAATAAAATTGTTTGAAAAAAGTATTTGGAAACCTTAGATATTTTATCTATTGTAAGGCAATATTTGTATCTAACGTCCCGAGCGCAGACAATTTGCATATTACTTAAGGTAACAAAAATTTGTTTCTGTTTACTAGAGCAATTTCCAGCATAAAAGTCAACTTTTGTGTATGTATTTTTATTAGTTTTTAATATTTTTGTATATACAAGTCTTAATATCATTGATTTAGGGTTTATGATATAAAAACGAGAAGTTGACTATAAAATGTCTTTAATAAAGGCATTTATTAAAAAAATAAATGATGTTTGATTCTGGACCGATGCTGTATACACATGTTGATGTGTATGAATAGATAAGTAGATAACTTTTATATTCATATGCATCCATTTCATTGATTGGCATTTGGAATTTCTATGAAATTGGAATTACATACATATACAAATGTATATCGATATAAATGAATATACACATACAAATGTTGCAATTTTATATAGATACACCATATGATACTTTATCTTTTGTTATGCAATTTTTATTTGTGTCAGATGGATTACACACAGTTCATTGAGGTTATCGTAAATAGATAGTTGTGTTATCAGTAACGACATGAATTTTGCAGTGGTAGTCTTACAATCAATTTTTATTTCAGTGTTATATTATTGAATCAGTAAAAGCATTGATCATCTAACAATTTTTATTGAAATTTATTCTATTTCCTTGCAGATGATGGATCCTTTGTTACAACAAAATATTTGGGACTTAGATCCAGAACTGTTTCAATTAATAAAAAAAGAAAAAGCACGACAACAATCTGGGCTTGAAATGATAGCAAGCGAAAATTTTACTTCATTGAGTGTTCTTCAGTGTCTCAGTTCTTGTCTACACAATAAATATAGTGAAGGTCTTCCAGGACAAAGGTGGTACAAACAAAGTGTTAACCTAGAATTAAATCTTTTTTATATCTGAAATCATGTAATGAAAACGTAAGAGAAGTAATTGCTCATTACGTAGCAAAATCAAATTATGTGCATTTTTACTCCTTTGCATTGTTAATTGGAGGTTATTAATCTACAAACTAATAATGTAAATGTGATTTCACCATAGAGGTATAAGAATAGAGGAGAAAAGGGGGCGTGATATGCGACAGCAGAATTCGCTACGTAACGGGGCATCTGTCTTTGTCTGGCAGTTATGTTATTGGTTGAGTCATACATGAGATTGAATCAACTGTAGGATTCAGTAGTTAAAGCAATGGCACGTAATTTTAGGCCAAGACACTTTAACGGCAGGGCCCGGGTATTTGAGATCCTGGGACGATTCCTAACCTCTCGTAGATTTAAACTTATAGCCCCAAATTAAGTCCAGCGGAGTTATAGCATAGGAAAGAAAATGATTTTTTTTTAGTAACTTTACCGAACCCAATTGCGGTATTATGAAAGATTATACCTTATTTACATGACAAAATTTTTTTCCCTGCCGAAACATACGGTTCGGTTCGGAGCAATGAATTAAAAAAAAAAATTTTTTTTTTAACTCACTTTACCGCTTCAAAATTTAATGAACTGTTCATTACAATATTTGAAATGTACAAAAAAATTCCCTGCCGTTTCTGCTTGACTGTTTCCGAGAAATAAATTTTGCAAAGTGCCGAAAAAATCGATTTTCGAGACCTTTTCGAACAATACCTAAAATAATGAGTTAACATTGTTGAAAATGGCAGGGAGTGCATTCATACCTTTATGAAGTCCCAATAAACTATACGTGTCGTTCCCTGCCATTTTTGATAATATTTACCCCCCCTTTGCCCACCTCTAACATATATAAATTATAGGACTGTAGTGGGGTGGCACATATGACGTCATTAAACGTATTGTAAATCATCGTAGTGTAGTGTAAGTCATCGTAGTGTAAGTCATCGTATCATCATACCCCCGAAATTGTAAAAATGGGCTAGTACAGCGCTTTTCCCCTCTATTCTTATACCTCTATTGGTTTCACAGTAAAACAATGGTGATGGTTTAAAGTAGTAGTCGATCAAAAACCCTTTTCTTACGATTTTTCTAAAATTTTGTGTGTGCCTTAAGATTGCTATTATTTATCATGAGCCAAAATTTGAAGAGGCTTAGCGGTATAGTTTTGGAGAAATTAAAGTTTTAATGATGAACTTTTAACACAGAAGGTATATAGGAAAGCGCCGGATTGGGAGTCGATTTGTGAACGAAATTGCTTATATTTCTAAAACGCTTCTTATAATGTTTCGTAAAAAATAGTATTCTATAATTTATATTATAAAGTAACTGTGGTTCCAATTTAAAAGGGCTCAGCGGTATAGTTTTGTTGTTCGAGCTTTGCAAAGTTGATAAATTCAGTGAAATTCGCTCCTACAACGTTGTCATTTTTCGAGATAGTTATCGAAGCGATATATATAGTATATGCATACGCTACAGCGCATTATGGGAGCACTGTAGAGTGCTCGACTACTATCTTAACCAAAACCAGGTTTTGAAGTTAAGCAACTGAAACAAATCAGTTATTTTTATAACTTCTTTCACAACTAAAGATGTTTTAGTTAAGGAAAACGAATTTTATGATTATTGATTTTAATGAGAAAAGTTTTCATCATACACTAAATAAATTATAGAGCAGGAAAACAATGGCGGGCTAACTGCCTTTCATATCTGTTTAACTACATTTTTTTAATACATTAGTGAGTTTCGAGGGAGTGAGGAGACAGTGTCCGCCATTAGAGGCTCATCATGGAGAAAGGCGTGAGCTTGAAAACGCATCATTTAGCATATGTATACGTCACGATACACATATATATGTATGGATATATAAATATAAGTATTGGGATTTCAAAAGGTGACGTGACTCTCGCAATATATATAGTCACTTGGGGGAAAAATAACACAGGCCTGTATAAAAGCAATTATATTTTTATTTTTTTTACACGTTCAACGATTGTAATACGATAAAAGCCTTCCAATAACATATTTAAGGAGATGAAAATACTTAAGCTATTTTTTCCCAACTCAATTGGTCTTTTGCAGCTTAAAACTTTCCTTTCAAAGAGCGAAAACGCACATTTAACCGTACAAAAATCTCGCTTGTTTTCCTATATATAGTCGGTACCGGGAGAAATTTGTACAGGTTAAATGTGCGTTTAGCTGCTAAAGACCAATTGAGTTGGGAAAAAATAGCTAAAGTATTTTCATCTCCTCAAATATGTTATTGGAAGGCTTTTAGCGTATTACAATCGTTGAACGTGTAAAAAAAATAAAAATATAATTGCTTTTATATAGGCCTGTGTTAGTTTTTCCCCAAGTGACTATATATATCGCAAGAGTCACGTGACCTTTTGGAATCCCAATATAACTAAAGTCCGCAGAAGCCTCAAATGGCGATTGACCAATCACGAGCGGTCCAAAGATTGTCTGCTCACTCCCTCGAAGCTCACTCTAATACATTGACTTGGTGCACTCACCCGTGAACCGTCGGCTATCCACTGGTCGCCCCCAAGCGGAAAATTGTTTGTGATTAAGTAAAGAAAAGAAAATAATAACTACTAATAATATCTTATAAAGTTCATATTTGAAACTATAATGAAATTTAATGAGTGTTAAAATTAGTTATTATTTTTTATTACTTTTAATTTTTTTTTTTTTTTTTTCGTCATAAATATCATTGTGGAAACATCGAAAAAAGTAGTGATTAGAAACAACTTTTATGGGTAATGATCACTGTTTATTACTTGACTTCTAAGATTTGCCAAAAACTTGTAGCTATTATTAATTTTTAATAATCAATTATTCTTGTTGTTGTATATTTAATATCACATGAAAAAAAGTAATTTTTATGAGCATGGTTAAACCGTTCGATCTCACGAACAAAATAAAAAATAACTAGTAAGTATCAAAAAGTTTTAATAATAACTTGTAACATACAATTATAAATAATGAATCTTATTACTTGTCTTAAATCTAGACTTTAAAACCCGTTATAATTTTTTTATATTTTCTACTCACTTTTAAAAATAATTATTACCAACTTATCAAACTAAATTATTTCCATTTGGGTGGTACATGAATTAGTTTTTAGATTTTACATGCGTGTAACTATGACTGTAAACACTGAAGGGGACATAATATAAAAATGACTTGCATTAAGTGTACTAAAATATATGTATTAAAGCACGCTTGCCCCGTTATAGCACCTAAATGTAACAAAGCTGTTAGCGGGAAATAATTAAATATCCCAAGTCCCAAGTAAGTTTGCCGGTAGATTTTAAAAGCAAGTATCATAAGCTAAAAACCTAGTCATACGTTGGTTTTCTGATAGATATAGTTGAAACTTTAAACGTATTTTCGTTAAACCATAAAAATATCCCACAAACAATTTTAGATCGTTCTACTGTACTTTTTTTTATAAATATTTAATTTATGAAAAATTTACATAAAATTTCATTTATGAGGAAATGAACCGTGGACTTATCTCAATTATTTTTGATGATAAAATAATATTATGTTAGATAAACATTACATTTCATTTTCAAATTTATCCACCATTAGATTTTTTAATTACATAAGAAAGAATCGGTTGAGTGTGCGTAAACGCGCGTATTTATAAGTATGTCCACACGAGCAAAAAAATTGTCAGCGTTGCTGTACGGTTGCGCTTCCCTCACTTCTCTGAACTTTTCCCCGGTAACGTCATCAAATCCAAGTGTCTTATACATTTTATAAATTATACTGCACGACATAAAAAAAGAAAGAAACCAGACCACTCGCACCCTGTGTTTTCTGGGTTGCTGAAAACGCATTCGAGCTCAAAAATTTTTTACCCGCTCGTATTTACTTCCTAACTTCAAATAATCGTCCATATCTGTGAGAAAAAAAAGGTTGTTTGAAAGATGAATGGTTCTGTTTGAACATATATTTAATCGCAAATGGTATGTCAGCTATTTTTAAGACTATTCTAAGTGGTCATTTGGTCAGATACCTAACATAGCATCTAAAATCTTCACAACACCATAATGCAAACCTGTAAAATCTATAGCTTTTCAAATAAAAATCTATAATCTAGTTACTATTTATACATAAGTTCTTCAACTCCCCGTACTCTTGAGCCAATCATAATACGTCTAGGACACCTAACATAATCTCAAAAAATCCCGAAATCTGATGGAAAAAACTAAAGTTCATAACTATTGTTTTCGTTATGAGCTCTCACACATATTAGACTGTGAAGCCAATCCCATGACCGCTAAGACACCATACATTACCTCAATAAACTCTAGTTATCTAATAGAGAAAACCTGATACTCGCGTATTTTACTTATTTTTATTTTGTAATGGGTACTTTCAATCCTAGATTTTAATAAAATATTGAATCGTAATACGTTTTTGTATTAAATAAAAACCAAGAAATTTTATTCAAATGATTTAATCTTGTTTACTATTATATCCTTGTTTTTTAGATTCAAATGATCTTTTTACAGCTTTTCTTCTGTGGGAACTATTTGTATTTCTTTTGAGATTCCAGCTGTAATCTGTCAGCATGTGATCGCTCCACAATCCTTGATACCATTGTTCATTTTTCTCCAAGTTTAAAGCAAAGCATTAACATAGGTCTTTGTCTTTTGTCGTTGGCCTTGTTACTTATTGTGACAACGGTTTCCCAAATCTGTACTCGAGAACTAATAATTCGAGGCACCGTTAGTTCTTACTGCTCCGACGGCACGGTACACATTTCAGCGCAGATCCAGGCACTGTTTCCCTTACTCTCAGGTGGCTCGGTAGCATTACACCACACTGACGAGGAACTCTACAGCATTTGGGACATATAGAAAAAATCTCAGAGGTACTCGCGGAAAAGTGGTGGAGTGGGGTCTTGAACCCAAACCTTCCAGACGGAAGGCAAGCGCTCTACCACTTAAACTACTGGAAGCTCACATTCGTAAATGATTCATTTTAGAATACACCGTTTTATTTTAAAAAGCTTACAACATACCGGATAAAGATTTTGAAAACTTAAAAGTGCCGTCGGATTCATTTTATAACATTGTTTTAACTGCATTCAAGTTTTCAACGCCCAATTTGGCAACCACTTAGCAGAAGAAAATATCGCGTTTACTCTCAAAATATCTATTAAAACAGTTGAGTTGAGTATGTATAAAGATTTTTTTTCTCCAGACGATTTCTCCGATAATCTCGATGATATGCTTAAACTTTTTTACAAAATGCACATTTACTACAACTCAAAGTTGATTTCTTGAAACGCACGTGATTCTAATAAATGTAGCTCTTGATTAACAGCATTTAAACCTTGCGCTAAACTTTAAAAATTAAACGTTAGATTTTCGTAGTAGGGTTTTATATATTTACTTTTACGTAACACTTTTACTTCTATTTTTTCGTTGTATAAAACTTTAAGTATTATGTTATTATTGTGATATTAATTTATGATTCTTAGCTTACGCAATTGTCATTAGAACATACTGACGCGATAATATTATTTTTATTGTAATGTATCAACAATACATATAAATCGTTAATGTATAAAAATTATTTAGTAACGAGTTAAAGTCGTATTTATATTTAGTTAAAGTTATAGAGCCCCTTCGGGTGCTCATGTTTGTACTTTGTGCCCTAGTGATGCAATGTACCATTGAAGGATAAAAAAAGTTACGAAAGATAGATCGGTCGGGGGGAAGGAATTGTCAATTGCTTGGACCCCTTAGTTAATACTGATACAAAATATCTGGAATATTTGCAATACATAAAGTGTGCTTACAGACTTGAGAGCTCAATTTGATTTATTGACAATGTCTATTCGAATGGTAACAGCCCATCTTACGTGATAACAAATGCATCGTTACCTACTGTAATGATAACGCAACTAACGCCACCTGCCTCATGGAGGGGGGGGATCATGAGATTTTGGTATCAAGTAAACGGCGGGTCTGGCTGTCTATTGTCACGTACGATATCATAGCCACACGTACGTGCGCCCCCTCTTTTTGGGGCCTACTAAAGACGATTGCAATAGGAGATAGCAGAGGGGTAATCAGATAAAGAAGCTGAAGGAAGCGCGCTCTCTGGCTGGAACCGGCAAGGACGAAGGTCTTACGCACGCGACACGCTCTTCTCTCGTTTTGTATAAATAAAGACGTTGATACTAGTTCCTCGACTATTTACTTCGTGCGCACCCCAAGACCATAGAATCCTACGCAACAGCTTTGGTATCAAAAGTGGGATGGTCATTGCGATTAAATAAAAGTAAATTTTTTTTTTTATCGTTTTTGTCGACGGTAAAATGTCAACTATTGCGATTTTTGGGAAACACACATAGTGTCGTGCTACGAAGTGAACAAGGAACTGCTACGAGAGGGATCAGCGAAATAAGAAGTGGCCAGAGTACAGCGAAAAGCAACTTCAAACCAAGGACCACGGCGAAGGATACCCGGGACTACTAGGGAATTAGTACTTGGCCATACAAATAATTGGGGCTTAACGTCAAGGACATCAAAAGAGGTAAGAATGCATGGGGGCAGCAAACGAGAATCCCAAGTTTTTTGGGCGCGAGGATGCATGATGCTGGACCCAGCTACGAACCTACAGGCCCAATAAATAAAAGGGTGAGAGGCCAACCAACAGTACCGTCATCTGACTGGTCGTTTTGGGGTTATAACATGAATGGAAAATTACATTTTGCGAGAGGAGCATTATCAAGCGAAGCGAAATCCAACTTACATAAACCCTATCGTAAGTCAACGGCGAGCGGAAAACACGTACCCTGTGAGCATGCACTAAAGTGCACTGTCCCATGTCAATAGCGCAGTGAGTGACATCCCTATATTCAATGGAGATCCAATAAACTTTCGGCTTTTTGAAAAGATGGTGAGGACAGCAAGTCTAGCAGTCGCGTCGCAATACGAAAAATACTTCATAGGTACACTAAGCGGTAAACTTTAGGGGATGGTGTCAGTTAATTTCGCACCCAGTTATCGCTGTTTAATACCGTAGACGCATTTTTACTCGCTCTATCACGGCGATTCAGGAGCATGGGAGGCATCGATACACAGCTAGCCCAGCTTAAGTCACTTAAGCTTGACTCAGCTGAATAGCGAGTCAGTTATTCAGCACTGCAGTCGGGCGCAATGGCTGCATAATAGAACAATGATGACTCATGATGCCAACCCACTGCTGTCCCAAATTCAGAAAACTGCCCTAAAGCAATCTCGAAAGCAACATTAGTCGCCCTCCGTGGAATAATAGTAGGGACAATAATAAGCCAATCGAAAAGAATAGGAATTGCAATGATCAAAATAAGAGAAATAATTACGATCCCAATGATAACAATTATGATAATCATAATAAGTGCTGGGAAGATAATTATAATAACTACGCACCTAATAATAACAATTATGATAATCATAATAAGTGCTGGGAAGATAATTATAATAACTACGCACCTAATAATAACAATTACGATAATCATAATCAGCTACGGGGAAATAGTCATAATAATTACGCGCCCGGTAATAACAACTAAAACAATTATAATCGGCGACGGGAAAATAATTATAATAATTACAGACCCAGGAAAAATAGTTATAACCTCTACAATCAGCGAGGAAACCAAAATAGTCGATATAATCATGGGAAAAATACGAGAATGGACGGGTCACGCGCGAAAAATTTAAACTCCTAGGATGCTCGATGCGCTCTCGAAGCGTTGGGCATCCCCCAGTAGATAGGAAGATAACAAAAACACTCGACAGCAGAAAGACGGCAAGCGTAGAGGTAAGAGAGTCGCTAGCTGCGAGTGTAAGAGTTGATATGATGACAAGGAGAGATAATTTGCCTCGAAACAGCCCTCAAATGGAAGTAGGACGAAACAATAACGGAAGCGGGCATCAGTGTGAAGCAAAAATAAATATAATTCTAGCAGGTAGGACACCTCCTTTGGTATTTATGACAAGCACTCAACTGAGAGGTGGGAAAGCAAAGTTCTACGCGGACACACGAGCTGAAATTTCGATTATGAAGGAAGATAGTATTCTTCCAAATGCAGTCTTTGACGTGAGGAACCGAGTAAGAATTGTGGGTGTTCCGCACGGAGAGCGTAGCACTTTAGGTGTGGTTGAAATACCACTGAATGGCCTTATGTGTAGGTTGCATGTGGTCCCACGCGACTTCCCGATAGATGGGGAAGGTATTATTGGATGGGACATTTTTAAGTTATATCAAGGTCGCATAAGCGCGGCAGAAAATATTTCTGAATTAAGAGGAATGAAAATTAATTTAATCGAGCCAGAGATGCTCGAGATTCTTGCCAGGTTAAGGCAAGTTATATATGCTCGCATCGAGATAAATAGCAAAAATATAAAAGTAAAGTGGGTTCCTTTGCAAAGAATAAATAATGGTGGAAGAGTTTAATGTGAGTATATAAACATACTAAATGAAACAATAAGCATGCCTGTACCGGAAATTGAGTTATTAGAATTCGAGGTGATGCGAGAGGCCGATCCATTCAGCATTGAAGGGGCCGACGCTCAGGGTATTAATAAGGCAATGATAAGACTGTTCGAAGCAGATGGCCAAGAGGGGAGAAAATTGAACAAAGTTAAATATTGCGTCAAAAATTATCGTACAAGTAGCGGGAACAATGGTGACTCCAAGAACACTGACAATTTAGATAGTTCGTTGGATAAAGGAAAAATAGCGAGAATTGATAAAATAATGCAGCTTGTTGATTTTTCAAGCTGTAACGAAGAAGAGAAATTACACGTCCGAAAACTTATTGTGTATAATTCATTCGTATTTGGCCTAGATGGAGAGCCGCTAAAAGCAACCCATAGATCAAGCACCGCATCATGACTACAATGGACAAACCCGTGACCGCGAAGCGCTGTAGGTACCCACCAGCGCTAAGTGAGCATTGGAAAAAGAGATAGAGAAATTGCTCGAGCAAGGAATCGTCGAGCCTTCGAAATCGCCGTACAGCTCAAACATGTGAATTGTACCCAAGCATGCGGAGCTGGACAGAGAGAAGCGCTGGCGCGTGGTAACTGATTCTAGGCAGCTCAACAAAATTACTGTAGGAAGCTACCATCCCTTATCATTACAAATCAATATACTTGAGCATCTAACAACAGCGCGTTAAATCACTGTTGTAGATTTGAAACAGGGATTCTTTTAAATAGAAATTCATGAGAATGACGCACACAAAACAGCATTTCCCGGGCCAGACGGTCACTACCAGTATAGAAGAATGCCGATGGGATGTGTGGACTCGCCCAATACATTCCTAAGAGCGATGTCACTCGTTTTAATAGGTCTACAAGGGCATGAAATCGAAGTGTATTTAGATGACATCGTAGTGTTTGCTCCGAACCTTGAAGAGCATGGAAGACGCTTTATTAGACTTTTAAATCGCTTGGCAGGGGCTAACTTGACCATCGAGCCTAAGAAGTGCCAATTTCTAAAACGGGAAGTGAAAGTGTTAGGGGAAATTGTCGGGTATGGGCAAATAAAAACGGACCCAAAGAAGATTGAGCCAGCAAAAAATACCCAAGACCTACTAATCCAAAAAAATTAAACAGTTTCTTGGATTTGTCGGTTACTACAGACCATCCGATCCATCCAGAATCATGCAAAAATTGCTCTGCCGCTCTCCATGCTCTTAAAAAAAGGAACAGAGTTTAAATGGGAAAAGCAGCAGGAGAAAGCCTTTATGGCACTTATCGAAGCATTATGTAGTAAGCCGGTACTTACTGCACCTGATCTATACAAGACTCTTATAGTTACAACGGACGCGTCAGATTACGTAATAGGAGCAATATTAAGCCAAAGCAAACTGGGGAAAGATAGACCGTGTGAATACGCTTAATGATGCCTCCACGGGAGCAAATTACGCTACCCGACGTATGATAAGAAACCGTAGTCCATAGTGTTCGCAAAAGAACAGTTTTGGCCGTACTTATTTGGGCGCAAATTTACAGTAGTCACAGATCATGAGCCACTAAAATATTATCATACGTCAAAGAAGCCCGACGCAAGATTGAATAGGCTGAAAGCAGAACTACGAGGCTACGAATTTGACGTAGTGTATCGGCCAGGCATTTCAAACAAAGCATCTGACGCCCTCTCTTGAAATCCAGTAATAGGAGAGGGAGAAATAAACACTTAGCGGCCACGCCAAGAACTGTATCAGCTGGCGGACGAACAGGAGAAAGACGGACTAGCCGATAGTGATGGGCTTCCGGCGCGCATTTTCAAAATACGAGGGAACCGTAAACAGCGTGCAATAGGAAAAATTATTTACTCCGATTCAGAGGATTCAGATAAGAAAGTTTAAAGAAAAAACAAAATTTTGACGGATGGAAAGGAAATAAACGTGGTATGAGAATATATGGTCAAGCTGATGGCAAAGGAGACTCTGAATCCGAGGAACAAGTAGAAAAAAAAATAAAGCAAAAAAAAAAGGAAAACAGTGAAAAAACGAGGTTGCCCAAGAAAGAAGTTTATAGTTAGCAACTTAAAGACAGAAACAGACACGGAGGTAACGGATGAAATCATTTTACAGGAGCCGTTGAACGATAAATTAGCCTATATACGAAGGGAGGTCCGAATGCACCATTGAGTAAATTCAACGAGCATACCAGCGATGGAAAAAATGAGGACAGAATGTACAGGTCCGGATAAATCAGGCGATGAAATTGAAAAAATGGCCAAACTGATCGCTATGGCAGAGGATGATCCTCTTTCCCAGGGGACAAAGGACGGAAAATTAGGTTATATTATAAAAGAACCAGGGTTTCAAAAGAGAGTAATAGCTAATTCTGATACGCCACAAACGTCAAATAGTATAATGGCACATAACGCTGAAGAAGAGGAACGTAGGTGAGCGAAGTCCCCAGGGAACGCAGAAACAAACTTCGCTCCAGCAATAGAGGTAGACAAGGAATCGGATGTACACGATTTGTTGGAGAGATAATCAGACGAACTGTGGGTGCAAGTTATGATCAACGTAAGAAGGCAAGATGTAGAGGAAAGGTCGGGAATGAGGATTGACGTGTGGGAGCCCGACGAAAAAATATCTGAAGAATAAGCGTCACTGGAGGAAATGGAAAAAACAGATCCAACGTTGCATAAAATTGATAAGCGAGTCAAGTTTGAAGAATTGGGGGATCAAACAGTAAAGGAACTTAACTTACCATCAGACACAAATGCGCCGACAAATAATTGGCTAGAGTATCTTAACGATAATACACAAAGAGAAACGAATGAATGAATTTAACCTCATAACATACTTTTTAAAATACCAGGACTATTTCATAGCCAAATATTTTTATTTAATCTTAACCTCTTGACTGACAAGCTGAGAATGATATTAAAAAATTCAGAGTACCTGCAAAAGTGTAGAGAGACAGAAGAAACAAAGAATATACTCAAGTCGGGTACAGAATATGGAAATGAGAATTTTAGCTACAAGAATTCTAGTAAAACATGTGTGTACAGCTTAAATTGAACCGGAAAAATTATATTTATACGCACTATATTGCCATGGACAAAGAAGAAGTCGGCCACTTACATATAGAAGGTAACAGCGAGAACGCTTATTACAAGCCCCTAATATAAAATTCTAACACCAAATCGAAAAGTGATTTACATAACGAAAAGTGCATAAGGCCCCCACCTGAACCACCACCACAACCACCACCAGATTCTTAATGCGACTGCAAGCCATTAACTGACGACAATACAACGAAAATAGTTATAATAATAACAATAATTATAATAAAAATTATAGTAATAACATTAATGACGAAAGCAATATGGAATACAAAAATAGTAAAGCTTGTATACCAAAATAGTATTGTATAGAAAGACAGAATATACAGAAACACACGTATATATACATAGGAAAAAGCGTTATTTTTTATTAATTCGCGGCTCTCGGACGAGCCATGAGTGAACAACAAATTATACGTAAAGAAAATATCAAATAACTGATAACTGCGTAACCAACAGGCATTCTGACAATTAACCCAACCCCTTTTAAAGAAAGAATATTGATAAAATACGTACAAAAATTTAGTTTTCTTTAATTTTCGCGGCCCCTGGACGCGCCGCGAGAAAAAAAATGTAACGAAAGCAGGTAAATAAACAATAACGTTAGGACCGAAAAAAACGGAAACACATACATGCACACTGGTAAAGGTGGGGAGTTATAAAAATAACTTACGAACGATATGGGAACAAAAAAAAGCACACAAGATGCGCGCGTGGCATTCTCTAACGAAAAATGTAACCAAAAGAATTTATTATAAAAATAATAATAATAATAATAAAAGTTGTGTAATAATAATTAAACAATAAGAATAAGATAATAAACAGGCGGCGTTACCAAAACAAAAGCAAGGTGCTACAGTCTTTTAAAATTATATAACACGTATAAACATGACAAAAATTAGGCTGCAAGCATGAAACATGCAGGGTTGAATGTACAAAAAAGAATAAATCGAAAGGCAGAGAGAAGTCTCAAAAGAATATCAATCAGATTTCAGGTACCGCAAACTTATTGTTGTTTTTGCTAGACACTGTGATTCCCTAAAGCAAGAATATTCGTGGCGTTTAAAGACCATTCCTTTCTTCCTCAAAGATAACCTAAAAATACCCCACTACCCCCAGAAATTCCTTAAAGATCCTTCCGGCACGCACCTGGAGCAATCGAAAGCAGTTCTCGTAACCCGACGGAGGCCCAGCGCAGCGAGCTCCCTTAGCTGACGCTATTATCCGGGAGAATACAAAACAAGCAATGCGTTGAAATCCACAAAAAAACAAACAAACAAACACAAACAAGAAAAAACAGAGATGGGAAAAGTGGTTGAGTATTTACCCACCCACCCCCCCTTCCCCCCCGGGTAAACATAGTGGTTACGGCATGCAAAATGAAGTGTACGAATTGACGAAAAGCCGCAATATAAGCTAGCGAAAAAAAGAGCAGAAAGTGGAAAACAATAATTGCAGTGAATGGGCAAAAGTGCCGTCGGATTATTGAAGTCTATAAGGCTCCATCATAATTCCCTTCCCATACATGACACACAAGAATAGAAAAAAGGAGCAGAAAAATTTTATGAACAGAAAATCGGACGACCTAGTATAAGCCAATTGAACCTCTGGCACAAAATTGACAATCTTTCCGAACTCACCTCTGTAGGAGTACAATAATAATTAAATATATATTTACAAAGTGTACTTATTAAATTATCAAGGAGAATGGGAACTATAAAAAAAAAATTAGGAAGAGAAAATAAGTTGAAAAGATAATAACGACAAAGTAAGAAAATATCAGGCATGCGACAACAGGGAAGCGTAATCGCAGTAGCATAGCGAGAAGCAGATATATGTATGCTGTATAGCGTATAAGGAAATAAATATCTGTAGAGAGAGTTTTATACTCGCAGCTGAAAATAATCACACAGTTCTTGAATAGTATATCGCACTGGATCGCATCATATTCGAGTAAACCACCTTCCAGGTATATATATATGTTCATAAGCGTAGTTATACAAACGTAGATAGAACGTTAACAAAGACGATACACAGCCATGCGGCCAACCGCTCTCTTTTCTTGCCTCTCACTTTCTCTACTGCGGTTCTCAAAAGATTTCAAAAACAGAAATATACCCCTGGAAATAGAGAAGGATATATGAAATAAGAAAATATTACGGTGGCGTGTATCACCAAGCATACGAATACGACGTAATGCAAATAAAAGGAAGAGCTGTCAGACTATAAGAATTACAGATAGTTTGGATTTTTAATAATGAGGGGACCCCTTAATACTAGATTGAGCCAGAATGCTTACAGGTATAAAAAACAGTTATGGAAGTGAAGGCGCAGCAGCGGGTGCAGTGACAGTGCAACGAATAATGTTACAGAGCATACAAAGATCTGTCGCATCGCAAAACAAAGTGCGCGTAGCGGTCAGAGGCGCACCGTCGGAAGCTTATAATATGCGACGTCCTCGTGCATAAGAGGAGAATATAAACAAGCAATCGCTTTATTAAGAATAAAAATAGTAATAAAAAAAATAAAAACATTTACATACTAGCGGCCCCCGTCTCGGCTTCGCCCGAGACTTACTACATGGAACATCGTAGTGTGTTGACATGTACTGTGAAACGTTTTCAGTTAGAAATTTTACATTTATTCCTGACACTTCTCAGAACAAAAATCATTTTGTTAGAAATATATTTGTTCGGAATCCATACAACTTATTTAGTCAAATAATAAGCTGTAAAAATTGGAAAAATAAAATTATGCTGAAAAATACCGTGCGTTCCTTATGCCATAAAATAATCGTTGGCAATAAGTAGCCAATGATTTGCCGTTTTTCCTATATTATTTACGAAAAGGGCTATTTTTAAAGCTATTAAGATTGAAAACTCACCAAAAATATACTTGTAAAAAAAATTTTTTTCTCTTATCTCACAATTTTATTACAACAACAAAGTCCCGAAGCTTAATTTCAACATTTTTTATCGCCACAAAAATACAAATACATTTTCTACTAATTTGAAAATTTGAAAGCTTTAAGAGATAACTGTAAAGGTACCAAGAAAAGCTGATCACTCACGTAATGGATTCTTCATTTGTCGATTTTGACGCTGCTGTTCTAATTTCGATGAATTATTTGCATCAGTTTCTTGATGCCCAAAATTGTATTTATTAGGAACCTTTGAAGTTTTCCTTCCAATTCACCCTCTTGTGACTTTTGGCTTGCTTAAAACTTTTGTGACCCCTAAAGACTTTTTTCTGTTATCTATGATAAGTTCTAATATATTTGTTGGCAATGTAGTTCGACGTCTGATGGCCCCGAAAAAAGACCGGTGAGCTTCTTAAATAAACTCTTTCTACACTGAAGTTTACAGCAATTGTGACTGCCTGGATACCTTTGGGTAATCTTCTCCGGCGTGCTGTTGAAGTCTTAGACTGGTCGGGAGAAAAATAACGAAGTTCGAAGCTTTGGAGCTAGTTGTAGGGATCTTTCCTAACGTCTACTGGTATAACGCCGGAGACGTTGGTGTCTAAATCACCTTTTTTTTGCAGACTCAGTTGTTTTGATCATCTTAGATGGAGAGATTGGTTTGTGATGTTTGCCCGTTAGAGACTGTTCCGTTGGTTCAAGTTTTTTTTTTTTTTTTTCAGCACTGTTAAGTTTGCCCAGTGCGGACCGAGAGGATCGGTGATTCCTGGTTGAATGCTTAGAGTCGAGAGGGTAACATAGGGTCGTCGGTCACCAGGGTTCTTGGCCTTGCGACGAACAACTTCGCTCGTGACGACTGCCAGTGAATGACTGACTAGGTTTAAAAGTGGCCATTTTTAGTTAACATAGTCTTTTAGTCGACGAATTGCGTCTGGAAATGGTAGTAAAAATGTATTTGTTGGCAAGGTAGTTTAATCTCAGGTGGCCCTTAAACGAACTGATGAGATTGATGGTTCAGTAGGGAACGTAAATACTTATAATGACCCTAAAAAGGGCTGGTGGTGAAACTTCGAGCTATTGCTTATTATTATTCCTGATGATGAAGAGCTGGCTACAGGTAGCTTGACTCTTATCCTCGAAGTCTCTGTGTATGGAGACCGTGATAAAGGGAGGTACGCCGCTGACCAAAGAATATCAGATCTCGTCTTTGTGTCGTTCTCCGGAGAACCAACCGCTTATCGTTAGTCGGGAAAATGGGCCTAGAGAGTACCTTCTCTGTGGATATGCCGTTGGAAATAACCACTAAGAAGAAAGCCGTTGTGGCTGCCTGTATTCCTCGGGGTGTTTTTCCTGGATTATATTTGTAGTTGAAAATTCTCTGACGGCACCAGGTGAGATGGTGGAATGGTCACATTACTCTGCAGTGTTAAGGCAGCTTGTGCTTTGGCTACATACGTTTCCTGGTATTCCGCCGAAGATGTTATCGAGAATAATTTTTTATTGATGGTACTCATCGATCCTAAAGGTTCAGGGTGGGTGTAGACTTAAATCACTTGCTCAATGGGGAAGAGTATCGTCGGTAACCAGGATACCTAGCTACATGACTATGATCTACATTCTCAATGCATTTTCATAAACTGTCTGTAAACGACTGCAGAAATTTTCGAGATTCTCTGGCTTATTATAACCGCACTTATTTAATTATGTTGCAGGTAGCTTCGATTTTACGTCAGCGCCACCTAGTGAATCCTACTGAACTAAATTGTAAAGCAGGCGTATTTTTTCAAAACTTTAAGCTTATTTATTGCTATTGTTATGAGATTTTTCAAGATAAAAACTATACTAAAACCATCTAGGAAGTGTCAAGAATCGGTATGCAAAATTTCAGCAAAATCGGTTCAGTAGTTTTTGCGGTTATCGATTACAACGGTTTTAGCGACTTTGCTTTATAAATTAGTAAGAGATATATATATAAATCTGAATTACGGTTGCTTAGTATAATTTAATTACCATATTAACGAACAAAAAAAACATATTATGTAGCATAACATCAAATGGGCTGGTTGCGTAGCCAATTGTAACAACAATATAACACTAATAAAAATCATTAAAATAATGACCGGACCAACAGTAGGACAATAAGTTACATTATACAATACATTAAAACGTACTGTAATACAAAATTTTACAAAATAAAATATTAATAACTTAAAGTAGAATTAAGTAGTTGCAATAACCACTAAGACTAAGTAGTAACCCTTAACTGTTCAATTTAGAGGATTTTGTTACATACGACAACATAGTAAACCAGATTTAAAGAGCGGAAATAATTAATTTTGGCCATGTATTTCATGTCAAATAATTCTTAATATTAAATAATAATTAATAAATAAGAATCTTGCAATAATGCACTATATTATAAGCGGAAAAGAGCGTGATCAAAAGCAATAAATGCAAAAAAAAATCGAAAAGGACAGGATTTTGTTTCTCTTCACCTTTTTACTCCTATGTTCAAAATCTCATAGACAATGCAAACAACATTACACGATCACTACTCTATCATAAACATACACATTAAAAAGGAAATCGCCATCGAGGACGATAGCGGCGTGGCCTCGGATGTGTCACTTACGATATCATAGCTACGCATACGTGTGCTCCCTCTTTTTAGAGCCTACTAAAGATGATTGCAGTAGGAGAGATAAGAGGGGTAATCAGATAGGATTCTGAAGGGAGCGCGCTCTCTGGCTGGAGCCGGCAAGGACGAAGGTCTTTCACACGCGACGCGCTCTTCTCTCGTTTTGTATAAATAAATACGTTGATGCTAGTTCCTCGACTATTCACTTCGTGCGCACCCCAAGACATCCAAGAATCCTACGCAACACTATGTATAAAGAGATACGTTCTGTATTCTCTGGTTGTATTTTATCATGCATGCTGCTAAATTACCATAATAAAGGATAGGAAAATTTTTCTGAAACCACCTTATAAATTTGTACAACAGTAAAGACATGTTTAAATTATATTTTAGCTGCCTTCAAGTTATTTTTTAATTCGTATTTAAGTCATTTTGTAGTTATTTTTTAAGACAATATCAGATAATGCTAAAGTGATCTTTAAGTTATTTTTAAGACATTTTATGTAAAACTTACTGTTGATAAAGCATCTCCTAGATATGTTAGTAAAGATACATACCAACTTTTTATTAACACAGTTGGTAACGTACCTAACTCATCCTGGAGATCGAGGTTCAAATCCGATTAAGGGCAAGAACATTCTTATTTTTTAATTCATCATCATGAAGACTGACTGTTCTGAGCTCGACGCTGCCTTATTTTGTCGAGTTGGAATATGAATACCGTGGTAACCCTCTGCGTAGGCTTAGTGAAACTAGTTGTGTTTGCTGCTGCTGATGTGCTCCCAAATAAACTCCAAGCGAAAAATGACTGCACTGAATTAATACAGCATCGATAATGCACGTTTATAGTTCCATACCACTGATGGCAACGCAGGTCCGCGTTACCGTCAGGAGCATCTTTAAATTTTCAACTTAAAAGTTATTGAATACTTATGAATAATATACTACTGCTTTTTAACATTATGCTTGTATTTAATAAAGAATTTTGATTACATTTTTTTTAGAACGAAGTTTCTTATGTCGCGTGCTTGGTGGGCTGGAATTTTAAAAATGACAGATTTTCATGAAACAGAAGTTGCTTACCGGAAGTCTCTTCCTTCCTACTTATTTTATTTCCCCCTTTACCCCGTCATCCTCGCCATTAGTCCCCTACACACTTTCCTTCACTCTGTCTCTTCCAACCGTGCTGCGCTAGTCTCCAGCACACCTCCTGTCATCACTCCCCATTTTGTCTCGCTTCACCATTCCCCTTTACACTACACCATTAAAGCACACACACCAAGCAGTTAATGTTTCATTCAATCATAATTTTTTTCCCACAATAATTTTTATTCAACTTTAAATTTTTTCCTTCTTTAAACACTTTCCAAGAGATTTAAATCCTCGACCTTCTGCATACGAGCCAAGTATCTTACCCACTCTAGTATGAGCGCTCCCAACATGACAATTTCGGTTATTTACTAATTACAACTATTAGTGCACTAATAAAACAGTTTAATTTAACGAGATAAAAATAAAAAATAATGTTAGAATTTCTTAATTTCTAGTTCTTTCGTGGACGGAAATTATATCTATTTTCTTCCGTTCGCTCAACAGTCGCCTGACTGTGCTGCGGAGCAGGCCTCTTCCTTGGCTGTTCCCTGTGTCTTACTGTATCCTGGCTCATCTAAGCCGAGTAACTTGCCACTTTAGCGTTTTCACTGATCTCCTGATCAGCTAGATCCTCCGTACCAGTTGCGCGTCCGGTGTCAAGAGGTAAGATTTGTCTCTCATCGCCAGATACGCGCCTTAGGAGAGAAGTGATAACAGCAGCGCGTGCGTTAGTGTGTATGTGATCAGGCAAACCGGTAATTGCGCGTCTATCGCTGTCCTCCTGATTAAGTGGCATTTTGGCTGGTTTTATTTGCGTGAGATGCACCTTGGCTTTCGTTGCTTAAGACCTCTTGGACCTGAAACGGTCCTTCCCACTTAGGTGCAAAGCAGGGTGTTGATCTGATTAGAGCTGGGTCTCCTCTGTCTCGTGAGGGCCGCGAGCCCCCTTCTTATCTCGTTCGGGGAGGTGTTTTTGCTTTATGATTTGCCCCGAAATGTGTGGAGTGGGGGATAAGAAGTTGCGCGCAAGTGTTTAGCTATTTCCTGGGAACAACCTTCTTTATTCATAAATTCAATTACTTTATCAACTAAAGTAACTAGTTTAAATGGCAATGCTGTGGGTCTTAGAAAATCCGGTTTTGCGTCCCCGGTTTCAAAGAAAGACTTGCTTTCAAGTTTTTAATTTTAGACAGCTGATCGCTGGTTATATTTTTGTATTTGGCGAATAAATTTTTTACTACTAAACTTTTGTCATTGTCGTTTGTTATTCTTCTTTCTTTTTTAACTGCATTAATTGTATTAAATAATTAGCCTAGAAAATTTTTACCCCCTATAGCTATCAGCTGTCTAATCTATTCTCGACCCATGAGGTGATCTCTCTTTATATTGGTAACATACATATTTAACGCGAGCGCAATATCATCCACACACTCTCTTACCTTTATATAGCCAAGCACTCAATGTTCGATTCGCAAAAAGACACTAACCGTAATTTGGTTTTACAAAGTGCTCCGTGCTTATTTAACTTAAACGCTTGGTCTTTGTGCATGAATGTGACAGCTGCCCCGCTGTCCACTTCAAATGTCACCGGCATGTTGTTTACGACGAGTGTGGTTTGATATTTCTCCCTGCTTGCTGCGTGTTCCGGTGAAAAGTCCGTTATATTGAAAATATCTTCAACTTCAAAAAAATTGATTTCATCACTGTCGATTGAACTTAGTTCACTGGATTCCTGCTGCACTTCGTGTACAGTATTTCTTTTTTTAAAACAAGCTTTTACAATGTGACCTGTGTTTTTAAAAAAGTAACATATAATATTTGGAGGAAGTGTACAGACATTCGCTTTGTGTGGCCCCGCACACTTGAAACAATAAATTTTACTATTAGTCATTAATTCCTTGTGTTAAGATCTTGATGTGTCCTTTGATATGTTTTTCTTGGAATTCTTACTTGCTCGTGTATTGCAATATAAATAGTCTACAGAGCTAGAGTTTTGTTGAATTCTGTTTGTTTCTTTTTCTGATAGTTCGATCGCTAAAGCTGTTTGTATGGCTTTGGTGTAGGTCAAATCTTTGGTTTCCGACAATCTGCGTTGTATACGTTTGTTAGATAGTCCGTATACTAGTTAATTGCGTAATGCTGTGTTTTTGAAATTTCTGAAATTACATGTGATGCTTAGTTTATTGAATGCGTCAGCGAATGATTGTATGTCTTCGCTAGGTTGCTGTTTTCGGGAATTGAATTAAAAATTTTCAACAATTTCTGAAGCTGCAGGCTCTTAAAGGACTTGAAGATAATCTTTGATTTCTTGAAAAGTTTTAGAATATGCACGGAGAGAACTCTGGTACTACGGTAGTATGTATAGCCGCGTGCAAAAGTAGTATAGTGCGTCGTATACGACTGTAGCGCCCGCGCGCCACAACGAAAGTATATGGCTTCTGCTACCGTAGTATACAGGCCTCCGTGCAACTGTAGTGCGTGAAGTATACTACCGTTGCTTCTGCCTTGTACTACAGTTGCAACGCTGATATACTGAATTGGTATATTACCCCGCTTACCAACTTTGCTCGGGAGCCATACCAAATCGGTATTGACCCCAAGCAAATGTGCACACACACACACACATAAGTGTATATATATATGTATATGTACGTCGTTTGATGCGACGGCGGCGCCGGCGGCGGCGCTGCACTATACATATATATCTATAACCTCGTGTTTGCCGCTCGTTGGAATGTATATGTATATATATATATATTTGAGCGCGCGGTGGCTCAGTCGGCTAGGTCGTGGATTGACACGCGGGAGACCGTGGTTCGATTCCCGGCCAGTGCGACTTATCGGGCAAGTACCTCTGTGATTTTTCATATGTGCTTTTTCACCACGCAATGCTCCTTGAGGAGGGTTTAGGCGACCTCCTCGCAGCATAATTGCCTAATTTCCCCCTACCCCCCTCCCAGTAATGGCAGGCCTCCCATCCCTCTTCCCTTCCTTCTCCAAAGTGCTAAGTGCCCATAGTAGTGCCCTTATTAAAGGAGCCGGACGTAGAGCACTATAATATAAAAAAAAAAAATATACATATATATATATTTTTTAATAAAAATACTTATGCGTATATAATCCATACACGATATTTTTTGTATATTTTTCTATGTATACGCATATATATGAAATGTGCAGTTTTTTAGTTACCTTACAGTGATTATAAGTACTTATACGGTATAAGATTCATTTCATTGGGATTGACGAAAACAACTTGTTGAAAAGTACACGTTGCTATTTGTATGAGATTCATTAGATTGTAATTGACGAAAACAAATGATTGCAAAATACGTACTGCTATTTATACGAGATTAATTTCATTGTAATTGACAAAAATAAATAGTTAAAATATATACGTTGCTATTTGTAAATAAAAATAATTTTCCAATGATTTATTGTTGAAATACATGTTTTTCATTATGATTATCTTTTATTTATTTGCCTAATACAATACGAGTCGTTTTTTGCGAAACAGAGGCTATCAGCATAAACCTTATTTTTGCAATATACTATTGAGGGCTATTTTAGAACGCGTAGAGCTGTTGAAAACGATGTATGTGTAGTTAATTACTATTTTATTTCGGATAAAATTACCTATTGTATACATTATTTTCAGCAGCGCATATTTATGCGTTAGTAGATAAGCTATGGCGGTTCTAGAACACGGCGGTTCTAGAACAGTTCCCCTCTTTCCCCTTTCTCTGCGGCGTTCCCCTGAGTTCCCCTGCGGCCAATGGGAGAGCGGCATGGTTTTTGCGCGCGCTGCTTGAGTTTTGTGTGTGCTACCTGCAGTGCTAGAGCGGCATCCTTTTTTTTTGCGCGCGCTGCTTGAGTTTTTGCGCACTACCTGTAGCGCTACTCGAGTTGGGTGCACTGCAATGTGCGTCTGCAGCGGTGGTTTGCGCGCGCTGCTTGAATGTGTAAAATCTTGTGCAGCTTGCACATGTGATGGTTACATGCATTTTAAGGTAAGCGAGCGCTTTACATGATAATGTAGGATGTGAAGTGGTAGGAAAATAATTGTTAAAAATTTTTTTGTTTATTTTTGATCAATGAGTTTATTTAAAATTGAAAAAAATAATTACATGTACAAATTAGACTCGCAAAATGATTTGTTAAACATCTTATTCTTGAAATACAAAAGAATATACAGTAAAAATTTTATTACTATTTTCTTCACCATATGCTACACTTAACCAACCACGTCGTGCCCACTCATCCACGTAGGCAGCAGTTTTTGTCGTTTAAGACGTTCATATGCTGCATAGTATGAATCACTGTCTTGCTTTGATGACTTGACTGATGTGTTAGTAATAAACCATTGTTTTAATAAGTGTGCTTTATGTAGAGCACAAAATAGTTTTCTCTTTTCGAAATGATTTTGTCCGTGTGTAAGGCATACGGGAGAAGAGACTTTATCTTCAAGGTGTTTGAAGGGACGACATATTTGCGACAAATCATGAACTTCTCGCGTTAGGATTGAGCTAATGAATTGGGCTTCATCACTTCCATATGTATAAATTCTTCTAATATTTTTAGTAATAGTTGTAAGACGATACTTCAAGTCATTTAATGTTATATCACCTTCAAACCATTCGATTCCGTGGACTTCTAGTGTCTGGTAATTATTATGTTTTTTTATATCCAGCGGTAAATCATTGAAATTGCAGGGTGGTTTGACTATCCAGTGCCCAACAACGTTTCCTTGCAATGAAACCATGGAAAATTCTTTTGGTATGTAGTATCTATCAGCATTATGAAAGCCATGGATATTGATGATAAAATCCATGATGATGCGTTTGATGAGTATTTATAAATAGAGAATTTTAAGGTTGAAAAGTATTTTTTCTCAATGTCTTCTCTATTCGACTAGCTTGTCTTTTCACCCTTGCTCTTACTACTTATGCCGAATTAGTGAAACTGAGAAAATAATAAGATACAACCACTATTTACAACTTTTCTTCATCAGAGCTAGCGACATCTTCCCACCCGCAGCGCTGCTTGAGTTTGCATAAATTCTCTGCAATCCCCTCTCTGTAAGCGAGCACGAAATGCAACTTCTCTTCTCCTCGACCCCCCCCCTCCATGTGTGAGTAAGAGATGCAGCTTCCCTTCTTTCCGAGCGCCTAAACCGCTGCGAGCATACCCTAGCTCGCGAGCAGCTGTGACTATACTATAAAAAGCCGTGAATATACTTGAACAGTTGGATAGTTAGAAGTGCCACTTTACTTTTTCATGCTTTTTCGCTTAGAAGAGCTGTTCTTTTAAAACGACAGAAGCAGATAATCCCAAGACGATAAGTATAGTTATACCCCAGTAAGCTTAGGAATCGCTTCATGAGAAAATTAAAACGGCTAAATATTCGGAGCACAGTTTCCTTTCCCACGCATCATTTATGTATGCCAAATACATACCTTGTCTCTTACAATTATGGCTCTACATGTATAGTTCAAAACCCTCTACGTATGCTGACTAATCCGCAGATCAACAATTCCCAACGGGACTTATTTTCTCAACAGGTTTGGAGCATTTTATATCCAGAGCACTACACATAGTTGGTAGAAAAATTTCAAAGTAACTTGATGCTAAAGGTGCTTACTTCGTCAAGTTAGGATTATTTAAAAAAATTGCTAAAAGAAATAAAATTAATACGAGCATATTTTTATTTATAACCTCATATTATTAAATTTTATGGAATTATTTTTGAGAATTGAAATTTCTTCAACTATTATATATGTTTAACAATAATGAATAGGTACTATTAAATAAACAAATGTTGATTTTTTTGTAAATTAAGATTTTATTAAGATTACTTTACACATTATGAGAACTACAATCTCAATTTATTTGGATAAAACAGTTTATCATATTACAGTTAAAAATAAATTATATAAACTTTAATCGAATTTAAGAGAACGACACACCTTTTTTCTGTTTGTTTCTTTTTCCATTCTTTTCCTCTTATTTACATATGTTACTTCACACACAATTTCAATGTCATCAACTTGCGGTGATGATATATCAATTACATCTTTACAATTACTCAAAGGCAATGTTGTTAAATCTATTACTAATGCCTCATTATTCACTAATGGTGATGTCGTTAGATCAACGACTGGCACCGCTAAATTCAGAGGTATCGCTGGCGGCGAACTCCAGTTCGCAATCTCAAACCTCTCCGTATAGGAAGGTGTAGGGGATGCTGCAAAAAGATTCCCAGAATCCAATGGTACTGCATCGATGTTTGAAAACGATGCTGTTTCCCATGGTGAAAAAGAGATTGAATCTGGAAAAAAGTTCACATTATAATTATATAAATTATAAATTATAAATAATTTTTTTTCAAAAAGGTATAAAATATAGCAAAGTAATTTACCGAAATCCTGAGCTGTGGCCGCCGTTGGTGAATTCCACCGCACCGTTTCAAACGTCTCAAACCTCTCCGTAAAGGAAGGTGTAGGAGACGATAAATATATATTTGTCGTCGGGATGACGACACCAGGACAAGACGGTCCTGGAGGAAGGCTTAATAAGTCAGTTTCTGGTACTGCTGACAATGCTCCATCAATGTTTGAGGGCGGTACTGTTATCCACGACGAAAAAGATATTGATTCTAGAGGAGATATAGTTATTTAACAATAATTTAAGGTTTATTATAAATGCGGAAAAAAATTATAAAATTAACATAACTTACCAAGGAGTACATCAAAATCCTCTTCGTCTATAATAGAAATTGAGTTTGCAGATACTCTTTGTGGTGATGTGCAAGGTTCTAAATCACTATTATTGAAATCTTGCGGCAGCATATTATCCAAAATATTCTGGAAACTCTCTATTTCTATAAGTTCTGTTTCACTATAGACCGTAGCTGATGGACGTGTGTGAGCCATTTCGATGATTTTACAAAACTAAATATTTTAGTATTCAGCCCTCCTTTTAAACACTTTGAAGCAGCTACTCCGAAAACTGTAGCTTATTCCCCCTACCTTATTCTAATTTTAGAATATTTATTTTAAACCAATAGAAAGACAAATTCATCATTTTACAACCCTTTTTACTACATCAGAGATCTATGATTGCTTGAAAATTTGACTTCCCCCTCCCTCCAACTACCATAAGCCAATCGGAACATTAGAAAACTTAACTTCCATCACGTGTGAATGTCTACAAGTGAGGGAAATTTCATCCCTCTTAGTGCGCAGATACAAATTTTTTCTCCCACGCATTCCTACTCCTCTCCCTAGACGGTCCTCAAGTGTCATAGTCACACTATTCGAATTAGCCAGGGAGTAAAGGAGTTGAACTTCAAGGTAGCACAACGCATAGGTCGAGACACACTCATCAAGGTATGTGAAAATTTTTATAACTACTTTTTTTATGTAATACTTTTTCCTATTCTTTACTCGAGACGCAGCAATGATGTTGAGAGTTCTACTTTTTTATATTTCACTCGAGACGCAGAAATGATGTTGAGAGTTTTATTTTTTCTATTTCACTCGAGACGCAGAAATGATGTTAAGAGTTTTATTTTTTCTATTTCACTCGAGATGCAGAAATGATGTTGAGAGTTCTAATTTTCTCACTAACAATTTTATTTTTCCAGCTTCGTAAAAATCAAAAACTCCATAATTTATTTATTTTTTTTTTCAGCATAAATATGGTAAAAAAGACTACTATTGGTGATATAAGAAGATATCAGGAACGTCTGATTTTTCGTGCTTTGCAACGACACATAATTTCTTCTGAACAACTTCCTGAATTCATGTCAATGGATCTTTCTGCAGGAGAAATGCCAGAAGTAATAGTGGAAGAAGAAAAAATAGCTGCACCAACATCTATAAAATCAACAGCTAAAGAAGTAGAGGCGGTGCCAACAGCAGCATCATCATCATATGAAAACGGTAAAGTAGAAAAATTTACTTTTGCACGTTGAAACATAATTACTCCAATTATATTATACTAGCAGCCCCCGTCTCGGCTTCGCCCGAGACTTACTAAATAAAACACCGTAGTGTGTTGACATGTAGTGTGAAACGTTTTCAGTTAGAAATTTTACACATATTCCTGACGCATCTCAGAACAAAAATCTTTTTATTAAAAACATATTTTTTCGGAATCCATATAGTTTATTTGGTCAAATAATAAGGTGTAAAAATTCAAAAAAATAATTATGCTGAAATGTACCGTGCGTTCTTTATGCCATAAAATAATCAGTGGCCATAAGAACCCGTTGATTTACAGTTTCTCCCGCGTAATTCACGAAAAGGGCTATTTTGTAAAGCTGTTAAGATTTTGAACCCCCAAAAAATTTATATTAAAAAAAAAATTGTTTTTCTCACATCTCACAACTTTATTACCAGACCAACAAAGTTCTAGACCTTAAATTCTACATTTTTATTGCCACAAAAACACAAATACATTTTCTACGTATTTAAAAATCTGAAGTAGGATCTTTAAAGATTTCAGAGATTGCTGTGAGGGTACAATAAAAAGTTGATCTCTCACGTAATGAATTTCTTATTTGTCGATTTTGACGCTGCTGTTTCAATCTCGATAAATTTTCTGCGTCAGTTTCTTGACGCCTAAGTAAAATTGTATTTATTAGATACATTTGAAGTTTTCCTTTCAATTCACCCTCTTGCGACTTTTGTGACCCCTAAAGGCTATTTTCTGTCAACTTTGTTAAGTTTTAATATATTTGTTGGCAACGTAGTTCGACATCCGATGGCCCTAAAAAAGACCTGTGAGCTTCTTAAGTTAACTCTTTTTTGACTGCAGTTAACAGCAATTGTGACTGCCTGGATACCTCAGGGTGATCTTCTCTGGCTTGCTGTTGAAGATCCAGACTGATTGGGAGAAAAATTACAAAGTCAGAAGCTTTGGGGCTAGTTGTAGTGCTCTTTTCCAACGTCTCTTGGTATAACGTCGAAGACGTTGGTGTCTAAAGCACCTTTTTTATTTGCAGATTGAGTTGTTTTGGAGATCTTAGATGGGGAGATTGGTTAGTGATACTTGTCCAGTGGAGGCTGTCCTGTTGGCTCAAGTTTTTTTTCCTTCATAGCTGTTATGGGTTTGCCCCGCGCAGACCTTGGAAAGGATCAGTGATTCCTGGTTGAATGCTTGGAGTCGAGAGGGTAGTATAGGGTCGTCGGTCACCGGGTTTTTCAGCCTTGCGAAGAACAACTCCGCAGGTGACGTCTGCTAGTGAATGGCTGACTTGGTTGAATAGTGCCCGTCTTTAGTTAATATAGTCTTTTAGTCGACGAATCGCTTCCGGAAATGGTAATAAAAATGTATTTGTTGGCAAGGGAGTTTACATTTAGGTGGCCCCTAGGCTATTCCTTATTATTATTCCTGATGATGAAGAGCTGGCTAGGGGTAGCTTGATTCTTACCCTAGGAGTCTCGATATACGGAGACTGTGATGGAGGGAGGTACGCCGCTGACCAAAGAATATCTTGTCTCGGATCGTTCCCCGGATAACCAACCGCTCATCGTTAGACGGGAACATGTGGGTAAGCGCGTTGGGGACGCGACGACCAAGAAGGTAGCCGTTGTGGCTGCCCGTGCCCCTCAGAGCTGTTTTCTTCCCTTGCTTACATTTGTAGCCACAAATTCTCTAACTGCACTAGGTGGGATGGTGGGACTGCCACACAACTCTGAAGAGTTGGTGCAGATTATGCTTTTGCTAGATATGTCTCCTGGTATTGTGGCAGAGACGTCATCGGTTGGAAGTAATTTTTTTTTTTCTGTTGATCGCATTTGTCGAGATTCAGGGTGAATGAACACCTAGGTCCCTTCCCCGTTAGAGAAGAGTGTCATCCGTAACCGGGATACCCAGCTGCAAGACTGTCATTAGCATTTTCTATACAGCTCGTTTAACTGCCGAAGCTCGACTACATCACTATCGAGACGCTCTGGCCTATTATAACCACACTTATTTAATTATGTTGCAGGTAGCTTCAATTTTATATCGACGCCACCTAGCGGATTTTACTGAACTAAAGTAAAAAGCTGGCGTATTTTTGCAAAACTTTGAGCTTATTTATTGCTATTGTTGTTAAATTTTTTAAGATGAAAATGATACTAAAACCATCTAGGAAGTATTATGAATCAGTGTGCAAAATTTCAGCAAAATCGGTTCAGTAGTTTTCGCGGTTAGCGATTACAACGGTTTTAGCGACTTTGCTTTATATATTAGTAAGATAATACACGCATGCACAAACTTAAAATTTTAGCTACTTCATTGCTTAAGATGTATAAAATTGTTGTTTTCTAAATATTTTTCAGAAGAAAAACTGCAGTTTTCTCAATGCAAATGGTTAGATAATATTAATTTACAATCACCACTTTCACCATCATGGGAATCATGGTTTTGCGAACAAAACTGGGATGAATTATTGGAGTCAGCACCTGAAGTGGTAAAAACAGGAGCAACTACTGCTACAGCCGTATGTAAGGACAACGATGAAGTTTTAAAATCTGCATTTGCCCTAACTATGACCGGAGAAAATATACCCCTCCCGTCAACGTCATCACCACCGCCACCATCACTCGCAATAAATTCTTTATTGCCCGAAAATTTTGAGACGTGGTCTGAAGAGGATAAATGTACGCTTATGGAAAGAGTACACATATCCTTAAAAAAAGATGAAGACAAAATAATAGCTCGGGAGAAAAAAAATGATTAAGGAGAGAGAACAAATTATTGACAAGTTACAAAAAAAAGAGGCTTTGGAAGAAAAAAAAAAAACAAAAGGCAATAAAGAAAAAGCGAAAAGCTGATTTACTCAAGATGGAAAGATGCAAAAAAAAAAAATTTCATAAGAAGTCTTTACCTCAAAAATTATTAACTGATACGTTTAAGTTTTAAGTGTATATCTGTAAAGAATATATATTACGAATGTTAAATTTTTATGTCAAAGAGAAACAATTGATTATGATGTAATAAAATTTTCTACTTTATTAATAAAAATTCTGCCTATTTTCATTTTGTCTTGATTATACTCAAATTAAACTTTTAATATTTTTTTATCTCACGTGCAACAAAAGAACTACATATAAATTTTTTAATTAAAAGTATATTCATTGATCACAAATATTATTTGTTTTAACAATAATTAAAAAAATTTTTTATTACATTTTCAGTTAGAATAATGAATAGTTCAGTATGTAACCTTCCAAATTTTACTCTTTTTACAACTTTGCATCCAATCTTTGATTGCTAGCACATTCTTCACAGCACACATTGAATCAATATGAAAGCTATGATGTTTGCATGGCACATAGTCTTGTATGAGATTTACAAGAGCAGGGCACCCATACTCCTCAACATTAACAACTCTGAAAATTTTATACATATATATTTATTATTTACAAGAAAATGTATATATTATTAGACTCAAGATACTTTTTTCTATAAGTTAATGATACATACTTGCATGATAGTATGTTTTGCAACCATTTTTTCTTCTCAAGACCTTTGATATAAACTGTTCTAACGTCAAACAGCATACGTTTAAGTTTTTCTATTCCTTTTTTGTAAGAAATGTTACCGGAATTCCAGTTTATACCATGAAAATTAGCTTCCAACCATTGATTCTGTTTTTGGTACTTTTTTGATAAGTCCTCTAATGGAAAAGGTGGTTTGAGTACAATGACGACCGGGGAAGTATCCATGTCAAGGTCAATAAAGGAAATTTCCTTAAAAATAAAGTTGTTACCAAAGCTCTTAAAGCCTTGAAAATCTACAATGCACTTCATTTTGTAAGAAAAAGTAATTGATGTTGCTCAGCCGAGAGTAATCAAATGAATGAATTTTACTGCTATATGTGGTTTATAATATGTACATTTTAGTTTAACACATGCATGCGCGTTTACACCCCCCCCCCACTCCTCTCCTTTCCCTCGTATTCGCCAAACTTAGCATATTAAAGGAGTTGCTAGCGCTAATACTGCTTACTTCTACAAAATCGTTGGTTTTGTTAACTTCCGGTTTCAAGCTAGCCATGGCTACTGTTCAATATTTTAAAGATGTGACACATTGTATATGGCAATCATATCAACAAGTAATCAATAGTGATGCTGATATATCTCAAATCCAAAGATTGTTAGACACCAGCCTTACAATTGCTAAGGATTTTCATATTTTCAGTCAAAGAAGTAATTTAATTACATCAGAAAAACAAAAATTCCAATCTGCTGAGGCTTTACTAAAAACTGTTATACAACTACTATATGATCATTTAGAAGTAGTAGAAGCGAGAAGAATATTTATGAATGAATCTGAAGTTTTCGTGAAAGACAGTGAGCAAGAAGTGGCAGCAGCAGTCGAGGTATTTGAAAATAAGCCCGAAGTTTTTGTACGAGAAAGTAATGAAAGTGTTGTAACATCAGTCGAGACATGTAAAACTCAAACCGCTACATGTAATAATAATGACAGCGTTATACCAGCAGCAGATTCTAATTGTGTTCAAGGTAGAAGTGAAGAAGAAGCAAAAATACCAACACCTACGGTACGTGTTCAAGGTAATGGTATAGTACCTGCAATGCAAGTTCCACATGATAAAAATGATGCATCCGTAAGTTTGAATGATGTAAATAGTGCATTTGAAAATCGCATCACGACCGCTTTAATTGTGAATTTGATACACTTAGATATAAAAAAGTTTCTTAAAGATGTCGAACAGCAATTTGTTCAACGAATTCAACAATCTTTAGAGGTATATCAAGCACTTAAAGTCAATACGATGTTGACAGCTGAATATGTGATAGTAAAAGATAATACAAAGGATGTAGATTTAAAATATTTTAATACGAAATCACATACTATTTACCAGACGACTAACTTGAATGAATGGTTTGAGATGAATGTACGACAGCCGATAGAGAAAAATATGGATGATTTTCAAAATAAAGAATCTGGCTGGACACTGCACTCAATTTTAAATTTAGTTTTAAATATTAATAAGCTTAACCCTATGCAAGGTAGCTCTTTCATAGACTTGCCGGATTACATAAAAAAAAAAAAGCTTGTGTAAATGTCATAAACAGAGACGTTCAATGTTTTAAATGGGCTGTTTTATCAGCAATACATCCAGCGAAAAGCAATCCACAACGCATCTCTAACTATATTGAATTTGAAGGTGAATTAAATTTTGATGGAATTGAGTTCCCTGTATATCCTAAAAAAATTTTAAAGTTTGAAAAACAAAACAATATTTCAATTAATTTATATTTTTCAAAAAAGTAGGGTAGTACTTACATTGTTTTTCCAACTCACTTGACTGCAAACAAAAAATAAACCCATGTGAATCTTTTACTTGTTGAGAGCTTCTACATAGATGATCAAAAAGAAGAAAATAATAATAACAATGATTTAGAGCATAAATATCATTATGTTTGGATAAAAAATTTATCTCGCTTAGTACACAAACAGTTATCAGAACATAAACATGCTGCAAATATATGCGATCGTTGCCTTCACTATTTTTGGTCCAAACAAAAATTAGAAATGCATGAAGTTAATTGCAAAAATTAAAATAAGTGTAAAATTACTCTACCTGATAAAAAAAAGCATGAGCATATACTTGAATTTAAAAATTTTACATACAAGAATCGAGTGCCTTTTGTTGTATATGCAGACTTCGAATGTTTACTGGAACCTGTCGAAAGTGACCGCGCATATCAACATCACAAAGCTTTTAGTATTGGTTATTTTGTTAAGTGCTATTATGATGATAGCAAATCGGAGTATAAAAGTTATAGACAGTATGATGAAAATGAGAAAACACCTGCTTAATAGTTTATTCAAGATCTATATTTTCTAGCTTTGAAATTAGAAGAATTATATAAAAATCCTTTGAAAATGATTCACCTGACGAATAACGAACAAATTAAATTTAACAAGGCTTCATCGTGCCATATTTGCAATCAACCATTTACTTTGAATGATAAAAAAGTTAAAGACCACTGTCACCTTACTGGAAAGTGAGTATACTTTTTCTATAATAATAGTAGTAATAATAATCAAATAATACCTGTACATGAATTTCTTATAGATATCGTGGACCCGCACACAACAAGTGTAATATTAACTATCAAGACTCGAGAATGATACCTATAATTTTTCATAACTTGAGTGGTTATGATTCACACTTGTTTATCAAAGAACTTGCTATATGTTTTTCGGGAAGAATTCAGCTTTTGCCGCAAACGAAAGAAAAATATATTTCGTTTACAAAATACGTTGAAGGAGCTGAAATCAATCTCCGATTTATCGATTCATTTAAATTTATGGCCTCATCTCTTGACAAATTATCCTCATATTTAGAAGAACTGAAAATTCTAGAAACAGTTTTCTCAAGTGATGATCAATATACTTACGATCAGATAAATTTATTAAAAAGAAAAGGTGTTTTTCCTTATGATTAGATTTCTTCATTTGAAAAACTAAAAGAAAATAAGTTGCCATCAAAACAAGATTTCTACAGCAGTCTTTACGAAGCTCACATAACCGATGAAGAGTATGAGCATGCTGAAAATGTTTGGAATAATTTTAACATTGGAACTCTTGGAGAGTATTCTAATTCATATTTAAAGACTGACGTACTTCTACTCGCTGAAATATTTGAAAATTTTCGGAATAGTTGTCATGAGGCATATGAATTAGACCCAGCTCATTATTTTACAACTCCTGGCTTAACCTGGGATGCTATGTTAAAGTATACGAAGGTAACTTTTTTTTTTTTTTTTTCACATACATGTATGCATATAACAATAATTTTGATTAAAGTTTTTGGTTTTATAATAGGTGAAATTAGAGTTGTTAACAGACATTGACATTGTTATGTTTATCGAGCGTGGCATACGAGGTGGAATCAGTCAATGTTGCAATCGATATGCAAAAGCTAATAATCCTTACATGAAAGAAGACTATCAAAAAGATAAGGATAAAAAATACCTTATATATTATGATGTCAATAACTTATATGGATGGGCCATGACCCAACCATTACCATACGCACATTTTAAATGGATTCAAAATACAAATTCAATGGGTATTTTAAACGTGTCTGATGATGCTGAAATTGGCTATATACTTGAAGTGGATCTTGAATATCCTAAAACCCTTCACAACGCTCATAAAGATTTGCCATTCTGTGCTGAGCATATGGCACCTCCTGGATCTAAACAAAATAAACTAATGACTACCTTATATGACAAAGAACGATATGTGATACACTACCGTGCACTCAAGCAAGCTGTAAGTCATGGTCTTTGCATAAAAAAAATTCATAGAACTCTACAGTTTAAACAAAGTCCTTGGCTAAAAAAATACATCGACTTGAACAGTGCAAAACGTCAAAATGCTAAGAATGACTTCGAGAAGATGTTATATAAGTTGTTTAATAATGCTGTTTACGGAAAGACTATGGAAAATGAACGTAAACGAGTTGATGTTAAACTCATTAACAAGTGGGAGGGGAGGTATGGTGCGGAGACATATATTGCACGACCGAATTTCCATAGCTGTGATATTTTTGATGAGCAGCTTGTGGCTATACAATTACTTCGTACGGATGTATGTATAAAAAAACCAATATATGTTGGATTAAGTGTCTTGGACCTGTCAAAGACACTTGTGTATCAATTTCATTACAACTTTATGAGAAATAAAATGGAAGATCAGTGCAAACTTTTGTACACGGATACTGATAGTCTTGTGTATGAAATAACAAACCAAAATATTATGATATAATGCGTGAGAATATTCAAGAATTCGATACTTCAGACTATTACTTGGATAATAGATTTAATATACCGCTCGTTAATAAAAAAATTGTTGGTTTAATAAAGGATGAATGTAATGGAAAGATCATGTTGGAATTCGTAGGACTAAGGAGCAAAATGTATAGTGTAAAAATTCAAGATCAAAACCCCATAAAGAAAGCAAAAGGCGTTAAAAGTTCCATTGTAAAGGCTACAATAACTTTTGACGATTATATAACATGTTTGTATGAAAACACTATTATTAAACGAGAGCAAAAAAACATTAGATCGCGTCATCATCAGCTTTTTAGTGAAAAAGAGACAAAAATTGCACTAAGTGCTCATGATGACAAAAGATATTTGTTACCTGATTGTACAGACACTCTACCGTGGGGTCATTGCAGCATAGTGGGAGTAAAATCATCCAATAAGAGGGAAGATTCGATAGAAAGGATGGCCAATCAGGTAGGAGAAGCTGTAAGGGTAGTTACTGTATTGGATCTCCCAAAAATAGACAGAACACTAGCAGATGAGACGATAGAGGAGGAGGGGTCAGCACTATATAAGGAGTTGTCACAGCCAGACAAGCTCATTCTACTCTCAAGCAGAGATCCAAGTAAGGTTGAACTAAATCAACGGAAGCTGAAATCCCCTTCATCTCGTGTTTCTTCAATCGAAACGCCGTGTAAAAAACCTAGATACGTTGAAGGTCATATATTTTCTACATTAAACATTTACACATATTTACACATAGTATGTGTAATATATTAGTATTTTATGCTAATTTTCATTTTTTTCATTTTTTTTTTTTTTTTTGTTAAAGATGGATCTTGCAACACTCAACAAAATCGCTGACAACGATTTCCTTCCAACAAGGAAACTTTCCGAATTGATTCCCAATCAAAACTATATGGTGTCAAAATTAAGGAAAGATAATACTAAATTCGGACCTAAAATAGTTGCAGAACTTGATGAAGAATTTCAAATTTTTCTGCAGACTAGAAAAAGTTCAGCCTTGTTTAAAAACGAGGAATTTTATAATGAATTGTTAGATGCTGTAAATAAATTTAAATTGTTTATAGTGTACAATGGAAAACATATTATATTTTCTTATGCGTAATGTCAAAAAATGAAAAAATAAATTACAATTTTCTCTAAATTTGAGTATTTATTTAAACATTCTCTTCTATGTAACATTTTCATTATTATTTTATTCATATTACAATCTTATGATTTTAAACTTTAAGTAATTAAAAAATCTTAGTACTTTAAATAATTTAAAAAAATCTTAGTTATTTATTCGTCCAACTATTGTGAGTACTGTCGAAGCCCAACCATTTGACGAAAACTTGATTTCCGCACTTTCGAAGAACCTTTTCTATGAGGTATACATCTGGATGCTTTGTTTTCTGCAGTTCTTGTTCGTAGAAACCTCCAGAAATAGGTTGATCTAGGTAATCTTTGAGATGATACGTTGATGGATTTGTTGCTGCTACTCGTGTGATTGTAAATATTTCCGTGGACCAATTTGGTGTATACCCTTTTTCAAATGATTGTTTGGTTTTGCTCACTCGCACTTTATCACCAACTTTGAATTTAGGCTTGGACTGACTGTTATTTTCATATATTTTTTTAAACTTCCTCATGACTTGAACTTCATTTTCAGCAACAACATCTTTTGGTTTTAAACCAATTGTTCGATGTTTTCTATTATTATAAAATTTTATTAATGTTTGTAACAAATTTAACCATTTATAGTTGCCTTGCAAACTAAATTTTTTCCACATCAAATTTTTTAAAGTACGATTAAATCGCCCACATATAGACGCTTCGAGATTGCTGTAAGTTGAGTATAAATTTATTTTATATTTTTGCATGAGATTTTGAAAGTTAGCATTGTAGAATTCTTTGCCACGATCAGTTTGCATGTTTATGGGCACTCGTCCTTTTTTCAATATCGAATGCATTGCTGCAGTTACTTCTTCACCAGTTTTTTTCTTGACAGGTACAGCCCATGCGTACTTAGAGAAAACATCTATTACAGTAAGCATATACCGATAACCTTTGTTTTTACGAGCGTAAGGCTGCATCTCCTCAAGGTCTGCTTGCCAACTCTCGTCTAAGCCACGTATGTTGAATTTTCGGCGTGGATAGTTACGCCTGGCTGCCTTATGGAGTTCCTCAACGATTTGCTCCATGTATTAATTATCTAGGTTTAAGTTTTTTGAATCAGCTTGAATAAATGGGAATTTTTTTTGCAAGTTGTACATAAAAATTCGAAAGCTATCTATCTCTTTTTCGAGTCTTTTAACTACTTCAATCAAGTAAGCATAATTTACTGCATCTTGAGGATGTTTTGATGTTCCAACATTGCACAGTCTTTTATTATCTAAGTCATACTGTCCATCTACGGTAAGTTTGTATCCAATACCAGGAGGACCTCGGCTACCACCTCCGGTCCTACCCAATTTTCGACCGAATACATCGACACTCATTTTGATACTGAAGCAATAATTACATACATCAATATATATATCCTCCCTCACGAAGCTCTTCGATAAGTGATATAATTTCATTGTCATGACTTGTATTTCCTGCCGACTTTTCAGCTATTAATAAGCGTGAACGGTCTACTAATTCATTAGGATCATCCCAGTGTATATAATCTACTTGTTGCATTATTTGAGCAGTTTTATAATGAGGTAGCAACGAGCCACCTTTTTTATGAACCACAAGATCAAACATTGGAGCAATAATTTTATTAAACTTATTGCTATTATGGGTTCGTATAGATCCGTTTTTTTTAAACCCTTTTCTGTGAACATTTGAAATTTTTAATAATACGTAGTATTTTTCAAAATCCTCCTGTGTCAACAGAGATTCATTAGGATGCTTTTTAATGAGTAACTCCATTAATCCAGCACTCATTGGGTAATTTATATCGTTTATTTTGATTTGATTGTTTTCAAAGTCTATTCGCGAATCACCAAGCTTGTATACCTCATTTTCTTTTCGCACACCATACTTTAAATCTAATAAATCTTTTTGATTTTTATCAAGTATTTGTAAATAAAAATTATTTAATGAATTCTTACTGACTTGAACAGAATCAATAGATTGGGTTAGAATAGTATTATTTAAATCATCATCACTTTCACTAATGGCAGACTCAAATGTTGTATCACCTTCTCTGATTCTTTCTCTATGTTTTTGTTGACTCACTTTATCAACTTTATTATTTTCTTCAGCGTTTTAACTATAAAGATTATTGTAAGTAACAGGATTATTACTATTATTTTTGTTTTGTTTTTTTGTTTCGGCAACGATTTCCATTAGAGGGTCTGTAATTGGTTTGAAAGTTTCAGTAAGCACTTTTTCAGCCTCATTTTTCCCAAACTTCAACAGTCTGTACTTTTCTTTAACTGCCTCTCGCGCCTTCACTAACTGACGTAGAACGTCTTTCTCTTGTTGATACATGATGATGATGCTCCAATGTCTTGTAACAGACTGTAATGATTGTGCTAGGTATGCCCTAAATGTACAGCAAAATTATCAAAGCCTTTTCTATAGCGACCATTATTTATTTGCCTATCTTTATTCATAACAACGAATCCATGTTTATCGTCATTCCAGCAATTATAGCATAAATTTTTAAATTGAATGTATGACATGTCTGAGTTTACATGATCATCATACACATGCCTCAAGTTAACTTCATCTTGACGAAATAAAACTAAAAAGTTAACATTATCCCTTACAAGATGCTTTGGTACTTGAGCATATGACTGGCAAAGATAGAAGCAGTCCACATTTTTGTGTCTAACCATGCAGAAAAAAGCCTTTACATTATCTTGTTTTTCACAAGCTACATCATCAAAAATCATTATAGAATTTGGTAAAGCATCATCTGGGGAGACTACAGTTTCGTGTTCGCTGAAAGGTAAGTATTTCACACCCTCTATAGGCTCCAATAATTCTTTTAAAAACTTGTACTTAGGCTGTTGTAGTGACTTTGAATACACGTATACATTTTCAAACTTAACTCCGTTGGGATGCACGATTAAAGCTAATAAGCTATTAGTTTTACCACAATTAGATGGACCGCAAAATACCGCGCGTATACTGTCAGGGAGTAGTTCACCATGCCGGTTTGAACGTTTTTCTTGTTTTACAATAGCGTCAAAATTAGGAACTTGTAATTTTATGGATTGCTCTTTGAACTCCATGTCTATACTGTATGAATAACCAGTTCAAAATGATCTTTTAATGAAATAGTACAACACTTATATAGTTTGAGTTCTTTATTTTTCAACAAATTTGTCTACTATAAATACATTATTCATTTTCTCGAACGCTTAGTCATGATCTAACCTCTGAAGACTAATCATCGTCATGCATCGTAAGAGAGGGCATGGTCTTGTAAATAAAATCATAAATTCTTTACCAGTAGAACTTCATTTGCCAGGCTATCAGTACTGCGGTCCAGGTACTAAGCTTGCTAAGCGTCTTGCTAGAGGGGATCCTGGAGTAAATCCGCTAGACGCGGCGTGCAAAGAGCATGATAGAGCATACTCAAAAAATCGACAAGATTTAAAAGCTAGACACGAAGCAGATAAAATTTTAGCTGAGAAGGCTTGGCAAAGAGTAAAGGCTTTAGATTCAAGTATTGGTGAAAGAGCAGCAGCGGCCCTGGTGACCGGTGCTATGAAGGTTAAAAGTAAATTTGGTATGGGGTTGAAGCAGGAGAAAAAACAGAGTATTAACAAAAGGAAAAAAAGGATGGGTAGGTCAAAGAAAAAACAATGTAGTGCTTTAAGTGCAGTTATTAAAGCGGCCTCCCAAGACATGAACGCTAAAAGCAAAAGTGCTCGAGATGTCATTAGTAGCGCTTTGAAAGGTGCTCGTAGTGCAGTTAAAAAATCGGGAGGTAAGAAGTATGTTACGATTCCACGCATCTTACGTCTTCCTACTCAAATTGGTGGAGCTTTACCTTTGATTCCATTGTTTGCTGGTTTAAGTGCAACTGGTGCTATAGCCAATGGAATAGCTGGAATTATGAAGAGCATTAATGCTGCTAAATCAGCCAAAAAGCAGCTAGCAGAAAGTTAGAGACATAATCAAACCATGGAAGCTATCGCCATTGGAAAAGGTCTTTATCTCAAACCGCATAAAACTGGATTAGGAGTCTATTTAAAGTCATACGCTGGAAAAGGTTTAAGGAAAAAAAAAAAAACCTCAAAAAAAAAAAGTTCAAAAAAATAAAATTACCAGATCGAGCTTTGACAAACATAGATTTGATGAAATTTTCTAAAATCTTAAAAATTCCCCATGTTCGCGGAGTATTCATGAGAAACAATTTACCTGCTGATGGTCCATGGTTTTGTGAAACAGCTATAATAAATCTTGATGATAAAAATGGACCTGGCACTCACTGGGTGGCTTATCAAAAACGTGGTAATAATGTTGTGTACTTTGACAGTTTTGGAGATCTGCAGCCACCGACTGACTTAATGTTGTATCTAAAAGTTAGTAAGGTGAAATATAATCATAAGCGATATCAAAAATTAAACTCCTACAACTGCGGTCATTTGTGCTTAAAGTTTCTGTTAAAACAAATATAACTTTCTTACATCGAGAGAAACCTCTTAGTTATGCTTTGACAACCATGGAAGAAACATTAACACTTAGCCTTTAAGGTACTTCTTCTATTTTAGAAGCACAGTATTTTCCACCGATTGAGTTGTCGCCAAAACACAGCTACGTTCTTGGCTTAGTAGAACTTTTGTCATTCAACTCGATCCCAAATACTGATGAAAATTGTAATAAATTTTATGTTGGCAATGAAGTTATTGTATTACCAACAGGCAGTTATGAGATCGAAGATATAAGGTCATTTTTGATTGAGGTATTACAACCTCGCAACATAACTCTCGATATTAAGCCAAACAATAATACGCTTCGAAGTATCATCAAGTGCAGTCATACTATTGATTTTAGACCTAAAGATTCTATAGGCCGCCTATTAGGTTTCACTCAGAGAGTTCTAAAAAATAATACCACTCATATTTCAGACTTACCTGTAGCTATTCTAAAGATAAACGCATTAAGAGTTGAATGCAACATCACGAGTGGAGCTTACATAAACAGCTACAAAGTACACACGATTCATGAATTTTTTCCTGCTGTACCACCTGGATATAAAATTATTGAAGTTCCTTCACAAAAAATTTATTTACCGATTATTGGGCGCATCATTGATCATATACAACTACGCATTGTAGATCAGGATGGTGATTTAGTCAATTTTCGTGGAGAAATCATAACTATAAGATTGCACATAAAACCTTCTCCATAATGGGTATCGTTTATAATAATCAAACAAATCATATAGACAGCTCAATATGCACTCCAGCACTCAGTCAACAACGAGCTGTCAAAGCGTTGAGACGTCAGAGAAAAAAGTCCATCAAAGCATCGAGACATTCAAGAAAACGATTGACACGACAAAAACTAACTCATCAAAACATTCAGTTTATAAAAAGTCTCGGTCTAAAAATAAAAAGCCCTGGTGGAAATTAAATTGGATATTTTTTTGTTGTATACAAAATGGACGAGATTCTAAGTATTCAGTCTCCAGTCACATTTGACGAATCTATTGCGCACTATGAGATTCATGCTCATCAGCCGTATGCATCATCAACATATGGCAACAGCGATGAAATTCGCATTTCAATTCAACATCAAGACTTGTGTCTTTTACCATCCAGAAGTTCTCTACATGTTTACGGAAGATTGGTCAAAGCAGATGAAAATACGGCAGTAACAAACACCACATTGATAAACAACGCCATCTGTCACTTATTTGAAAAAATAAGATATGAGATAAATGCTATAGAGGTAGATAAGTGCAAAAATGTTGGACTAACAACCCTGATGAAAAATTGGTTATCACTTTGTCCAGATCAAAATAAATCTGTGATAAATGCTGGTTGGCTTGGCGTTGGAGAAGAAGATGATAGTCTTACTAATAACAACGGCTACTTTGATATAATTCTTCCACTGAATATGATTTTAGGTTTTGCTGAAGACTATCGTAAGATAGTTGTTAATGTAAAACATGAGCTTATACTTACAAGATCAAGAAACGATTTGAATGCTGTGTTGCAAACTCCGCTTAATGCCAATGCTGCTGATCCTGCGGCCGCAGCAACTTGGGAAGACTTTAAAATAGTAATATTGAAGCTTGAGTGGCTTATGCCCTATGTGGTGATGTCAGATTCTCATAAAATTCGTTTATTAAATTATCTGCAAAAAGATAAGTTTATATCTATGAGTTTTCGAACTTGGGAATTATATGAGTATCCCCTGTTACCTAGCACATCAAAGCATATCTGGACGGTTAAGACATCCAATCAGTTGGAAAAGCCACGTTATGTTATTTTAGCCTTTCAAACTAACCGAAAAAATCAGAAAGATGTAAACGTTAGTATGTTTGACCACTGCAATATAAGAAATGTGAAACTCTATTTAAATTCACAATATTATCCATATGGTGATCTTAATCTCGATATTACGCGTAACCAGTATGCATTGCTATATAATATGTATGCTAATTTTCAAAATTCATATTATGGCAAAAATTGTACGCCTTCATTAGGCAAACATCACTTTCTCAATCGAATACTTTTAATCGTTCTCGACTGTTCCAAACAAAACGAGTCTTTAAAAAATGCTCCAGTAGATGTGAGGCTAGAATTTGAGTCGCATAACAATTTCCCTGCCAATACATTAGCTTATTGCTTAATTTTACACAATCGTATCGTTCAGTATAGTCCAATGAGTGGGGATGTCAAGAAACTCATGTAAAAGCTATATAAAGTCGATTCATGGGCTCTGCGAGCTTTAGTTTATTCTCAGCCATCATGGATAAAGGCCGGAGTAACAGTTGGAGTAAAGAAGAAGCTGAAAATAAACGACGACAAGAAGAGTGGGAAAAATTTATCAAGAGAAACGAGAAGAAATGTGTGAAAATTGAAAAAACAAAATCTGTGGAAAAATCAAAAGATAAAGACTGTAGAATTGTTTGAAAAATTAATTTATTCAATCAATATGTCGCATAAACCGAGTGCAAGCAATTTTACAACTAATGTTAAGTATCAAAAACTTTCAACTAAGGACGATGATAATGGTGATGCAAAAAAAAATTCTTGGTTGAAAAACTTTGTTGATAAGTATTCATCCAACAAAGGGTCTTGTCCTAAAAGTGAAGGTTATGAAAAGATGAAAAAAAATTAAATTAAATATTATAATAGTGGAAAATGGAGTATTTTGTGGACGTGCAAGGTTTCAAGAAACCAGGTAATGATTATGTGCTCAAAGAATTGGCTATCCTTCCACTCAGTGCTACCGATGCAGAAGCACAAGTATTTCTTTTTAAAGCACCCTTTACTTGGTGAAAATTACCACAAAAGTATAAACATAAAAATTTATACCTTGAACTTTACTATCATGGACTAACCTGGGACTCGGGAAAAATTGAGTACACGGAAATAGGAAATATTTTACGGAAGAATCTTGAAAATGCTACGAAGATATTTGTTATTGGAGATCTGAAAAAAAAGTGGCTTGAAAGATTTGGATTTAAAGTCACTGATATGACAGACTATCCACCGTTTGAACTCCCAAGATTAGTTACTACTTGTGCTCATCACAATGGAGCCTACAGATCCATGTGTGCTCTTCATAATGTCAGGCGAATGAAAAAGTTTTACTTTAATAGGGAATGGGTTGATGTTGATGACAATGACGATGACGATGATGAAGAACTTTGAAAAATGTATTGTATTTCAAGAATAAGATGTTTAACAAATCATTTTGCGAGTCTAGTTTGTACATGTAATTATTTTTTTCAATTTTAAATAAACTCATTGATCAAAAATAAACAAAAAAATTTTTAACAATTATTTTCCTACCACTTCACATCCTACATTATCATGTAACGCGCTCGCTTACCTTAAAATGCATGTAACCATCACATGTGCAAGCTGCACAAGATTTTACACATTCAAGCAGCGCGCGCAAACCACCGCTGCAGACGCACATTGCAGTGCACTTAACTCGAGTAGCGCTACAGGTAGTGCGCAAAAACTCAAGCAGCGCGCGCAAAAAAAAAAGGATGCCGCTCTAGCACTGCAGGTAGCACACAGAAAACTCAAGCAGCGCGTGCAAAAACCATGCCGCTCTCCCATTGGCCGCAGGGGAACTCAGGGGAACGCCGCAGAGGAAGGGGAAAGAGGGGAACTGTTCTAGAACCGCCGTGTTCTAGAACCGCCATAGCTTATCTACTTGCGTTCATTAGATCCCATCGGGTGCATAGTAGTATACTATACTGTATGAAGCTCGAGAAAATATATTGTTTATTGCACATAAATATATATATATATATATATATATATATATATATATATATATATATACATCCCAACGAGCGGCGAACACGAGGTTATTGATATATATGTATAGTGCAGCGCCGCCGACGCCGCCGCCGCCTCATCAAACGACGTACATCTACATATATATACACTCATGTGTGTGTGTGTGTGTGTGTGTGTGTGTGTGTGTGTGTGTTCATTTGCTTGGGGTCAATACCGATTTGGTATGGCTCCCGAGCAAAGTTGGTAAGCGGGGTAATATACCAATTCAGTATTTTAGCGTTGCAACTGTAGTATAAGGCAGAAGCAACGGTAGTATAGTTCACGCACCACAGTTGCACGGAGGCCTGTATACTACGGTAGCAGAAGCCATATACTTTCGTTGTGGCGCGCGGGCGCTACAGTCGTATACGACGCACTATACTACTGTTGCACGCGGCTATACATACTACCGTAGTACCAGAGTTCTCTTCGTGTGGATCATTACTCCACCAAGTTTCTGATCCATGTGGATCATCACTCCACCAAGAGTCTCCAAGTTTATTGTAAGCCTCTTCACCAATGTAATGTAAGAGGTACGTTGCCTTTTCAGCTTCTTTGATTTTCATTATTTTTAATGCACCCTCAAACCTTTGCAGCCAACGGCTCCATATCGATGTATCGGGTATGAAAGGCTGAATCGGCACTTGTTTAGGTTTCAATGTTGCCTCTGTACCTGTCTGGATGTATTCGCTGCACCTGTTCTATTCGCCATTGTAATAACTTCTTACATACTTGTACGTATAAGTGAGGGTGTACACTGTAAACTCGATATGAATATATGTAACAGCGCTGAAACACTTTTTTAGTGTGATTTTAATTTAATTATCGTATGTAATTGAGCGCACACTTAGATGTATGCACTAATGTAAGAAATTGTTTATTACTAAAAAAAACTCGTAGTGACTGCGCCACTGTTGTGTATGACAAGCTGGGCGTAGGAGTAAAAAAATATATTTACACTATACAGTCTCGTAATTATTTATCATAGGTAAGTATAATGGTGAGTACAGAAATATGCAATGTAAAGCGTGCACATTGATTTGTTCGCAAGATCGTAAATCAGACTCCTTCTCCTTATTGGCTCGAGTCTCTAGGACCCTATATCTCTCGATCTCGCTTGCGACGCCCCACAGTGGAAAAATCGGGTTTTTTTTTTTCAAAATCAAATAAAGTTCCATTGGAGCAATATTTCTAGAAAAAACTTTTAGGAAATTGAAGCTAAGATGATGTGCTAGATGAAAATAAAAATTAAACCTCAAGGATGAGATCGTAACCTCCAAATTTAGGGCAAACTGTCAATTTTTTCGTAAAAAATTTTTTTTTTGCTTTCCTAACCTTTAGAAAACTTTATTTTTAAGGTCACAAAAGTCGACTTAACAAGAATAACTTAAGTGGCACCAAATTTCAAAATGGCTGAATCGAAATGGCCAACTAATTTAATAATGACAAATTTTAGGAAAATTCGGGTATTATTTTCAAAATCAAATAAAGTTCCGTTGAAGCAATATTTCTGAACGAAACATTTGGAGATTGAAGCTAAGATGATTGACCTAAAGGAAAAAATGGAAGGTTACCTTAAAAATGAAATTCTAACCTCCTAATTCAGGGCAAACTGTCAATTTTGAGGGAAAAAAAGGGTTTTTTTTGTACGCTTCAGAAAACTTTATTTTTAGGGTTACAGAAGTTGACTTCACAAGAATAACTTCAGTGGCACCAAATTACAAAATGGCTGACTAATTTAATAATGTCAAATTTCAGTAAACGTTTTTCTTCAATTATATCAGTGTATTCTTTAAAAGTAAATACTATGAATTCGATGGAAGATTGTAAAAAAAATGAATCTAACATGTTCGTATTCGTACGTGGAACCTAGTTGGCAGCTTATTTTTTATTCAAAACCCAATAAATTTCTTTTGGACCATTATTTTTTAATAAAGCTTCTTCATTGTCAAAGCTTATATTATTGGCTATCAGATAAATATGAATTTTAGTCTAAGTATGAGAATCTCACTTCAGGTTTTCAGTGATCTGTTCACACTATAGTGCAAAAATTTTTTTATGTCTAGAATTTAAAAATTGCGTTTTATTAGGTAGTAAGGATCAAACAAACTAAAATATTCTGGCTTATATGCAATTTGAAAATGGCTGACAGATTTGTCGGGCAAATTTGAGTTTTAGTGAATAGTCGGTTTTCGTAGTTAAAACCAAGGTTGTAGAGCATGCTGGTGTAAGAATCATCTCTGTATTTTTTTCTATGATAATTAAACGATGTTAATGCTTAAAGTGACGAACAAAATGCATTATCATGTAAAAACAAGATGCCTTATTTGCAATATACTAATAAAATTGATTAATTTCTTCAAATTGACTGCTTGATTTTTGTTAACAGGTTTTGAAAAGAACTTATAAAATAGTTCGTCTATGGTTGTGGTCGTAATTTACTCAGCCAGATTTCTAAATTAACTTAAGACAATGATTCTGTCAATATCACTATCTAATCAGAACTTATTTTGATTCAAAAAGCACGTTTAATTTTAAGTCAGCACTGTATTTTTTTTTTAAATAAATAAAATATTAATGAAGTCGGATAGAAAAATGAAAGTTACGTAAGTAAGTACTGCAACTTATCTAATGTCTTCAATATTTGACAGTTAAAAATAGTTATGAATGTATCCAGGAAAGGTACAACTTACAATAGTAGACTCGCCTAATTTTTTTTGACGTTCAACAAAGTATAGAGTTTTCCGAAGCCAAAAGAAAAACTGAAAATTTTTTTACAGAAAATTGACAGTTTGCCCTGAATTTGGAGGTTAGAATTTCATCCTTACGGTAACCTCCCATTTTTTCCTTTTAGTCAATCTTCTTAGCTTCAATCTCCAAATGTTTCGTTCAGAAATATTGCTTCAACGAAACTTTATTTGATTTTGAAAAGAATACCCGAATTTTCCTAACATTTGGCATTATTAAGTTAGTCGGCCATTTTGATTCAGCCATTTTGAAATTTGGTGCCACTTAAGTTATTCTTGTTAAGTCGACTTTTTTAACCTTAAAAATAAAGTTTTCTGAAGGTTAGGAAAAAAAAAAAAAAATTTTTACCTAAAAATTGACAGTTTGCCCTAAATTTGGAGGTTAAAATTTTATCCTAAAGGTTAACATTTTATTTCCTAATTTTATATATTAGTAAGACTAAAGGTTTCAGTTCTAAGAACAAACATACGATGATATATTCTAAATGTAAGTCAATTACTTACTGGGAAAAGATTACTAAAGATCCTTCTTACTCAAGCTCGAAAAAATCTAAATACTTTGAGAACTCTGACTTTGAAATGCAAGTGTTAGAAGAAGGTAATATTGATGTCTATTAGTTATAGTATTAATTTATAAAGTTAACACACCAATAAGATGAATTGAACATTATGTTAGAGGTTGCAAAAAAATTTATAAGTGAATGTGAATGTTTATAAGAAAATCTTGTAAAAAAGAGAATATTTAATCAAGATGAACTCATTGACTTAATAAGAGATCTAGGACTATCCAAAGAAGGTGCTGAATTTGTTAGCCTCTACATCGCAAGAAAAAAGTTGTCGGTTGCCAAAAACTATGGTTAGTTTTTACCGCAACAAAGAGAGTTAATTTAGATAGTTTTTTGCAAAAGAAGAGAGTTTAGTGTCCTGCACAGATGTGACCGGTCTAATTAACGAATTTGACTGCATTATATACAATTCAAATGAGTGGTGTCTTGAACGAGAAGTCTGAGAGGTGTACTTTTATACGACGGTAATGTTTATGCACCAATACCAGTTACTTATTCTGTATTATTTGCAATAAAAGTACAAAAATATGTATTTAATTGTAGAAAAATTCAAATGTAATTAGCATAATTGGAAACTGTGTGGTGATCCGAAAATTCTTACAATCTTACTTGGACAACAAAGTGAATTTACTAAGTTCCCTTGTTTTTATATGAATGGGACAGCCGAGATTGGGATCAACATTACGTTAAGAAAAAGTGGCCACCCAGAGAAAATATGAAACCAGGTCAAAAAAAAATTTTTAAATCTTCTTTAGTACCTGTTAAGAAAGTCCTACTACCACCTTTGCATACAAAACTAGGACTTATCAAACAGTTTGTAAAAGCAATGAAAAGAAGAAGTAGTGAGGCTGTTAAGTACATACTATTTAAATCTCCTAGATTGTCAGCAGCCAAAATCAGTAAAGGAGTTTTTGATGGTCCGCAAGTCAGAGCTTAATTAAACGGTGAAGATTTTTAAAATAAAATGACCAAAAATGAAAAAGTGGTATAGAAAAATTTTAGAGACGTTACGTTTGGCTTATAAAGTTATCGTTTAGAAGCTGATTGACAGTTTTCATGAATTAGGTTGTCTCATGAGTTTGAAAATATACTTCTTGGACTCTTATTTAGAATTTTTTCCTGAAAACGTAGGTGATTTTAGCGAAGAGCAGGGGAAGAGGTTTTATCAGGATCTAAAAAGCTTTAAAGACAGATATCAAGGTGTTTGGGACGAAAAAATGTTAGCTGACTATTGTTGGACCCTGACGAGACACAAATATGGAACACAATAGAAAATACATTCAAAGATCATTTGAATACAAAAAAACTCGCTACTCACCTGGAAGGACTGATTTTATGTGTAAATGTCGTACAACATACATTAATATATTAACTTTCATTATATTTTACCAAACGATTCCTCCATACACTAGTATCTTTGAAAACTATCATGTTAATTAGTCGTATTTTTTTAAGACGGATTTAGTTATATCCAGATTAAAAAATTTGGAACGTAAGTTTTTCTTTGATACTGTGCAATATGTTCAAGACTACTTTAAAGACCGACTCTATTTAAAACTGCTAGCTAGCGTTTTTTTTTTCATTGAGGAATTCGGTTTTCATATACTTCGAAATTCATTATATCTCAATAGATATTCCTTTTTGATCGTGATTTGTGTATTGTCAACTACTATAACACATATTCTAATAAGTAAAAAAAAATTCTGTCAGTCTATATCCTTGTCCCAACGGCCTGCATGGCTCCGTTTACCGATTAATTTTTTTTTGCGTTACGGAGAAAATTTAAAACGTAATAATTCAATTCAAAGACACGGTACTCATTTAAAACTCTAAAAACTATAGAAAACAACATCTAATTCACAGTTACAAACAAAACTTATTTTATTTTTATTTTTCGGTGAGGATTTTTTAGTTTTTTGAGGTTATGAATTTCTTGACAATGTCGCACATGTATCTTGGACGCTATTTTAAGTAATCGTACTATACCTAGTATTATTACAAATTTTTAAATTCTGATGATGTTACTTTGCATTGAAAGCTTGAAATATGCAATTTTTATGATCATTATTGGTATTTTCTAAAGTAAGGTTGGAATCATGATGTGATGGAATACTGTAGACCCCATATCTTAATTCAGCACCTTAAAGTACATAAGATACATGTATTCACTTATTGGTAACCTGACATTTTTTTTGTGGTCCTGTGTTATTTAAGAATTGCGTGAAGCTGGGTATGTATATGTTGAAGCTAGCGACCATTTACGTTAGTAGCAAAATGAGCATCGACGTGTATAGATGTAAAAGTGAAGGCAGTAGCCGTAGTCCTCCTGCCCCTCTAGGTGGTGACTATTCGCTTCGTGCAGCAATTGGGAATAACGCTACCTGCGGGGGAAAATTGTCGATACTTAATAATAAGAATACGTCGAATCATATGAATATTAATTAATTACTTGGAGTACTTTCAAATCAGCACATTAGAAAGTTTTATTTGTTATGCTCACTCATACAATACATCCATTTCATAAGAGAAATTGATTTTTTTCATGAAATTGTAAAATAAAACATTATTTGCTATTAATGCACTACTTGGGACAAGAAAAACTTATTTTAGTTGTAAAATATACATTATTGTTCAAATAAACACTTGTAATGTATCATTATTAATAAAATGTTGCATATTCTTGTTACTCAGTATCAATATCTTTTCCCCTGCAGATGGCATTGTTTTAAATTGCTGCATGAAGTAAATAAACTCACTACAGATGCACAATACGATAATGAACGTGAAAGACTGTGCAATGTTTGAGCAGCTATCTACCAAAATGATGTGGTTTTATAACAATTTTCAGAAAGAATTAAAAATGATTAGGGATGATCAACGGAAAAAGCTCAGAAATCACAGTTGAATGTGTGCTATAAAAATTAAAAACTCATGTTGCACACTCGCGTTTTTTTAGCTCTCTAATATTACTTCAGAAAATTATTAAACTGGATATAAAACCAATGGTCCAAATATTTAAGTCTCATTCGCTTTTCAGCCGTTAATTAGGTTAAATTGTAAGAAGGAAGTGGTTCTGGAAGAGCTCCACAAACCAGCTCGTCGTAACTATCCACGTCAAAAGTATGATATTTAATATTTTGGATGAAAAAATGGCTGGCTGACCTTGCAGAAATGATACCCCATGCTTGTGAAAACAAAAGTCATACGTATATGTTTGCTGTAATAGATGTATTTTAAAAGTATGCATAGGGCCGTATCTGTAAAGAAAAAAACAAGAGAAGATGTTACAGCATTAATGAACTTTGTACTACGAGAGAATCTAGTACCGAAAAATTTGCATACTGCCAGAGGAACAGAGTTTTACAATAAAAGTTTTCAAGACCTTATGTGACAATATAACACCTCTATTCGATACATAGTATTTCAAAACATCGATATGTGAACGATTCAATCGCACTTTGAAAAACAAAATGCGGCCAAAGTTCAGTCTTCATGAGAGTTACAAGAGGCTTAATATCTTACCAGATCTAGTTGCAGCTTACAACGCTCGCAAGCATCAAACAATTGGTGTAAAGCCTGCCGATGTCACAACCGTTTGTCAAACTCAAGTTATACACAAATTCACGGTTAATGATGAAATAATAAAAAGATAAAAATTCAAAGTTAACGATCAAGGGCGTGTGAGTACAGCTAAAAATGCCTTTGAAAAAGGCTACACGTCAAACTGATCGACTGAAATATTTACCGTTTATAAAGTATTGAAAACCAATCCAGTTATTTATCACTTAAAAAATCATAAGAATCAGCTGGTCTTTAGTGGCTTTTACAAATAAAAGCTTCTTAAATCTAAAATATCCGGACATACATCTGGTGGAAAGTCATGAAAAAATGTGGTTATATGGTTTATGTTAAGTGGTTAGGATTCGATTAATTCCATAATAGTTGGATTAGCAAGTCAGATATTTAAGGAAGAAAGGAAGTAAAGGGAGCTCTGTACACTGCCCCATCTTGTGATGAACAAGCTTTTATGCATTTCTACCTCTAATTAAACTTTTTCTTTTTTTTTCTCTTTTTCTTTATACAATATTTACAAATTTAAAAAATCAAACTTGTTATCACCATGGTACACAATGAACAGAACATATTTTGAACTTTTTCTTCCACCTCAATGTACAAATCATTATTGGTTTCTATTGCTTTTGAAACCTGATCGGGAATAAAGACTTGAAATTCATCATCTATGATTATGACTATGTGGCAACTCAGCAATGTGTGCAAGCTGCACACTCAAGGCGCAAGCAGCTGCTGACACCTCGTGTCTCCTTCTAACTGCAAAGCAGCATAAGCCGAGCCAACCCTACTATTCGTTGCCTCAGCTGCAGGAAAAGAAAAAAGACAGAGCAAAAAGCAGCGGCGCCGAGTTCACGCATTTTAGTTTATCGTTCCTTATAGCATGCGCCATCGCCTGAGACGGACGTTACGCCTTTTGTATTTGTTCATTAAAATTGAAGTTTTGTTAACCGTTGTCGAGAGTATCCTTTCTCGACCCAGTTCTCCTCCTCCCGTACCTGGACACGGAGGCACCTTGTTACTACCAGAGCCTCACCCTCGCTTAGTTCCCTATAGTGATGACCCCGAGCAAGTGAAATTAGGGGAAAAAGTTAAGTGAGTGTGCGAACAGTGTACAAAAAGGCTGAACACGAAGCAGGCACATGTCGTCGAAAAAGGCGGCCATCTTGGGCCTGGCATAAACGACGCACCTCCTCCAAAAGAACGCGGCCGGCCAAGTACCAGTAAGGACACACAAACGAAAACCTCGCTGCGACTTCAAGGTATTCTCGGTACTTCCTTCGAGGATAGTGCTGCAATTTTCAACGCCGCGCGTTCGCTCAACAAGGCAGCAACCGCTCCCGCTGTCGGCAAGCCACTGACATTTTTGCCTTCGCTCTCGCTGCCTGAGGCAACAGAGCTCTCGCCCTCAGAAAAAAACAAACTGCCGCCGCCCGCACCTAACATCTCGCACGGCAGTAACTCGTCCTCCGATTACGACGACTCGAACGACGAGTCAAAAACGCGCCCAAGCAATAACACAACGCCAGAAGAAAGCATGTCAACAAAATGCGACCGCCGCGTTTTTGGCGTAATTCTCCAAGGCCATGGTTCACACAGGCAGAGTGTTTGATGGCTTCAAGCAACGTCACAGACGACAACGCAAAATTCAATCTTTTTGTTGGCGCGCTTGACCAGACGACAGCCACGGAGGTTATGGACATTATTGACCCTCCGCCGGCCGATCAGAAGTACAAGACGCTCAAAGACGCCATTTTATCACGCACCACGGACTCTGCTGAAAAGATGCTTCAGCAATTACTCTCAGGTATTTCTCTTGGCGATTGGATTACAAACCTTTAGCACTTTGGCGAAAAATGAAAAACCTCACGGGTTATAAAGTAACCGACAAGGTCCTAAAAGTCAAGTGGCTCAACTCACTTCCTCAAGCCGCCGCCATGCTTTTGAGCATCTTCAAGACAGCATCAATGGATGAACTTGCTGAGGCAGCTGACAAGCTCGTGGAAACTGGAGGCACTGTCATGGCTATCTCCAAAGCATCTTACACCCCGCCCAACACCACCACCTCGGATCTGCTTCAAGAAATTACGGCGCTTAGAGCAGCTGCTGCCCAGCTGACAATTCAACAAGCCCATACACCACCTGCCTCAGGCCAACAGCGGGGCCACAACCGTGATCGCTCGACATCTGGTAATCGTCGAGGCCGCTCAGCCACCCCAGCCATCCCAGGTGTTTGCTGATACCACCGAAGGTTTGGTGCCAAAGCAGAGCGCTGCACCACTCCGTGCAACTTTATCTCTCCAGCACAGGGAAACCAATAGATCCACCTTTGGTCCAGGCGACAGAGGCCCAAACGGGTTCCGACACACGCCTGCATACATTCGATTCTCGCTTACGTATACATTTTTTAGTTGACTCTGGCTCCTTGGTATCTGTACTGCCCAAGGCCCTGTCAAGGCGAACAGAAGTTCGGCAGTTTCTGGTGCTATTTGCTGCCAACCACGCGCCCATCTCGACATATGGCAAAGTGCATCTCACTCTCAATCTTGGCTTACGAAGAGACCTACAAGGTAACTTTATCTTGGCTGACATCTCCACAGCAATCCTAGGCGCCGACTTTCTGGCCCAACATGATCTTCTGCTCGACTGCAAAAACCGAAAACTCGTCGACCCATGCACCAGCCTGGCCGACAACTGCTCCGTCAAAAAAGCAGAACTCTGCTCAGTCTCCGCACTTGAATCACCAATGGACGACTCCTTGATCCAGCGCTACTCAGCCCTACTTGAAGAATTCGCCGATCTCTTCGAAGCTTCAAGCAGTTCAGTACAAATTCCTAATCTGCCGGTAAAACACACCATCGCCACTACCGGCCCACCAGTGGCCGAACGTCCCAGAAGACTAGTAGGTGAGCGCCTGGCAGCAGCCCAAAAAGTTTTTTGCAAACTGTTGGACAAGGGCATCATTCGTCCTTCCAACAGCCAATGCGCGAGTCCGCTCTACCTCGTGCCCAAAAAGGACGGCTCATTCCGGGTAACAGGCGACTACCGCAGACTTAACTCTCAAATAATACCAGACATGTACCCGCTGCCCATCATACAGGACTTGCTACAGGAGAACCCAGGTAAAGTTTTTTCAACGGTCGACCTGCAAAAAGCCTTTCTTCAGATACCGGTAGCTGAGGCCGACGTTGAAAAAATGGCAGTGACAATGCCTTTTGGCCTATTTGAGTTTCTGGGCACCTCACTAGGCCTGCGAAACTCAGCCCAGTCGATGGAAAGGATGATCGACCATATTCTGCACAAGCTGCCATTTGCCAAGGCCTTTATTGACGATATTTTCGTCGCTTCTTCACACGAGGAATATCTAAACCACCTTCGGCAACTTTTTACAGCTCTTAAAGAAGCCCAGCTCACGATCAACCGAAAAAAGTGCACCTTCGAAAATCCGCAAGTACTCTACCTAGGTTTTCAGGTCTCTGAAGATGGCATACAACCTTCAGAGACCAAGGTCACTGCAATAAGAGACTTTCCTAAGCTAACTGATGCTTCAGAGCTCCGCCGGTTTCTAGGAATGCTTAATTACTACAGGACATGCATTCCACACGCTGCCGACATACAAGCACCACTCCATGAATTGCTCAAAGGCCGGACTAAAAAAAAGAAGCTTCCTTGGACCACCACAGTGGAACAAGTCTTTCAATCTTGCAAGGACTCCATCATCGAAGCGACTTGCACCACCTTTCTGCGTCCAGGTGCGCCACTAGCCCTAAGGACCGATGCCTCAGATATAGCTATCGGTGCAGCACTGGAACAGCAAGATATAAACGGCGCATGGCGACCACTAGGTTTCTTCTCGAGGAAATTAGACCTGACGCAGCGTCTCTACAGCACCTTCGATCGGAAACTGCTGGCAATCAGCGCTGCCATAAAACATTTCCAACGAATCCTGGAAGGCCGCCCGTTCACTACGTTCACGGACCATCGCCCACTGATTTTTGCGCACCGCCAAAGCTCCGACAAAGCCACACCGAGACAAGTTCGCTGCCTCGAGGTCATCTTGCGGTTTAACACCGTGTTAATGCATGTCCGAGGCAAGGACAACGTCGTTGCAGATGCACTGTCTCGAGCATGTTTGCCCGAGAACGACCTCCTGCAACCCTCTGCCGTGTCCAGCTCTGACTCTGAGACCAAAGTCAGCAACAACACAGGCCCTCAGCCGATTGCTGTCACCGCATCAATCTCGATGCCCTGCTGCTTGAGTCCAGAGATCATCGCAGCAGCACAAGTCACCGACACCGAACTACCAGGTCTGCTAGAATACTCTAGTCTACAACTGCAACAGTTTGTCGTAGACGGACACTCCCTCTGGTGCGATGTAGCCCACAACATTGTCAGGCCCTACCTGCCTACAGAATTTCGTCACACGGCCTTTGAGGTTATACATAACTTATCGCACCCCGGAGTCAAGACCACTGCCCGTACCGTCACACAAAAATACGTTTGGCCAGGCGTGCGCAAGGACGTCTCTGCTTGGTCGAGGACCTATGTTCCCTGCCAAACCGCTAAGGTGAGCCGCCACAACAGGTCTGCCCTCGGTCGCTTCGCAGAGCCGGACAACAGGTTCGAAGATATACACATCGACCTCATCAAGCTCCCGCTAGTCCAGGGCATGCAATAGTGTCTTATGATCATCGATCGATTCTCGCGTTGGCCTATGGCGATCCCACTGCCCAACACTCAAGCAAATACTGTAGCAAAGATCTTAAACCTCTGGATCAGCTCCCATGGCACTCTAATCTTTATCACCTTAGACAGAGGGGCAAAATTTGAGTCCACACTCTTTCAAGAACTGACCAGGATGATCGGCGCCATGCACGTCAAAATCACCGCATACCACCCTCAATCGAACGGCATGGTCAAGCGCTTCCACCGGACTCTCAAGGCCACGCTCAAGTGCTCCACCCTGCCTTGGGTTGATGCGCTGCCTTCGGTACTTCTTGGCTTAAGGCCCACTTACAAAGAAGACCTAAAGGCCTCCCCAGCAGAGATGGTCTACGGCACCTCACTCCGGGTCCTAGGAGAATTTTTTACGACGACTACTTCCAAGGCGGACAGCTCAACGTTCGTAAAAGGTTTACGACAACTTTTCAAGCCCCTCAAAGCAGTACCAGCAGCACACCATTCGCCCGCACGACCTTTTGTTTTCAAGAATCTTGACAAATGCTCCCACGTTTTCAAACGAGATGACAAAATTAAGAAACCACTGGAGCAGCCGTATACAGGCCCCCATCGTGTCATCAACCGCAACAATTCAAGAACGTTCACAATTGAAGTCGATGGGGAAGCCAAAGTCGTCTCTACAGATCAATTGAAACCAGCCCACTTAGAGCTGACAGAGCCGCCCTGTACTGCCGAAGACACTCTATCTCACTCGGTCTCATCCGATCCCATGGGACCGCCGCCCGTGCCTTCAGGCAACCCAAAACAGCCAGGGCGATCCGTATCGTTTGCAGACTCCTGCTTCTGACACTTCGTGTCTCTTTCTAACTGCAAAGCTGCATAAGCCGAGCCAACCCTACCATTCGTCGCCTCAGCTGCGGGAGAAGAGAAGAGACAGAGCAAGCAGCAGAGGCGCCGAGTTCACGCATTTTAGTTTATCGTTCCTTATAGCCTGCGCCGTCGCCTGAGACGGACGTTACGCCTTTTGTATTTGTTCATTAAAATTGAAGTTTTGTTAACCGTTATAGAGAGTATCCTTTCTCGACCCAGTGCTCCTCCTCCCGTACCTGGATACGGAGGCACCTTGTTACTACCAGAGCCTCACCCTCGCTTCGTTCGCCATAACTACTCTGCATCCAAAGTGGGTATTGACCTTTTTAAGCTCGGTCACTATGTATTTCCACTTCTTCTCCAGCTGCGATAAACTCATAGTGGGCAGGTCGTTATTGTTGGCGATACGGTTCAATGCCTTGTAATGTATGACGTAGCACTCTTTATCATATGAAGTCGTATTGAACTTTTTCTGCTTGGAGCGAAGTGAAGCCATATGCTGTGGGCAGAGAGGCAAATCTTTGTGTTCATCATGGATAGCTACTGGATACTCCAGATCTACTTCCAATATATATCTATAACGGTCATTACGCTTGCAAACATCACCATCACTTGATATACCGGAGAAGTTTAGTTCTGTGATGTGGTTGACCCAGTGGAAGTCATATCTTGGTAGTGCGTGTGTCATTACCCATTCATACAAAATGTTTGCGTCAAAATACATGAGGTATTTCATAAATATTCATCTTTGACTTCTGGATTATAATCTACTTCCATGTACTTGTTGTTTGTCTTCGTATTGTAGCTCTGTATATATATATAAATCTGTGAGCAGCTCTAATTTAACTTGGGAGAGCTTTAGCATGGCATCCCACATTGTATGCTGTCATAATATGCAGTATCTAACTCGTATGCTGCCAAGCATGTGGGGCGAAAGTTTTTAAATACATCTGCCAAGAGCAAAACGTAGGCCTTCAAGTACAGATCAGAATACTCCCCCAATGTTTGAGTTTGGAATATTTTCCAAACATTCTCTAAGCTTCTCCACACACCTAACATAGTTGTAAAGGAATGTGTATATACACCCTTTCTCAACAAAAGTCTCGTCTGCTCCTCACTATATACACGTTGGAATTCACTGCTAGTAAATTAATGTAAATTAATGTTACTGCCTGACACGTGCTTCGTGAATGAAACGTACTTCTCCTTGTTTTTGGCTAAAGGCTGCACCTCCCCCCGAAACTTTTACTCGGGACAACTCTTTGATGATGAAGTGTGAGTCATAGCCTGTTTGATTGCGAAATGTCACTGAAATGAATCTTGAATTCTAATAGGGTTGAGCTTTTTGGTATTGACTGTCAAGCTAATTATTTCTTGAAGTGTCCAACCAAAATCTCTCTCTTTAAATTGTTCCATCTGATGCATGATAGGTTGCTTTATGGTTAAATCAAGCTACTCGTCATCGTCCATGTTAGTTGACTTCAGCATTCTTAGAATTGATATGATTTTGATGAATGACTTCCTTATTATCATTTTGTATCATGTACTTAGCGGCAAGCTCAAAATTAATCTTTAAAGCATTGTGTTGTTCTAGAGTACTTGTAACTTCAAACACAATAATTGCTTTTGCATTATCTAAGAAGAAAGTAATATTTGTGTCCACGATTGATTATCACACCAGTTGCTATACGATTCTTGAATGCTGATGGTAAATCTTATCACTGCACACTGAAACTATCTACATTTTTTTGCCTATCAACATTGTTTTGTGCACTGTTTTGTTCACTATCACTGTTCTGCATACTGTTTTGCCTATCGACATTGTTTGGTGCAATAAGATCATCAGCTCTGTAACTGCTCTGCACACTGGAATTATCTGCACTGTCTTTGACACTGTCACTATTTTGTTCACTTGTAGTACACTGCTGATCTGGAAGGTGCTACTGTAATCCCCTTACTGATGGACTGGCAGGATTGCGTATCTCTTATAGATAATGATGCTGATGATATGAAATATTTCTTAAGCACTTCAATCGCCTGGGTCATTCGTTCTAACTATCTCCGTTGATCATCATCATCATTATCCGCTTGAGAAATCCAGCTGAGGGCTTTTGCTGAGAAATTCTGCTGAGGTGTATTTGAAGTATTGTATAGCATTACGCTCTTCGATGTTGATTGTTTGAATTCTGAGCACTGAATATTTTCACTATCTTGCGGATGCACTTTATGTTTAATTCTTCCTCTTAAACGATAATAGAGTTATAGTAGTTGGGGTAACTATTGAATAAAACTGTATAGTATTAATATCTCTTGGTTACTTTTATAATATTATATATACAAATAAGGCATTTTACAATTAAATAATTTACTAAATCGATGAACAAAAAAATTGCGCAAAAGAGGTCGTAGATTAACCATAGTTGTATACAATTGTCATAAGTAGATTAAGTATGATTCTTAGACACATAATAATATTTTTCTAACTATGTCGATTTCCGATTCATATTAAGTATTATATTTACTTCATGATTATTCCTCATTTTATATTTTTTTTTTAAGGCATTTGAATAATTATTTCTACATGAAAAAATTGTACTTTTTCAAGATAAAAAAATTTTTTCTCGTGACAAGCAGCTGTGCCTAAAAAAACTTATTTCGCAATAACGGAAATAATATCCATGAATCAGAATTTCCAGAGAAGCTTATTCTGCTGCATTTCTGATGGCAGTTTAAAAGTGACTGATGCATTTACGGGGAGAAAAGGCTAGAAACATTTGTTTAATGTAATAAAAAAGCTTTCTCTACTCGGTTATGATGTTCATAAGAAAAAAACATTGGTATGGCCTTAAATAAATTACATATTTAATGTATTTAGTGTATGTGAGAGATAATATAATGTTTGTGTGTGGGTGTGTAGGTGGGTGTGTGTGTGTGTAGTGTGTGCGTGCATGCGCGTGCGCGCGTGTAGATATGTATTTATACAGTACACATGTACATATTTACGGTTTTTCTGAGTATACGGATAGTTTTTTAGGCATGATTAATATTCATAAGTGCCTTTTAGTTTTGCTAAATTAAAAAAAGTAAATACCCTTGAAACTTATTGTTTTTGGGTGAAAAAATTCCGATTGAGGACATCGGCGTCAAGTGTGCATGTATGTATGTTTATACGGGTGTCATCTAGTTTTTTGACCAACTCATGCAGTTTTTGTCGGATTGGGCTGGAATCTGACAAAGAGCTTCGGCTATTATGTCTAACGTGATGGTTTGAAATTGTCCAGGTTTCCTGGTAGACAAAAAAAAAAAAAAATTGGCAGATATTTTAAGATGATACTTTTAGTGAAAAAAAAAAACCCCAGTTTTTCAGATGTAACTTTATTACGTGATATTTTCAAAGTTTACTGTAAAAAACAAAAATGTAGATATTATTAAAATGTAACTTCCTTGTACCTCACATTTTTGTCCAGGATGTAACCCAAACGATTTGTGAGTTTAATAGTACTGAAAAATCGCCAAAATACAACTTTTATATATCAATACTTTGGCTTAGGATGTAACCCACACGCTTTATGAGCCAAAAAGTGCTCGTAAACTGAATAAAAATTCTTTTTTCGTTATCCAACTTTTTTGTTTTGCTATTGAATCGATAAATTAAATTTACGAGTTGTAGATCTCGTTAGAATATAAATTTTTTTGTATTTACCATATTTAGTTGTGATATGAAATTCGCGCTCTAAATAGCAAAAAATGCCCAAAAATTGCTAAATTATCGTTGTCCCTTATCTAACTTACTCGTTTCACATTTTATAGTCTTTTTGCTCTTCGTTCCGTAAGATGTTTAAATTTTTTCAATAACCCTTACCAAAAAGTACCATTTTTTGACACAGTATTATGACGTTCCATTTACTACTTTAAACATATTCGTGAAATGTTAATAAACTCTTCCTAAATTTAGTGTGGACTTCAAAGTACTATACAAAAAAATTCAGCTTTCATAAATTTCATGAGAAATGTCTCGAAGACTTAATGATTATAAATGTCAGTATATGCTGTACAAATTACAGGTATATCAAGCTAGCTGGCCAAAACCTCATGCTGCACTACACATGAGCTCTACAATTTGTCGCTAATTTGTTACGTCAAAACCGATTTTGTCGCTCATTCCCCTTTCTAAATAACGATGAAAACTTAAGCTTAATATGAAGCTAGCTGGCTACACGTGCGTATCTCCTACTAGAAGGCATATAGCTCTACGGGATTTGCGTGATGATTTGTCGCTTATTTGTCGCTGAAAGATCAGCTTATTGCCGATTTTGTTGCCGATCTTGAAACGAGCGAAAACGCGATTTCTGCCGATCTGCATATCAAGCTAGCTGGTTTACACGTGCGTATCTCGAGACTAGGAGGCAGATATCTTCACGTAATTTGCGCCATAATTTGTCGCCTATTTGTCACTGAAAGATCAGCCTATTGTCGATTTTGTTACCGATCTTGAAATGAGCGAAAACGTGATTTTTTCCGATCGGCATATCAAGCTAGATGACCACACATGTGTATCTCCGACTAATTTTAACGTTTTATAAAATTAACTTTTACTTTCGCAAAAGTATTACTTTTGACTCAATGTCAAAGTAAAGCAAGCATAAATAATCATCGCAAACTTAACAATAGTTATAATACAGTTAATCTTCACGTAAACAGTGAAATAAAGCGGCTGTGTCTGTTATCATGGTGTCTTGTGAGTTTTCAGCTTATTTTAAGCTTATTAACACAATGTATGAGTCGAGCTTGTTAATATTTTTATAAATCCAAATTTTAATTTGATTAAAGCACTGACAGGTATTACCATTAAGCCGCGCAGGATCAAAGCTTTTTTTACTATTAACTTTTAGTTTATATGGAATGTATTCCATATTTTAGAATTAACTAAAAATATTTGTTTAGCTCAAGAATGAATTTAAACATTCTTCTCCATTATAAGGATATGTCAGACAAAAGATAACTCTCAGCACCGGGAATACATCACCACTACCTTTTATTTTATGCATATAGCAATTGATGGCCAGATAGATATTCAGTCAATAATATTCAGATTCTGATAGAGAAAGCATCGTAAATACGTGTTCATTAACGTTATTAGGTGCTTTCTTATGAAAACTTGAGGCAATGGTTGCGAAATCGTAAAAACAAAGCTAAGGAGAAGCTGTGGGGAAGTGAGAGGTGGCGTTATGGAGTAAGATTGGGTGACGGTTGGAATGGTGTAATGTAATTTTGTTAAAATTAACGAAAAAACTACAAAATCACTATATTTTTTTAATGGGAAGCGAAGGGGGCTGCGAGGTTGGGCGATGGGAGCGAGAGACAGCGGGAAAAAGTAAATTACGACTTTACATCTTTCCATGTGATAAAGTAATTTTGGAGGATCACGCAACTTCCCTCCACACTGCCAGTCAAATGTTTTTCTCTCATCACCCCTCCCCTAGTAAGGAAATATTCGCTTTACTTCTCAACCATTTTAACAAAAGAAAATTGTGAAGAGTTGAAGATAATCCCCCCTCAGATCCCTTTTGTGAGATGATTGTCAGATCAACTAATAAGGTCGAATTCGTTTGTCTTATCATAGTGATTTTGGAGTCTTGCTACGCCTTACCCCTTCACTTTTTTCTAATTTTTTTCTAACTAAATTGATTTACATTTCATAGCAAAAATTACATGATAATTTTATTATATTTTACAGTAAGTAATTCAACCAATTCGGCGGTAACTGGAAAAATAAACGCTGAAAACAACAGTGTACCTGAAAATATACTGTTCAATCTTTGTTTAAGTATCTGTCAAGATAAGTTTGTCAGTATATGTCTCCTAATTTATATTTACTTTTAAAAATATTCTTATTGTATTGAATTTTCTAGGTTGTAACATGAAAAATCTACATAAATACAAATATTAACAAATTTGTCCTCCAACTTGAAGTTTTGCTAGAACGGTTAGATTAATTTTTTTTAATTCTTCAATACGTTTGTTAATTGTATTGTTTAAAACAAATAACATAACGATACATCATACTAGAACGAAAACAACCGTATATGATTACATTAAGTATTCAAACGTTTGTCCTCGCCAGTAGCCCTACGTACCATGAGTAGACAAAAATCTACTGACTAACTACACTGTCTTCAACCTAGACAATGTATACTGATGAAACACTGAAAAAATATGTTAACAGAAACTGAAAAAACAGTGTACTAATGTACACTGAAAAAATATGATTTATTAACGTTTATGAAACTGAAGAGCTTAACTTTAAGTTTATTTTCATAGTAGAAATTTCAAAACTTTTATATTATTGCTTTAAGGCTGTCGAAAAAACATTCATAATGATTAATGTTAGGAGACAAATATCTAATATCAAACAATTTTCAATAAAAAAACATGGTTATAAAAACGACAACCGAAGAGCTCAACTTAAAGTTATTTTTACAATACAACTTTTAAAACTTTTTTATTAATACCAATAACGCTGTTGAAACTAAATTCAAGAAAATTAATTTAAGGACAGAAATATTTAACATCAAATGATCTAAAATCAAAAAGAAAGTAAAAGAATTGTGATGTTACACATCAGAGTATAAATTTTTTTCAGAGAATCTTAAATAATTCGTATAAATATTAAAATATTTATAAAACTGTGTTACACCGACATAAGCCAAAATTAAGATAAGTATATCTATGATTCTTATACGATAATTTCTTAGCTATTGACGTGATGAAGTGACATAAGTTAAAAAATTTCTATTTATTAAAATAAATTGATTTAATTTGTAATTTAGTCAAATATTTTATTGACAATAAAGATGCGTTACCTGTATTGAAAGTTATTTTTGCATCACACTTGTATTTTTGCTTTTTAACTTTATATCTAATCTTCTTTAATTGCGTGTAAATCTTAAAATTTGTATTTAAATAATTTTTAAAATATATGTTAATCTGTAAAAATACATATTTAATTTGAATCAGGAACAGATTTAAAAATCTCAGTGGTAGGTTGGCACGCAGAGCGTGTTTCACTAGTACATATACATTCACTAGTACATATAGAGGGGTATTGAGATTTTCTGTGTGAACGTGTGTGCGTGTATGGGCGTGTGCATGTGTGTGCACGCGCGTGTGTAAAATATATATACTAGTGAGGCGTCGGCGTCGCCCCCCTGCGCGATTTGCGCACCAACCCCCCAAAAAATGTTTAAAACTTGAAAATTCAATAACTACACATGATTTAAATTTAATATCTACAAAATAATGGACTTGTTAAATAAATAGTTAATTGTTACTCAGTTTTTTAACTTTTCTTAATGATGTTTCTAATATTCCAATATAATTAAAAAATACATACATTTAGTTTCGTATTACAGTATTTTATTATATAATGAATACAAGTTATATTTGTAATTAAAGTATTCGGAGATGAAAACTTTGCTATAAAAGCTTTTTTCCAAAAAAAAAGATATACATATCTGTATAATCGTATGAATTAAAATATTTATTAATTAATATTGAATATTATTATTACATAGCAGCGATATGTCATTGAGCACTAAAAATAAAAGTATGGAATTTTTATAATTATAAAATCAGCGTTTGAAAATATATGACGATTTTTTGCATTTATAAAATTTCTAGTACGAAATAAAGGCTATCCAGTTCTTCAATTTTGTAGAATTAATTTTTTTACCTAAATTCAAGATTTTCAAGATGAATGTCAAAGTTATAATATGCATAAACAATTTTATAGTGCGAGTATTTCTATTTTTTTTTTTATGTAAGAACTCAAAAGTACAGTGTCTAAATAAACTTTGACAAACGAATAATACAATTGTTAACGGTTTACAAATTTTTTGCCACACACTTCAATAACTATAAATCAATTATCATGAGAGCTAGCTAAATTCATTAGGCGTATTATTTTTTTTAAAATATTCTTAAATCTTATAAAATATTTTTCCTTCAAAATGCGCTGACTTCGAGTTGAATGTTTTTTTTTTCATTAAAAATATATTGTTTACTCGATATCTAGTTTTTTTACAAAATAATTTCTATTTGCTGTTCACTAAATGGCTTTTTTTTTACTATTAACAAATCTAGAATAAATGTTGGAAACAAAGAACAAAAATTCGATCATGTACAAAATCAGATCAAGTAAGTTTATAGCTGTAATTACTTTTGAATTTAAGTTGAAACAAATATTCAATAAATATAATTTATTATTCTAAACAATGTTTTCAATGTTTGCTTTGTTCTTCAAATCATTTTATATATATATATATTCTCAGGATTTTTACATCTTGATACCAATACGTATAGTTGACCATGAGAAAACAAAGGTCTTTTGTAGTAAAATCCCAATTCATCAAAACTTTGATCGGGCGATTTATTGATAGTCATAAAAAAAGCTAGGACTATTAGAAACACTTACTACTCTTATTTTTTGCATAATAAGTATGTTCTTTTCCTTTAATAAAATTAAAAATTTTCTTTTTTAAAATGTACAAAAGTTCGTTATAAGTTTTTAGAATTACTTTGTTTAAGCAGCTATTTATACCATCTCCATAAATTGTTTACGAACATCATTAGTTTTCCATCTTCATGGAATTCGGAAAGATTTTATCATTTATTTCCAATATTCATTAACAATAATGAAACTTTATAGTTTCACTAATTAATAAACATTTACACTCATGCTTCATCACTAGAAGTATTTGTCTCAAATCGCCTCCTAAAATAAATAGTTTTACACTCAATTGAATATTATTATCACATTAATCTTTTAAAGTCTTATCCACTATTTTGAAAACTTTTTTAAGGATCATTGAAGCTTCGTCCTAAATAACTACATTTACTTTTCGTTATTTTTTTTTTTTTTTTTTTTTTTTTTTATATCGGGTTACCGCGACAGCCTATTGGCCCAGTCGCCAGGGCCACCCACTCACCACCTATGTGTGGGGGTATATTGCCACACCCATTAAATCCTCTCTTTTTAATTTATACCATACAAATCATACCATGGGCACAGTGGAAGTATCTCCGGTGTAACACACCTTGTCAGTTAAGCTGACACTCTCTGCACCGGGGGGAAGTGCATCGGGTCAACTCGCCACTGTGTAGCCTGGGTCCGAAGCATCGGATCCAGGCTAATTAGCATCCCCGGAGAAGCCCCATGTTTCAGGGGCCACTCCTCGCCGGTAAGGCCGGCGATCCCTGCCTGGCATCGGGCCGGCTAATCCCTACCTATTAGGCCCTAACACTGTTTCGCATTCACCCAGGCCCGAAGACCTGTGGAGCTAGGAAAAAACCCTGGAATTACTCTGAAGGAAAATTCCACGGAAAAACCCGCCCCGAAACAGCCGGGGTTACATAGGAACTTTTTCCGGTGAAAACAGTTTTTGAAAAAATCTGCACTCACCGGGAATCGAACCCACGACCCCTAGAACAGCGTTGTATCAGTAGCAAGCACGCTTACCACTGAGCCAACGCCGCTCTACTTTTTGTTATTTTTTTAAAATCATTTTTGTTTACTAAAAAAAAAAAACTTTCAATGTTATTTAAATCTAATAATAATAAAAATGTTCTATCACTTGTCATTCCTCTAGATCATAAAATTAAAGCCTGCCTAAGTCATAGATATAACCTTTTTTTTCAAACAAAAAAAAAAAAAAAAAATTTATGTTGTGTATACAAATTTATTTACAAAACCCCCTAGAGTATTAAAAAACATAATTTTGTATCACTGTTAATAATTTTATTAACAATTACTTTTTGATTACTATTTAGGTTAATAAATAAATCCTTACAATATGTTACTAAATCAATTACAGTTTTATTGTCCTCAATATTTTTAGATCTTACTGTTGCATTTGGTTCTGGTAATCCATAATCTTGACATTATTTTTTTTTAATTTGAAGATTTCATATAATGTTTTAAAACATTATTTTTTGTATGGTCTTTTGAATCTTAGATAAAATTTTTTGGAGTTACTCCAAAATAAGCTTGCCACAAACGTCTTTGGACATTGAAAACCATTCGAAAAATTTTCTTAGTTGATATAGCAGCATAACATTACAATCTTCTTTAAATATTTTATATACATATACTAAAGTCGTGTTTCACTTAACCTAAAGCAATAGCAGTATCTCTAAACGTACTGTTATGTATGTTATCAACTGTTTTTTAACTTTCGAAAGATTCAGCTCCAGTTGCCCGATTTAAAATTAATTTAAAAAAAAAAAGAAACGCTTCGAGTCCTTAGGTGTCACCATATTTAGTCGCCCTATTGTTAAATTACGTCTAACTCTTACTCTTCTCACCCAAGTGTTTACCGTTGAATTGAAACAGTAATATTTTGGAATTTCCACGTATTTAATTTTTTTGCAAAACTATCTATTTTATTTATTTCAAACCAAGCCGTTAATGCTGTTTCGAAGTTTTCTGTAGCTTTAAACATACTATTTCCTTGGAAAACTATTTTTCGTTTATTTTTAATATGCACTCGTGAATGAGATACAAAATGACTACGTTCACAAAGAGGAAACTCTTGCAATCGCCATGCTGCTTACATGGGGCTTAAATAACGGCCATCTACATACTCTAATATTTTATTAAAAATTTCTGTTTCGTCTTTTTTATCACTCGTAGTTTTCGTTATTTTACGTAATGGTCTATCCCCTCAATTATAAATACATTAAAAAATACACTTTATACTTTGAATAAATGCACAACATTAATGTGGCAATTATATTTAGTTACCAAAAATAGATTGCATGGTACTACCATTAATTTATTATTTAAAATTTTTTTATTACTATTTTTGATTCTATGTATGGGATTATCACATCTATTTTCGCTTTTTTTTGTAATTTGGGTATCTATTTTTTGTGAAAACTGATTAGTAAAATTTTTTGGATACTTTTTTGTACTTATTTTTTTAAGACTGTTAAGACATGGACTACCATTACCATGAGATTTATAAAGCATATGGTTAATAACTAATTTTTGTATTTGTGAATACAGTGGAATTTCTGCTGAAATATATTTATCTATGTCTAACGTAGTGAATAATTTAATGTAAGGATGCAATGGTACAATGATATAAGAATGAGGTCATTCACTTTTTGGAAATTCAATGTTATAAACGTAAGCAATAACTTTTCTGAAAATATTGTGTTTAGTTATATCGTTTAAAATTAATTTCAATTTTGTATGAAATAATCTAACAGCTATATTCGGTTTATTATTTGGAGTGATACCTTCCGGGTAAATTTTTTAATTTGCTGCATTTTTTTCCATTCACGGTTACATGTGTCGGTTATATAAGAATTAGGTCATCCAAATTCTCGTATTATTGCAATTGCATCTTAATAATGTTTCTGCATATACCTAGTACCACCGATGTACGTAGAAAGTAAAATATAAATAATTTCAACTTTATTATTTTTAAAGTTTTTAGAGTCATTTGAGGCACTACGCATCATGTGATCTATTAAACCTTGATAACATTAAATCTTTTAAATTTTTTGGTTTTTGCGAGAAAAACGTATTCTATTTATTGCTTTCTATCATAATGTATGCATGCAAAAAAAATTAATACATTAATCTTCGAGCATAGAGTATGGGACTAAAAATTGTACTATTTTGTCGATATGTACTTCAATATAAGTAATAATAATCAAGCAACAGATTTTTATCAGATAATCAGATTTTTTGCTTCTGTTAAAAATTTTTTTCTATCGCATGTACTCCATCCCACATTTCCGACTAAAAATAATAAAGAAAATACCATTGAATCGACATGCTGTATTCTGCGAACAGTATCGATAATTTAACCTATAAAGGTGTTGATAAACCAGATGATAATATTGATATAAATTTTCCCGTAGAAATGTTAAACAATATTCGTGAAGGCTTGCCACCTCATGAGCTTAGATTAAAAATAGGTTTATAACATGATATAAGTCTATAACCTAAAAGCACGGTGAGTTCGATTAAGTCACTTTCAATATATATATACTAGTGAGGCTACGCCCCTCTACGCGCTCCGCGCGCTAACCTCTCCCCCCTTGTTGTGTCATAAGTCTCATTTTTTCAAAATAAGCTTTGCATTAATATTTTATGTTAAAGTATATTTGACAAAATTCGGAAGACAACGGCATTTTTCAAAAATACTCGGAAATACATGTTCTACGCTGGAAAATGACTACTAGGCTGGTTTAATATTAAGAACAAGCTGCTAATTTCAAATAAAAGTGGTAAAGTTGATATAGAAAGAGATGTGCCCTTGACTTTTTTTAGTGAGCTTTATTATTTCTTCTAGTGGCCCCCTTTTTTGAATGAGCTGTCTATCCTGTATGTGTCAATAGATAGTTCTAAGCCTCGTTCTAAACTCTTATAACGATATCTGTCCCCCTGCGCGCTCTGCGCACCAACCCCCGTAATTGCAAATATAGATTTACGAAGTATGGAAAAAAAAACGAATTAAATTAATTGTTACTTAAAATTGATATATGTTATAAATGTATACCGATCATAATTAATAACATGAATTTTTAACACTCATTTTTTATTTTCCCTGGATAGTGCCTAATTTTTATATATTTAAAACGACAACGTATTGAAAGATTTCAAATATCGTCAAAAATTGAAAATTATGATATTTTTAGAATTCGAAATTGATTTTGTTTTAACAGTATCGTTAGTTAATTGTATTTTCCTAATTTTTTATAACTAAAATTTTGGCCCATTTGTATTTTTTTCTTCGTTTACGTTTAATTCGTTAAATTTGTTTCAAAAAGTTACAAAATGTCTAAACAGAAATGTGACAGTGAATAAGACTCCCAAATTGCAACGAAAAAAAAAATTCTTTCTTTCACATCTACAGAGAACTTGAAGTCTAAATTAAAAGTTAGAGATCGATCTGAGTAAGAAAGTTATTACAACTAATACTACTACTATTACTACCAGAATCTAAATTTTAAGTGCGAGGCAAGTTTATTTAATTAATGCATCCAAATATCTAATTTGCTTTTGAAATATTTAATAAAAAAGATGAATACACACATTTTTTGAACAAAAAAATTTTAAATAATATGGTAGGAACATTAGTAACGTATTAATATTGATAAAGCAACTTACAAAGAAGTAGATAAATCAGACGATAATATTTATATTAATTTTCCTACAGAATATTTAAATAGTATTTAAGAAGATCTTCTTCCACACAAATTGAATTTGAAAATTAACGCTATTGTTTTGTTCATACGAAACTTCAACATATCTGAAATACTTTGCAATGGTACAAGATTACGAATTACAAGATAATTCAAATACAACATAGAAGCTGAAATAATTACAGGTAAAAAAAAAGTAAATAAAGTCTTTATTCCAGCAATAACACTACATACAAACAATTCTTCTTCGATACCATTTATATTGTACAGAAAACAATTTCCATTTACCTTAGCTTTTTCTGTGACTGTCAATAAATCTCAAGGTCAAAGTTTTAATGCCTTAGGAGTATACCTTAAAAAACCATTATTTTCTCATGGGCAATTATATGTTGCATTGTCTAGATGTAGAAACCCAAAAAAAATTTTTATCCAAATTGAATCAGAAAACAAGTTTGAAATTGAAAGTATTGTTTGTAATGACATTTTAGAGTAACAAAAAAACTATTCCATATTTGATTACTATTTTTATACTTTCTTGCAAATATTTTCTCTCATCAAACAAGCAAATTTCAGTACTGTCTAGTACCCAGATTTATGAAATCATAAACAATCCGTTTTATGTAATATGTTTTCAGATACACCATCATGGATGAAAAATTTTATCAGTGTGACAAATGAAACTCAAAATTTTTAAACCAAGAGTGTCTATCATCGCACAAAAAAGTTCACAAAAAAAAATTTTTTGTATGTGATCTATGTAGCATTATATTATTAGAGAAGAAAGACTATTTGCGTCACACAAAGGAATGCCAAAACATTGAAAAAAATTTTAAGTGTACTAAATGTGGGAAATAATTCAAAAGAAATTATCACTTACAGAGACATTTTTAAAGTCATGATTAAAACGTTAAAAAAAATATTTGTCAAAATTGTGGTAAAGGTTATGTACGAGCAGAGCACCTAAAAAGACATTTTAGAGTATGTAATCAAAATAAACATCGTAAGTAAGTTAATTGTAACAAAAATTTTTCTTATGGTCAAATAAAATTATATGTGAAAATTAGACTATTTGTAACAGGTAATATGTAAGGCTTTACAAGTTTATTCACATTATATATGGGCGAGTTCGGGGGAGTATGGGGGGAGCAGGAGAGGCGTGAAGGGGTGGTGGGGGCGGGGGGAGCAAAACCTCGCTTTAACTCTAACGATTATAGAATATAGGAAGATATACAAAGTTACACGATCTCCTCGCACGTGCACCTACACAGACACACACTTAAACAATAAAAACCACAAAATTGTCTGATAACTTCGATTTTCTCATCTCGTGTTTTCTTGAACTATATCGACGCCCTATCGGAGACTAGAATCATTCGTTTTTACCCTTTTTTAATTTAAATGGAAAATTCTAAACGGTGCTAGTTTTTGCAGAACGCATCTATATATTTAATATCACAGCAACATCACAGCATAAGGTAGATACATACTTGACCGCATCGTCGTGAACAGTGAAAAACCCGTGGAGCCTCGCGCAAATTAAGTAAAGCTATATGCCTCCTAGTCGGAGATACGCACGTGTGGCCAGCTAGCTTGATATGCCGATCGGCAAAAATCACGGTTTCGCTCGTTTCGTGATCGGCAACAAAATCGGCAATTGGCTGATCTTTCAGCGGCAAATTAGCTACAAATTATCGCGCAAATTACGTGAAGCTATCTGCCTCCTAGTTAAAGATACGCATGTGTGGCCAGCTAGCTTCATATCAAGCTTACGTTTTCGTCGTTATTTAAAAAGGGAAATGAGCGACTTGATAGATTTTGACGTTACAAATTAGCAACAAATTAGCGATAAATTGTAGACCTTATGTCTAGTGAGGCATGAGCTTTTGGCTAGCTAGCTTGATATACCTACTATTTTAACGGTCAATAAATTTGTGTTCTTATAATAATTCTTACTGCATAAACAATGCTCCATTTGAAACAGCGTTTATTAACAAAAATGAAAAGTTTGATATTTGAATTTGTAGGCATGACCATTCCTCTTTTTACGCATGTGAGGGGGTACTTCTGTTTGATTTACGTAAGAAATTTAAGTACGCAAGAAATTATCACTGCTCATTTCTCGTTCACAAAGAAGTACTGCTGCGTATGTAGTTTAATATGCGTACGCGAGGGATGCCTACTTTAAATAGTTTGATTTGCGTACGAGAGAAATCATCACTACTAATTTTGCGTACACAAGAGGGTACTTCTGTATACGTGGTGATTCGCGTACGTGCAATAATTTTGTGCAAGATGTCTCGAACCTATTTTTTTAGAGTTTTAGGCAAAATAGACTTTAATAAACACTATGATGGAGCTGTCATCGTATACTTTTTAAATATTTTCCTGCACTTTGTAACGTTAAAACCATAAAAATATAATATTTTTACATTATAATGTTTAGAGTTATTAGTTGCTGAGAAAATGTTTTTATTTAGTAGTTAGGTTACTAATGGAAATGGTAAAGTGTTTGATTTTAGTTATTTCAGTTGGTATCGTAATGTACTAAGATTTTTTTATTCTTTGAACTTATTATTGGCAACATCAAAAAGCTAATTCTATTTTACTTTACTAGGGATGGTTATAATTTAATTGAATGTCTGACAACAAAATGGAGCATTATAAACAATGGAGTGGAGACGAATTTTAGCCGGATAAAGTTAATTCTTATCATTTTCATTATTAATTAACGAGCCCATCTTCTCTAATCTTCTCCCTTTTTTCATCTTCAGCGACTATTTCTTTTTTTGGAATGTTGTCTTTGACTTCATTGTCAAATAAATTGGCCAATACATTGTTTTTGGACACTCTAGCAGTGATATTTGCCTTCAAAGGAACTGCGGCTTCCTGTGAACATACATATTTCGTCACATTGGCGTTACGTGATATCCTCGGTGAATTGATACTGTGGGCTAAAAGAATCACCAAAACTGACTTTTAAAGGCCGTGAGTAGATGCGCAGAAACAAGTACCAATTGACGATGAGTCGGGTATCGCGTACAACAGCGCCCTATGTCCTTACTTAGCAACGAGAGATAAGTGTAAGGGGTAGAGGTAAATGAACGATTTTTTGCAGTAGCTATAAACTCGCAGGCAACCTTTAATCATATTTGAGTCGTAAAACATTGGTTAATTATGATTTTGATTGTTTGGCAGCCTATTATTTGCCAATGCTGACAGATGCGCTACTGCTTCAAAGTTAAGGCAAAATATAACGGGATAAGATGGTGTATGGTTGCGCGCTTGTAGCGGTGCCATTGTAACTTCTTGAGCCTGGTTATCGTGTACTTATTGTAGAAAGCTTATGTAAATCGGCAGGGGTGGCTAGCTACTTTAAAAAGTAAATTGTAACGTGGCAGAATATCTTATTGAGATTAATTTTTGTCCTTCAGAGACACCGCACAAGTAAATCCCATGTGCAAATGAAAATTAATTTTGAGAAATTAACGGAATGATCTTAAGCTTCTCCGCTTTTCTGAATGATTTACGGTGACCGTATCAACTGAGTTAAATAATTAATTTGAAATTCGTATTTAGATCCGTTACTTTTATCTTGTTTTTTAAAACCGTTTTTCTGCTTCTTAGCTAACTTATCGTGTTCATAAGTTTCTATTTATTTATTGTTTCTTAAATTCTAAGTAACGTACTTATTTTATAAGTATTTCTTGACTAGTTCCCGCTGGATTCGTTGATTATAGTGTAAGCTGTTGTTTGTTTAAGGTGGCTCGTCACTGAATAATAACACTGAAGAATGAAATCTTCTAAGGGATGGTTCATGGAGGTACAATAAGTCTTCTCCCAAAATTTCAGACCCTCGTACTACCGCAATTTAAAAAAAAAAAAAAAAAAAATTAACTTGAAAATCGACTTTATAACTTAACTTCTTATATAACTTCGTAAAATGTATGTCGTAAGTTATATAATATCCCAGAAAAAGTGCTGCAGTTCTTAATGAAAAATGGGAGAGCAGATAAAAGAAATTATGATCTTTCTAATCAACTTCAGCTGTTTAGATGTTACCATGGAATTTTTTGAGGTATTTTGTGAAAATAGTGAACATCTGCAAGTCACAGAGAGTAGGGTGTCTGCTACATCAAAGAGCAATTATTATAGCATATTATTTTCATACTAACAATTAATTTTATCATTTTTTAAGGCTTTAAAAAATATTAATACAAACCTTATTTTGAAAAAATTACACTTACAACACAATGAAAGGGGGGGTTGGCGCGCAGAGCACGCAGGGGGGCGGAGCCCCACTAGTATACATATAAGTAAAATAAATTTATCCTTGTATATTACCAGTGTTGATGTGCGGCTTGGGTGCGTAATCGTTCTGACGTGCTTTTTTCCTCTACCCTAATATTATTACTCATACCTCCGTGATTTCACTAATACCTCGGGGTAAAGCTCATTTTCAGGTGACGTTCCTCTGGTGGCCATAGAAGCCTACACCTTAGAATTATGGTGATGCTGAGTCTCCTGGTGTACGGGATATAACTATTGACCTCTTCATTGAGCCCTATCCTCAACAACAGCACCGTCCATTGACTTCTCTCAGGCAACACCTTCCGAACCATATGCTGCCTACATCTGGAGGTCTAGGAAAAGCTGTGCTCACTGTCTAGTCATTAGAGTAGAAGACCTTGGAGCCGTATTCATGACGTAGATAAGACCTGGCACATGGTTTAACACACTTGATCGTCTTTAGCGTGGCCGTGACCTGTACATACAACACGCCAGGTGCCATATAAGAAGGCTGTATCTCAGTTCAGCTATATGTCGTTCTCTACTCCTACTTTGGGGCGCTCACCCACCTTCTGCACCTGCAAGGCCTTCTCCTAGAAGCACAATCTACTCTAATGTAGTGGAAACCGATAAACGAGAAACCTGTTTTATCAGTCCTGTTTATGTTACCAAATTCAGCTGACGGTAAAGACTTAATTCGTATTTTTAGTGCTTACCGCTCCTGTGGACTATCCGAGCTACCAAACACTGCACAAAAAGCGCTATAAATTTGCAGAGAGGAGAAATCCATCTTTGTTCAACTCGATTACCAAACGGAAGAACAGAGAGGGCGTCAGTTCCACTGAACAACGACGGGTGCGTGCACATAACGTCAGACAAAAAAGTTTTATCATAATGTATACACGCCAAAAAAAAAATCATTCCAATTCTTCTGGCGTGAAAACAAAAAACCCAAACAATATCAGAGACGCTTTCAAAGCCATGAAGGAAAAAGTTGAAGAACGCAATAAGATTACCAACCCTCAATCACAATAAACTGAAAAACTCAACATGAGAGAAACCTTATGGGAGTCAAAAAAAGTTGACATATGTAACTGCTTCAAAGCTCTCTAAGAGGTACGTTGCAAGAGTGAGATATAAAATAATCTGTTTCTTTAAGAATTCAAAACAAAATGAGACAGCTGAAAAAAGATTATTTATAACCTTATGGGCCAAAAACTGGTACTCACTGTTGATACTGCAGTCGTCACACAAATTGGGCTTAAAAGTGGTAGCATCTTTATAATCAAACTCACTTTGATAGAAGGCAAGCATTTAATTCTGTCCAAGAAGAAAATGCTTGCTGGTAGCACACTATCACTTTCTGGTAAAGTCACTAAAAGAAAACATGAAGTTAAGAAAAAGTTTGCTGATTTTGCCGTGGAAGAAAAAAGTAAGAGAAAAAACGTGAAAGTTGGCCCTTTAAGTGTCTATGTTGATAGCAAAGCCAAAGTGTTAAAGGAAAAACACGGCTTTGTAGATAGTGCTCCCTTTTAGCTCTCCCACTTCACGTCGCCCTTTCATGGAGGCCAAAAAGCGTGAAGCTGTATGATCCAAAAAATCGAATACCGCCAAAACACATGCACTTAATATAGTTTCAGACTTAACCAGCCAGCCTCGACGTTGTCACCCCTCTACTCTCACCATCGCTTGTATGCGAAACGGCAATAAGCCATTTCCGTCGAACAGTGTCTCTACTCCCTCAACTACTCTTTTATAGTTTGTAACACTCACGGTTACTCTAACGTATTCAACGTAACTAATGACTTATATTGGTGGGAGAGTATTTTAACGCTCGCATGGGTTTACTTAACTAGTTAGATGTAGAGCCATTTTTAGATTCATGCTTGACCAAGTCCAGGCTCTCAACAGGCGCTACTAAAACTAAGCAAGGCCGACTCGTTACCAAGGAAATGGAAAGCTTGGGACTAATTTTATCAAACGGAAAAAGCAGATCCAATCCCCACGGCGCCTTTGCCTACATTGGTCATAATGGAACGAGCGTTATCGACCTAATATGGATAAACGATGCAGGACTCTATTCTCTCATTGACCTCGATATACTAAATATGGGATAATCTGTCAGAGTTACAATGAATTCATTTACCTCATACTGCTAACAGTTGCCTCGATCGCACTACACATCGCTAAAGCTCAAATGGGACGACTCTTTGAGTACTGAATTTTATAAACGCATGGCCAACATACCTTTACCCATCGACAAAAAGCTTTCCTTGAAGAACGATAAGCTTATCGAGACGATTAGTTCCAATTAGCGAAACACAGTTGAGAAACTCTTTCATAGGGGTTAAAAATGTCTACAGAAAACGATAAAAAACTAAGAAAGAGGAATATTAAAAGTACTTAAGATGTCTTTTAAGCAACGCCAAACAATCCTGGCCTCTTCTGGTCTGCTGTCAGCAAACTCTGAGCGGGGAAGCACACACCTTGCCCACTTACTTTGAAAGAAATAAAAGAACTTTATTCACATGTCCACCCAGATAAAAAAAAACAAATCTCTAGCATCTGTTGGTATTTCCGATAATTTTTACAAAAATCTACTCGCAAGCTGGCTTTTGCACCTTAGAGAACTATTCAACGTGGCCCTTGAAAATGAAAAAGTAACAAAAAGCTAGTGCTCAAGCCTGGTAATCAACAAAGGCAACCAACTTGACCCGGTTAACTACAGAGGAATATTTCTCACGAATGCTATTACTAATATTTATTTTAATAATCACTACACAGCTGTCTGACTATTTCGAAAATAACCATATATTTCAATCCGGATTCGGAAGTAGTAGAATCTGTGACGACAATATTTTTACTTTCTAAGTTAGAAGATGTTTAGAGTCGTTTAAACCGATCTTGTGGAACTCACTTTATACTGTGGGAATGAGTTGAAAATCATACGACTATTACATAGTCCATACGACCGTTCAAATATGAAAGTCAGACGATAAAACGGTCAGACAACTGAAAGCATAGAAACGACCAAATGAGTTCTCGAAGGAGATTCTTTGAGCCCTCGGCTATTTGCCTTGCTCTTGCACGATATAACTTTATTTTTTGAACGAGAACGCCACATATACGTTAGCTCTTCCGTAGATAACTTGCTTTTTGCTGACGACCTGATGCTACTATCTAAGGATACAATTGAAATGCAAAGCAAAATAGACACACTATCTAAGTACTGTAAGACTAAATCAATAAAAGTACATGCCGGCAAGTCAGTTATTCTCCAGTTCAGCAACTCCAGACGTACACACAAATCCAGAACCATCAAGTACAGAGGCACTCCTCTGAGGATGATAGACAGATACTACCCTTACTATTACTAGTTCATTCAAGAAAAACTGCAGCAAAGCAATAGCTAAAGGTAAATCAGCTTTGAGCGTCATATAAAAAATACTCTGCTTAGGCCGTAGCCAAGGGCTCAACACAGCTAAGAAACTATTTTCTTCAGTCATTACTTCTACAGTAATGTATAGAGCAGAAATTTGGGCTCTAGTCTACGCAGGAGAACTCGAACAAATCCAAACAATCTTCTTGAAAAGATACTTTCGACTTCCCATGAGTACTCTTGGGTACTTGTTAAGACTGGAAACAGGCAGTTCGAAGCTGTCGAACGAGATAATCTTAAAAAAGCTGAATTACTAGTGTAAAGTCGTACAGATGGATATCGCACGTTACCCCAGCATGTTACTACAGGGACTAGTAGTATCGGATATAAAATCTGACAACAAATCAAAACTGAACTGGTTTATATCAATATGCTCCATACCATGGCTCTCAACAATCATGAGCAAACTAATAAGAGTCTGTCTTGAAGCTGACATCAAACGTGCTTAAAATTTCACCTATTCTGTATTTTATCGCCACGTAAAAGATCTGTCAGTTATCTCAGGAGAATAACTTAGATATGCAGATTTCGCTATCATTTACAAGACTCTTCGCCGCTGTCAGCTGGCAGGTAGATCGAACATTTCCATCACAGTAAACAGTGTTCTTCACAAAATTAACGGAAACTGATCCATGCACACTCTGTAATCTCAGCTCGGCCACAACGCTACACCATATCATGCCCAATGTACAAAAATATGGGGGAATGATTCCTTTTCACTAATAGCCTACTAAACGTTATGGACAACTATGAAGTTCAAAGCATCAAAAATCTATGCACATTTTCATCCAGTACGATGAAGCTCTGTTCTTTAATCATAGCAGACTAGCATTGTTGCATATGAAATGAGAGTTATTATGTTTTACTTCTTAATTGCATATTTTATTGCTACTTTGTTTAAATCTCAAATAATAACAAATTTTATTTTAATACAAGTTATGTGTTTTCCAAAACTTATGTTTCTATGGTAACCCAAGAGATTTATGAACACCAGGCAGTGGTATTCAAAATGAAATATGAGTAAAATGTTATTTTTGAATCTTTTAACTGTACCCGTAGTTACCATTTTCTTATTGATAATCTGTCTGCACATCCATGAAGCATAAAAAGTTACAAAAATTACAAAATTCTTACCTCAAATGTATTTACTCACACAAATTTAAGTACATTTATGTAGGAACGCATACGCAATTAATTTTTTCCGTAAAAAAAAAAATAAAAATAGCATACCATGCCCTGATCATAAGGTGAATGTGCAGTATTTTCTATTTTATTTACAATTCTTTCATAGAACTAATTTTTCATGTAAAGAAAATAATACTACGTATGACGAAGTTATTTTTCTCTTTCCCAGCCGTGGGCACCGAAACGGTTCTCAAATGGGACAAATCATAAATAACTATTATAAGACTAATCGAGATCTGGGTCTAGTCTGCTACTTTATTTCATGTGTGAGAAATTAGAGAGAAGACATAGCGCCTAAGAAAAGCCAAAAAAACAATGAGAAATGTGGAAGCGTGTGTACACATACTGTAAAATTGCGATACTGCTCTTAATATGTAAGTATCTACCTGTGCTATTGTGTATTATAAAATATTTGTAATTACCGCGCCTATTGCACTATTCCAAGTGTTGCTTTATCGAGGAAGAGTATGTGTGTTTTTATATATATATATATATATTTCTGTACCGACTGTAGGTACTATCAATTACGCCGCGTTCGAGTGTGTGTGTGAATCAAGTCTCGTCGGTAAAATTCGGAAGTATGTATGTCGATATAGTAAGACGATGCGTGAGGCCGCAGTAATTGGTGGGTCTAACGCATCACTCCTGCATTAGCCCGTGCGCGAAGCAGAGCTTGAGAGTACCTCCTGTTTTCCGGCTGTAATCAGAGTAACCGATTCCAAGGAAAGAGAAAGAGAGAGAAGAACCCAGTCACCAAGGGACCTGTGCTAGCTATCCCCAACCTCGTGCCACGGTCGCGCTCAAGGACCACCACCGCTGATCCCCACTGCAAGGACCCTTGCGGGACAATAGCCAGAACTTAGCCAGTGACAAGGCCACCATTGCCTACGGTTGTCCAGAGATTGGGACGAGGATGGTAAACCCCGAGGTAAAGTAGCGTGTAGTGTTATCGCAAAAGATTGTGCGTGGAAGTGTGCATGTGTGTGTGTCAGCCGTGTATATCCAGGATGAGCCGCGGGCGCTGGTCCCTGGGATCAAGAATCAAAGAGATCGGTAGATCAAGAAAGAAAAAAAAAGAAGCGTGATCGTCGCGTATTGCGCCGTGTAAGTAGCGTCGGATCGCGCCAAAATTTCCGGGCGTAGACGCCCGCGTATATGTTCTGATATTGAATAAAGTGATTTTCTTGAGTAATTAAATTTTGCCTCCTTACCTATTGCATTCTTCACTGACAGCGTCATTCTTTTCAGGTCACGTAAATCGTTTCTCTTTTGGAGAGCAGCCTGCTTCCCGACGGGCTACCTCCTGCGGGACCTCCTCTGGGAAAAGATTCCAAGAGTCAAGCTGTGAGCGGCGAAATCGTAGGAACATAAGTTCGGGTTTCAGGTGTATAGTGGTCATCGAGGAGTTCGTGAACGTGTCTTTGTGACACCCTAAGTGTCTCAGGGCGAGAAAACGCAACGTTACATACGTAACAAAAAATGATACTGACAAAGCATTCATTTATATTTACTTCCAGAAATATTAAAAAATAAATTGCTAATGAAGGAATGCAAACTTTTAATTCACGATTTTTGGTACTGATATTGGAAATGTATACCGAAGCCTTTGGGTTTTAAATGATGCAGAAAATAGGAAAACATACTTATAGTTCATACTATTTTTTATTCATACAGCTAAAAACCAACTCGATAAGCTTGGAAAATGTTTCATGAATGAAAATCCTTAAAAAAATGAATAAAATCCTCAAAAGGTGTTTTGAAGAGGTACCCGGGTTCCCGCTTTAGACCGTTAAGGCTGCTATTATTAATTTTCTTGTAAGATGTTCTAGTCATGTTCTTTCTTAAAAGCGTACTACGAATTAGGAATTGATAAAGGCAAATGCCGATTTTAATCGTTTTATTTACATGAAACTTTCATTATGTACTTCTGAATAAAAAATATCTGTCATTAAACTAATTTAGAAAAACAAAAAAACATGAAATATGTTCAATTTATTAATAATTCAATCACACTATGTAACAGGTACTACGGAGGCAACGAATACATTGATCACATTGAATTATTAGCCCAAAAAAGATGCTTAGAAGCTTTTCATCTATCTCCTGATTGTTGGGGTTGCAACGTTCAACCGTATTCTGGAAGTCCAGCAAACTTAGCAGTTTTCACAGCCTTACTAGAACCACATGGTAGAATAATGGGCCTTGACCTTCCTGATGGAGGGCATTTAACTCATGGTAAGTAGCAAAAAATAATTTTTTTTTCTGTATAAGAAGAGTGTGCATTTAATAATTATTATTAACATTATTATGATTGTCATTATAATAATAATAATTATTGTTATTATAATTATTGTTATTAACAGAAAAATTGTTCGAGTTATTAATCACCTATAAGTAATAAAGAATTTATATATAGACATTTTTGCTCAAATCACATATTATGAACTCCATCAAAGCTTCTGTCACTAGCTCAATTTACTGTAAAGGTCATTACTGTGTTGTATCACACATAAAAGAAATCAAGTAGCTTTTGAAAAATTATGATATCGATGTCCTTTCCGTCGGTGAATCCTAGCTCACCCCGTCACGAGACTTTTCAATGAATGTGATTGTCTCGTACACACAGTTTTAGAATGATTGTGGCTTGACATCCTTTAGTTTAAGGTTGTAGATTATTTAAAGATATTAAGAGTAAATAAAAATTTTTTTTTATAGATATAAGGTCGAGGATCTTACATCGGCTTTTGTTAGCGTCAGTGTATGGGTATCCCAAGAGAGATGTCCTATCCAGATTTTTTTTATTACTTTCATTAGACACTCCGCCCGCTATTTTAGGTTGATGATGATAGGTAATTTAAAAACTGATACGTTAGCTGATAGTTATAAACATCGCACTTACAAGGACTTTTATTTGATTATTCGATGATGCTCGTTTTGCTTACAGTTACGCATGATAATAAAATTATCCGTACGGGATTAACTATACAGCTATTGACTTATTAGATACAGTGTACTCTACTGGTCCATACCATATACTTTTTATAGATGGTCATGATTTTATGCAAGCAAGTTTAAAATTTAAAGTAGCAGGTCTCAGTTGCAATTACGGTTGCGAAATTTCGGGGACTTTTTTTTTTCGGCTGATTGCAATGCGGAGATGCAACGTAAAAATCATACATTGTACATAAGTCATCGATGTAAATGTGGACATGATGACATTGAGAAAGATAGCCATTAGCGTCTTGGAGATATGTTCGTAACACTAACAGTCGTGTTTGCCGATCACGAAAAACGCCTCCACCTTGGTTTAACGATGCCTTAAGACGACGCTGCCATACTAGTTATATAAGAGTGCTCCACAGTGGGGCAGAGTTCTAAAAAGCTGGCCAAAATTAAAAAAAAATTCTTTTCTCGATAGGTTCTTTTTTTCTTAGGTTGACTTGAGAAGACCTGTTCTAGTAAGAAATCAGTCACGAAAGGTTGCATTTTCTCCCATGGCTTGTTAAATCTAAGCTGAAAGCTTACTATTACTCGTTTGTTGTTAAAAATTTATATATATTGAAATTGCTGCGCATGTCTCTGGCTACATAAAAAAATTAATTTGTAAGTGATTGCAGTCGGAAAAAATGGAATTAACTCATAAAGGTATGTAGAGTGTAAAAATATTTTTCAATGTACTAAATAAGAAAGTAAACAATATCAATAAAGTAGCATATCCAGATAATTTTTATTAAAAAACATTGCAAAAATGCGATATGTTTTGAACAAAAAGCAATATTTCCCAGCTCTGCCTGGTAAAAAAACCTGCTGAATATTGTAGGTACAGGTATTATGTTTTGTATTTAAACAAAATTGGCTGCCCAACCTGCTCCTCCGTGTTTAAACAAATTTTTAAAGAAAAAAACCATATACCTCAAAAAACTACTGCAAACAGCAACTGAAAAAAAATCTCGTGTATTGTTGCATAGTACTAATCAAATCTATAAAATCATGTTTTAATGTACAACATATGTCAAATTAAACTTTAAATTAAAACTAAATCTAAATGCAAATGTTAATGCATAAGTATTAGATACAAAATTCGTATTTAATACTAAACTATAGTATGATTCATGACTATAAACATTTTCAGACTACAGCTGTCCTGTTGCTGATGCCATAAAAAGAAACACATTGTATGAAGCTGTGAGACACAATTTTAATATTGGCGCATCTAAAGTCTATGTAATTGTTAAAAAGTTAATGTCTAGAAAGAGTTTAATAACATTGATTAAGTTTTGAGTAAGCAGATTAATAAAAAAAAATTTAATGTCAGTTTGTCTTATTTGTACACTTGGATAAGGTGTTTTGAATTTTGCGTGCACCTTGGTTATAAACTAACCATCAATAAATGGCAGGTTCGCAGTGACAAAGAAAAAAGTAGCGGTTGTGTTAAGAAAAGAGAATATGCAGGAAGGTTTTAAAACAAAGTTTGATAGTTGATAAGCCGAACCTGGATATGGAAGTACGAATGATGGAAACACCGCTAGACGGTTTTCCAAAAATGCCGCAACTTCTGCCACCACAACTGGAGTTGACGAAAATCTGATTAATCGATTTTAAGTTATATTACAAGTCTATTATCTGGTTTTAAAATAAATGTTGAAAAATTCCATTAATATTCATTGGATACAGCAAAACAGTTTGTGCAGCTTTATGGCTGGTATTATATGCTGACAGCAGTTCATAAGCTGTTGATTAATGGTTCTGCAATAATAGCACACTGACTGCTACCAATCGGTCAGATGTCCAAAGATGCCCAAGAATCTTGTAATAAATAAATGAAATAATTTTGTTAAAACTTCGCACTAAAATCATTTCGAACTAAAACAATACACGGTGTATTTTCAAGATTCTTGGTAAACTTGTACCCATATATATCCAGTTGTTGAAAAGTACCCGCAATATCCACTAAGGCTATGTCAAAATAAGTTTTTACTTTGCTACAACCTCCAAATGTAGACATAACCGAAAATTTTTCACCAGATAATGATTCAAGCTCCAAGTCCATGACACTAAAAAACACAGATATATCCTACACTTATATTGATAATGATTTCCTTTTATAATCTTTTTATGAAACAATAAATAATAGTCCAACATTAAGTTAAACCACGCCCCGTTACGTTGGGAGTGCCACAGGGTTGGTCGTTTGATCCAGTTCTATTCTTTATTTTTATAAATTCTTTGATTTGGTCAATATATTACTGCAATGAAACGTTATTTGTCGATGATCTGCAAATTTACATACGGTTTCGTCCCACGACTTTTCCTGATACTATCAACAGATTTAACGGGGATTTCGAGCAGAATTTGCGTTGGACCGATTGTTGCGGACTCTCACTCAATTTACACAAGTTGAGGACGACGTCGATTGCGACACTTAAGCATCCCATGCGCATTAATCTGATTTTTCTCCTGTATTAGTCTGAGACAGTACGATCTATCTTGTGGTGACGGTTAAGAACCTTGAAGTTTTGTCGGTGAGGATCTGTCTTAGAATTTTTTCTGACATATCTCGATTACGCAGTGTTGATCTATCTCGATTTGTCTAAATATCTGGACATTAAATTGTGCTGATTATGCAATATGGTTGTCTGGTTTATTTTTGGAGCAGGCCATGACGTGGAATTAAGACTGGAATTATACTTTAATAGTTTGGGTTGGCTGACCAGTGGTAGTACCTTTACCTACCATTCACGAGCAACGAATAGGCCACTATACATGCGTGACCTCCCAGTCAAGGTTGAGTGGGTGCAACGTTTAGCGAGATGGATGGGAAAAGCTTTCAATGTATATTAGGAACTTTGTTGCGATGAAGTCATTTATATCTTCCCCATATAGATATTTACTAGCAGCCCCGGCTTTACCCAAAATTCACGAGTGGAGCACTGTACTGTGTTAACACGTAATTTAAATTAAAAAAAATTTTTTTTAATTCATGCAGTTTTAGTTAAATAATAAGCTGTAAAAAAATTTGAAAAAATATAATAATGCAAAAAACCGTGTGTTTCTTACGCCATAAAATAGTTATTGGTTCTCATGGGTCATTAATTTGCACCTTATAACGTAGCAATAAATAAAGGGGTTTTTTTTAAATCGATCAAAATTTAAAACTGGCAAAAAATATATGATTAAAACATGTCTTTTTTCCCATCTCACTACTTTATTACGAATAAAACAGCGCTCAGCAACCTAAGCTCTCAATTTTGAAGCTTTCTAGTATATACGAATGTACGTTATTCTATCTACTAAATATACACATTTTATCCATTTAAAAAGCTGGAAAATTTAATGGATTACTGTCAGGGTTATAGTGAAAAGCTAATCTGTCCCTAAATAGATTATTTATTCCTCGATTTTAACATTGCTGTTTAAATCTGAATAAACGTTATGCGCCAGTTTATCAACGCCAAAAGTTGTATACATTTAAAGAATTAGGCGTTTGCCGTCTAATATGCTCTCTTGCGACTATCAAAATTGTTAAAACTTTTGTGAACCCTAAGGGTTGTTTTTTTGTCAACTTTGTTTAGTTACAGAATATTCGTTAGTAAGAGAGTTAGACATTTGATGACCCTAAAAAGAATCAGTGAGCTCAACTCTTTCTTGACTAAAGTTTCCAGCAAACGTGACTGCCTGGATGCCTTAGAGATGTCTTCTCTTGCCTGCTGTTATGGCACCAGACTGATCAGGAGGAAAACTACAACGCTCTGAGGCGTTAGAGCTAGTTGTTGTAATTTTTTCTAATATCTCCTGGTGTAACGCCAGAGACGTTGGTGTCCAAAGCACCTTTTTTTCACAGAGCTCCTTCGTTTTGGTGATCTAAAGTTGGAATATTAGTTCTTGACGCTTTCCTATTGGATACTGTGCCATTTGCTTAATTTAATTTCTCGTTTATAGATTAACTGTTAGGTTCACCTCTCATAGACCTCAGAGGTAATCGGTGATTCTTGGTTGAATGTTTAGAGTTAAGAGAGGAATGCAGGGTCATCGGTGGCCGGGATTCCCAGTCTTATGACGAACCTCTCCGCTTGCAACGTCTGCCAGTAAATGATTGACTTGATTTAATAGTAACCAGTTTCATATAGTCTCTAAGTGGATGAATTGCTGTCAGAAATAGTTGTAAGAATATACTTGTTAGCCAAGTAGTTTAACGTTAGATGGCTCCAAAAATAACCAGTGAGATTGATGGTTGAATAGGAAACGTACAGTCTTACGATATCCCTTAAAAGGGCCAGTGGTGATACTTCTAGGCACTCATTACTATTATTCTCAATGATAAAGAGCTGGCTGCGGGTAGTTGGTTCTTACCTTTGGAGTCTCTGCGTATGGAAATCCTGCTGGAGGGGGGTACATCCCTGGCCAAAGAATATCTCGTCTTTGGGTCGTTTCTCAGATAACCAATCGCTTACCGTTGGTTAGAAAAGTGGATTGGAAGACGGCACCCTGAAGGAATAGAGCAGATTCTGCTCTGGATGGATGTCCCCTGGTATTATGTTGGAGACGTTGGCATTCAGAACGCTTATTTTTTTATGGTACTTAGTAATCCTGGTGGTTCAGGGTAAAATTTTTACGTCAGTCGCTTGTCTATTAGAGAAGAGTGTCGTTGGTAGCCGGGATACGTGTGTCTTACAACCAAGAGTTCTCGCGCAAGCGCACAACGATTTTACTCACTCTGACCAGGCCGGCAGTGGAAGGAGAGCTCCCCCTACCTTAACCTTTCACTCAAGCTCCCCTCACTTTAACAGCTTAAATATAATCTTATACCATAGAGGGGCATGATCGTCTTTGGTTGAGCGGACTATGTCTTTTACCCGCGCACAGAATCTGGTAAAATATGTTATCGATTCTTGATCACTAAATTTTTTTTTTTTTTACTGTTATTATTCATTCTGGTGTCCTTTTTTATAACAGTCGTTTTATTTATAAGCTAATTTTTTGGAAAGCATCACATTTGTTGTTGAAAAATTGTTGTTTAATTGTATAATTTCAATTTATGATTTAAATAATGTTATGATCAACATAAAACAGATTTTTGGTATGGTAAGTTTATGATAATATTTTTTACTTGTAAATAAACTCACTCTTCAAGTAAAAAAATGTCTTCACCATGTATTTACATGCTTGTGCAGAGAATAATTTGATACTGTTTCTACACCACCTTGCGGTAAGTATCTTAGTGCGTTTGTTTTCAAAGAAACAATTAAAATCCCTCAAAAATTCTTAATTTAAAATAAAAATAATCTGACTAGAATTTAATGAAATTCAATGAAAATCATACTTGGCGCTATAATTATCTTTACTGATTTAATTTTTTCTTCAAGTGGTTTCGCACGTAGGTCTATTTAACTCGTTATATACCAGAATCAATTTTTATATAATATGTATGTTTAATTGTTTAAAAAGTTTTGAAAGTATACTGTAAATGGTGAATATTAATAAGTTTAGTAATTTTAAGGTCACCATTGATTTAGACATAGTTTCTGTGATACTTAATTGCTAAATTAATAAATTTAAAAAATTATTAACGAATAAGTGACTAGCTAATGTACATGGATGCAGTATTTAATATTCAACTACAAACATATGCATAATAATGATTGTTAATATGTAAAAGCAAATAATGTCTACAATAGTTTACAAAAGCGATGGCAGTCGTGCAAATGTTTACATCATTAAGTACTCTGAGACACAACTTTTGGAGTAATTTGGGACTTATGTTTATACATTTTTCAATTAAACAAATCAAGTTGATTTTTAGATATTTTAAAATTTAAAGCTGTACTGCCACGAGTTGAAAAGTAAGACCTTATATAACAAAGTGCATTCAATAACTCTATCTCTATTTTATTTTGTTTTTTAGACTTAACGTCTGTAACAATAGGAAATATTCTTTTGGGCTCAGCATTTGAATGAGGCAAAGTTATAACTACTTCAACTAAAGTCTTTAGATTTTTGAATTTCAAATCACCGGTTGCAGTTCGCGTACGTGTAATTTTATTTCAAAATTCTTCGACTTCCAAGTTACAAAGTTCTTCCATATTATTAGCAAAACGTGAAAGCAATGATTCTATCTCTTTTCTTAATGTAATCAATATCAGTAAAAGGAAAATTTTTTTGGAGGTCTTGCAGTAAATTAGGATTTATACTCCAAAATTCAGCACTTGAATCATTTACAGGTTCTAAAAAACTAAGCAAACTCAAAAAATCATCATTAAATAAAAAGTTTTTTGTATTTCTTGAAAAGCTGTATTATAAAAATTCAAACAATTTTTCCGAATTTCTATTTCGTCTGCTTTCGGAAGACTTCACCAAATTAAAATGCACACATCACCCACAACCGCATATTTCAAATTCTTTAAATCCTTATCTTTAACTCAATAATTACAATTTTTCGCGATCTCTTTCATGGCATTTTTATTTAGAAAATAAGAGCTGATCTTAATTAGAATTTGTGAACATGAACTGCTTACTTTATGGATAATAGTTTTCTCTGTTTAAAAAGTTGCGTTGAATTTATTAAAATGATGCAGACTAAAATGTAAAAAGTGTAAATACGCTATCACTTTGTCATCATTTAGTAAACTATAAATATAATCTGGTGAGCTTTTTTTTCTCACTTTTACTATTTAGGGTATTTTCGTGTGTTTCAAGCATGAAAAACGACTTTAAAGCTGGCAAATTATTACGAACGCGATTAACGCAATTGAAAAGAGACAGCCACTGAGTGTTAGGGTAGCTTCAAAATTTTTTTAGTTGAAGTCTGAAAAAAAAATTTGAAATTTTTTAAAGTTAAAAAATCAAGTTCAATTAATGTTAACAGATGTGATATTAATTTACCGTTTTCGGGATCTGTGTCATTCACAACCACGCATTTTGACGTTCACTAGCACTCAGTACATTCGTTATTAAGTTAACACACTTGTCTTGTTTCATGCCCATTTTTTCAACAATCTCTGGTTTTTTGCAGAGTTTTTTAAATAAAAGGAATGAGATCATCTAGAAGACAAACTGGCAGGTTGTGCTGCGCTATAAAGAGAGCAGTCATCAACTCAAACTCCTTGACTTGATTATGAAAATCTTCCTAAAAAATTAAAGGCATGTTATTTTGTTTTTGTGCAATAGTGACGTTACCTTTATGCGTTTAAGTTGCAGCATGCCTGAGCAAGTCTTGTTTGTTATAGCATGTGATATTCACGCTACAAAGGAAGCAACTGGCAAATTTTTCAAAATTCGATTCGTCTTTTAAAAGCCAATGCTTGGACTGCACTTCTTCTAACCAAGCATCATGAAAAATACATAATTTTTTTTGCTTCTTTGGCACGTCAATATCACAACTTTTCTGTGTTTTTCGTTTTGAAGACTTTGCTGTACCAGAAGACATTTTTTTAATTTGTGTATCGCACAAAAAAATCAATAAATGTATACAAGTATATGTCATAAAAAATTTAAGAAACAAAGGCAGTTGGCATAGTAAAGAGACTCTACCTACATGATTTTGTAAATAAATTATATATTTTACGTCATTTACTATTATATTATTGAAACTTGGAAATTAAAATATATACTAAGACCTTTAGTCAACAAATATTATAAAAATTATTTGAAAATATCTAAAATATTCTCACACTTAGCGAAAAACACCATATCTGTTTACAAAAGAAACACGACAAATCATTTAGAAAACATTACGGCAAAAATTTTTTAAATAAATCTTTTTTTGGAAGCCTTACGATTACATTTGTGAAGTTTTTATGTTGATTTTTACCTCGTATACGCTTGTTTCTTACATGTTAAAATTTTTTAAAAATGACCAAATTGAAAAAATATTTTTTTTAAAGTGGAATTTTATCCCCACTACCCTAAATTTACCACATAAAAAATTACCTTAGGCAGGCAAATCCTTCGTCATTTGCCATAACAGATAAATTTAACAAATCCAAAAATCTGAGCTCCACTCAATGATGGCAGAAAACCGTAAGCCAACGTATTCTATTTATGACATAATGCACAAAAAATACTTGATACACTACTTCATGCACAAATGTATTGTAAATATCACTTTTGAGATAAAAAATTCCTCTTGAACTTACCTAGTAACATCAAAAGCACTGTAAAATTTATAAGAGAACCATTAAGTACTAGAAATCACTGCAGCATCTACCAACTATACTCAGCAAACTACAATGCAGTAAAAAGTTTTGCATTTATTATAATTTATAAACCACAATTTATTCAAGCAATACACTAAACACAAGTTTCCACAGTATATGCAATAAACATGCATTAAAAACAGTGTGGCACAAATACAATTAATTATAATTAAAAAACACATAAGCATAGCAAGCAAGCAAGCAAGCATACTCTCTTGACAACTACTCAATCACTGAAAGACATCAAAATAAAAAGCTGTCTGCATGTGCATGCATAAGCACCTTTCCAGAAGAAGCGCGCAGCTCTAAAAACGTGCCGTGTAGAGTTCGCGAAATCAAAACAAACAGCTCTGCAATAAAATAACAAGTAGCATAAATTTTTGCTGCCAGATTGTTCGTTCTGTATGTAACTACTATTATATACGTGACTACTTGCTCACTTCTGTATTCACTAATTGCATTAATAAGGGCATTAAAATAAATAATTAAACTATCTAATATAACAGACACGATACAGAAAAGTTATAGCTATTTTAATAGCGCTAAGAATAATTTCCATTATGTTTCATTAAATTCTAGTCCCATTATCTAGTTTCTTTTATTTAAGTATTTTCGAGGGATTTTAATTTGAAAAAAAAAAAGATTAAAAAAAAAAAAAGAAACACCGACATACTAACCGCAAGGTGGTGTAGAAACAGTATCATATTATTCTCTGCACAAGCATGTAAATACATGGTGAAGACATTATTTTACTTGAAAAGTGAGTTTATTTACAAGTAAAAAATATTATTATAAACTTACCATACCAAAAATCTGTTTTATGTTGATCATAACATTATATAAATCATAAACCGAAATTATACAATTAAACAATTTTTCAACAACAAATGTGATGCTTTCCAAGAAGTTAGCTTATAAATAAAACGACTGTTATAATAAGGACGCCAGGATAAATAATAACAGTAAAAAAAAAAAATGCAGTGATCAAGAATCGATAACATATTTTACCAGATTCTGTGCGCGGGTAAAAGACATAGTCCGCTCAACCAAAGACGATCATACCCCTCTATGGTATAAGATTATATTTAAGCTGTTAAAGTGAGGGGAGCTTGAGTGAAAAGTTAAGGTAGGGGGAGCTCTCCTTCCACTGCCGGCCTGGTCAGAGAGAGTAAAATCGTTGTGCGCTTGCGCGAGAACTCTTGGTTGTAAGACACACTTATCCCGGCTACCAACGACACTCTTCTCTAATAGACAAGCGACTTACGTCAAAATTTTACCCTGAATCACCAGGATTACTAAGTACCATGAAAAAAAAAGCGTTCTGAATGCCAACGTCTCCAACGTAATACCAGGGGACATCCATCCAGAGCAAAATTTGCTCTATTCCTTCAGGGTACCGTCTTCCGATCCACTTTTCTAACCAACGGTAAGCGATTGGTTATGTGAGAAACGACCCGAAGACGAGATATTCTTTGGCCAGGGATGTACCCCCCTCCAGCAGGATTTCCATACGCAGAGACTCTAAAGGTAAGAACCATCTACCCGCAGCCAGCTCTTTATTATTGAGAATAATAGTAATGAGTGCCTAGTCAGTATTTGGATAATTCTTTTACAAATCGAACGGATTTTGACCTTTACCTCTCTGATTCGGCTGAAAATTTTTTTTCCAGTTTCTATATTAAAAAATAAGAGATACGTGTCCGAGGAAATTTTTTTATCGCCTATTTTCGATTTTATAAGTAATAACAAATTTCACAATAGTAGGTAGAGACTCATTTTAAACAACCCGAACAGAAATTGAGTTCAGGCACTGAACAGGTCCTGGACAGGTGCCTGAGCTGCCTGCGCAGGACCTGCTCAGGCATTAATGGAATTTTATCCAATGATGTGCACAGGACCTGCTCAGGCTCCTGAACAGGCAGCCTTAGCTCAGGCAACCTGGACAAATATAATCTAGTCCTGAACTGACTTTTACACAATTAAATAGTAAGGTTATGTAACATAAAAAAATGTTTTTAAACAGAGGAAACGATAAATACTAAAAAAATGACTAGTAGATCATGTGTGAAATCATTTATTAACACTATTTAGTTAAGTTTATAAAAACTATTTTGTTATAGTAAAAAAAATAAAAACTCTATGTTATTAAATATCATCGTGTCTTTCCTTTGACGGCTCTGACTCACTTAAAGTTTTCTTCATCCTCCTTATCCGATTGCCACCCCAGTCACGAGCATTGTTCATCAATGAACTTAAATTTTCTCTGACATTATCAGCATTGTGAACAACATCTTTAATTTTTATCGATGTCAGAGCATCTAAGAAATGAAATAATTTATTAGAACACATGTAATTGTTAATACGAGATTTATAAAAATGATAATGGAGTTACCTTGAATGCATTCATAAAACTTGGTACTGCTTAATACGGGCTTGCTGCCTTGTTTTCTTTGGGCTGTGTGCAAGTTTATAACTGTATGTAACAAAAACTTTTTAAAAATTTTTGTCATTATTTGTAGCAAGCTGTCATTCTTATTCAGTGTTGTGGTTGAATATTTTTTCTAAAAGAAGAAAAAAAAGCAACTACATAAATGTAACAATATATTTGTTTCAACGTATTTGAGAAAATAAATAAATATATTTACCAAATCGTTGAAAAAAGAATCATTATTTGTAAGGTCAAAGTTCAGTCGATCGAAAGTTTCAATGTTATCTATTGGGAATTCATAGTTATATTTCTCTTGTAAGGCCTTCAAAGTTAGTAGATTTTCTTCTCTCATCCCAGGATTATAACTTATTATCAAGTTTTTATACTCTTCTACAGAAACTTCAAGACTAGAAATTCTAGAATGAATGCTCTTGAGATCTAGTGAAATCTTTGCCTTCAAGTCTTTAATTATAATGAGAATTAGTACATAATTATTAAAAGGAATTACAAAAAAACATAAACATTACCTTGAAACTGTTCACCTATAAATGACTTTATAGATAACTCAAGTGCTGCAAAGTGTAAAACAAAAATTGTAAATCAATCAATTTTATATGTACTAAAGATTTGAAGAAGTACCTTTTAAATTTTCTGAAAGAGGCACCAGATTTTCAGTCAAATTATTTGATCGTGAATTCATATCTGCATCTACAACTAAATCCGACTTATTGCATGAAAATTACTTTAACAAAGCAATCACAATCAATTGAATAACTTACATGGTTGCACATTACTTTCATCCAATTGTACTTCGCATTGTACGGATTCATTCTCATGAGCATTTGATTCAGCGGGTGTTAAAGGTGGAACATTAAATAAGTGAATCTCTTCCTCTGCATTAATTATCTTTTCAGATGCATCACTTAGTGAGGATACTACTTTGTTGGCCTCGTCGTACGTGTCTAAGATAAAATAACGTAAACAATAATTTTTCAAAACATGGTTAGTCATTAGAGAAATCTGTTTCACGTACCAAAAACTCTGTATATCTGACACTTATGCAGCACCCAGCCATTAAGAGGCTTTCCCTCATTTTTGATGATCTCAAATATATTATTTACTTCTAAAGTAGTAATAGGAAGTTTTGGATAGCACGTAAAAAGTTGTTCATTTCCAGGAAACTTCCGACAAAAGCTTAGTGGAACAACTACCATAGGATCTCCCAACTTTGGATTCTCTAATGTAACTACGGCAAATTTTTTACCTGCCATCTGAAAAATGATTTGTATTTAAGTATAAAATACAAAATATTTTAGTAGTCCCTTTTGCATCCTCTTAACCTTTTATTGATAAAGTTAATCAAGTTCATAAATGTTGTAATAGTTGCACAAGTTTAAAAAAAAATGAGAGTACAGTTAAAAATGGTATTATTCTTACCTTTCTTCTTAAATTTGCTCGAACGATTCTCTACGTACTCTACTTTTAGCTGTCAAACAGTATACTGGTGTGAACACTGAATATCAGCTGATCTGTAAAACACATGCATGTGTGCGTGTATACGTATATGTATTAAGTATACCCGAACATGTAATATACACGTAATTTACTCATGATGACTATTATCAAATTAATTTTTGTACACTATTCACATTAATTATTGAAATTATTTACAAAAAAAATACAAGTTTTTTACTGCATGTGGAGAAGTGGCACAACGTATTCCAACTTTGGATCCGTTGTTAACTCAAAAACTTCAAGATACATCATTTTACTTTTGACATCTTCTAATAAAAACAAAATATCCTTATTATTTTTATTTTTTTTTTCACTTTAAATATGTCCAACACAGAAGATTTACAAGGATAATCAAAAGCATTTCCCACGACATCCAGAGGTGTACCAAAAACTTGGATTTGTCCAAAGCAGGTTGATAAGGAATATATTTTTCTTATCTCTACCACTTGTCCACTGTTTAAAATCACAATATTATTTGGATGCACACAAGTGAGTTCACAATTCTGGTATTTTATTCTTAAGATGCTGATTCCCTGTTTTTCTTTTCTGATCTTTAAAATTTCAATAGGAAGTGGAAGAGAAGCTTGTTCACTAAAAAATATATCCTCCTCTACTTGATGTCGTAACTGAGACAGTGGATTATTTCCACTATGTATGCTTTTCTTAAGTTTTCCTAGTTTATTTTCAAAAGAGAAAGCAGAATAATGATCAATAGGGCACTTCATGTTTTTGACATCCTCAGTTAGATGGATCAAACTATGAATATTCGGAGATTGTGACTCTTTACCATAAAAGCAAGAAAAAAGTTGAACAAAACTGTTTAAATAAGTTTGAGCTTCATTGACATATTTCAGATGAAACCTATCACATGACAATATTCTACAAGCTACACTGAACAGCATAAAATGATGAATTAATTTTGTTGGCAGTAAATCCAATAGAACAAGAAATCCATAGTACAATGAGAATAAACGGAATTCTGTGGCTTTATACTTGGACAATTCTCCAAGCGACCTAGTTGTTCTTTGAAACTCACAAGGTATGGAGCTTGATAAATGCATCATTCTCTGAGAAAGTCTGAGAATTGAGTGTCTGTCAAGTTTTGTTTTAACTTCTGTAGTCCAGTAGTGGAGTAATTTTTTTGTGACACCTAAGAATCCCAAATGCATAAAATCCAAAGTAAATTGTGTAATCATGTTAACTGGAGGATTAATTCTTAGCAATGGAGATATACCGATATGATGTTCAGTTTGTTTTTGTTCTCTGAACGAATTATCTGTTCTACTCTCACTCTTAACTTCTGGAAAAACAGTCCGACTATCTACTCTGATGCCTTTTTGTGTACATCGTTCACAGCTGTAGTAGCCTGTATGCCCTTTAATGCACTTAACAAAAGCTCGTGCAGGACGATCACAGACAAAACACATAACTTCAACCTTGAACTTAACATCACCAACAATAATACCATGGTCCATGATGAAATTCAGTTCATTAATAAAATCTTGAAAAAATAAATCGACTCTCTTGGGTTTTCCTTCACCACAGTGTGTTGCAACAACAAATGGCTGATAAGCGTCACAATCTGAATATATTTTTGCTAATATAGGCCAGAATTCTGTTCTACTTGAATTAAATATCGGTAATCCATCAATATGTAACTGTAACTTCAGTACAGGAACAGTGTGGAGTGCTAAATTGACAGTTTTTTTAATTTGCTCTGTCATCCCAAAGTAAATAAATTTTGACTGGTCACTTTCATCGCGTTGATTGAATTTTTTTATCGCGTACTTTTTCTTTGAAGTTGATTTCAGTAAAGTTTTATGGGAAACAGGTAAGCTGGGAATGTGACATTGCAATATTTTTAAAAGTTTATCCATGTGGCTATTTGCAATAAAACACTCTCTTTTCCATTTCCGAAGTTGTACATACAAATCACGAACTTCATCAATATTAACACTTGTTTGTTTTTTTTTTTCTTCTTACACTGTCATTAGTTGTGTTTAATTCTTCAAAAATTTCTTGCTGAATATCGCTCTGAATTTCTTGCTTATCAAACTGTACAGCTGAGTTTTCACTAATATTATCTGTAAGTTTAGCTTTTTTTTCATTATTTCCGTTAAATCCGTTTGGTTTTCTTTTTTCCGAAATTTTTCTTTTACGAATAATTTGCATTCTATATTTATTTCGCGTCTTTCGTCGAGAATAATGGTTTTGCTCCATTTTAGATTAATTGAAAAAAAGGTTAAGACTATACTGTAGTAGCAGACAGTTGATGTCAGTTCAGGCAAGAGCACCGGACCTGTTCAGGAACTGTGCACAGCCTGAACTCACATATGCATAAAATGCCTATCTTGCCTGTGCAGGACCTGCACAGGCAGTCAGGCAAGCTACGGCACCTTTCTATTCGGGAATGTATATCTCCGAATCCTTCAGAGCTACAAAATTTTCACCGATGGCATTTTTGTAGCTAAAGAGTTGAGCTTTAAGAAAAAAATTGAAAAAAGAAATTATTAACAAATTAATATTGTTAATAACAATTTAATTGTTTTAATCGATTTTTAAAAATTTCCACCAAAATGAATCGAGTTTATATTATTACCATCGTATTCTGCGTCAAATTTGACGTAAAAATCATGTTTTTAAAATATGGAGACTTTAATTTTTATTGTTAAAATATTAATTTATGTAGCGCGTAATGGTAAAAAAAACTGTTTTTTGAATATTAAATGATATCTGTATCTTGTATAAAAAAAAGTCAAGCGTAAAAGTTGTGGATAATTGAAAGATCTACAACTTTTGTATTTACTATTTGTCAGTATAACCTTAAAATTTTGTATTATCATGCAAAAAAGCGAGAAACCAGCATTTTATCATTTATTAAGAGTAATTTTTGACTCGTTAAACGGAGGCAAGCAATAATAACTGAAGAAATTATATTTTATTGAATTAATAAAAATGTGTTATAAAAACCAAGTGAACATTATGATTGCTTAACATTCATTAATAGTGAAAAAATTTTCATGTACATGTAAAACTTTGTTACAGTTTTATAACAAAATTTAGTCACTAGAAAATTCTCTCAATATTTGTTTTTTCGTGCAAAGAAAACAGCCTAGCTTCTAATTCTTGACGAAATAGTGGAACCATGCTATGGTAGTTTAGCGTTCCCTAAATCGTTGATACTCTCAAAAATCTCTCTGACACTAATTTTCTTTCTTCTTCGTAATCATTATTTGTAGAATAACAACAAGTAATATTTAGCAGTGATTCTGTGGCCCAATCAAAAAGTTCTCGCGGCGTTCGAATGGGATTTTAAATTCTCTGACAACTTGCTCTGGCAGCTAGTCGTTTTACAGTCCCGCCTACTCCGCCGCATGGCCCCTATCCATGTGAAGTGGGGAAACAATGCCACTCTGCTGCTATTTTAAAGTCTTCTAAGTGATGAGTAAAATTGATAAAGTTTTTTCTATTTTAACACTGTCCACTTGCACCGTCAGACATGTATATTACTTTATTAACACACGGTAAATTTATTTTAATAAATTCAATCAACTGCTTTTTATATAGATGTACGGCAATAGTGTCGTGATGTAGGCATTCAGAAATGTAAAGAAAAACTTGAAATTTTTAATTCATCCAAGTCATTCCTATGAGAAATTGAAAATGAGTGTACGGTTGCCTGATCGTTGTTCCAATGTATACCCTGAACCGAATTTTGAATTATGAAAGCATAAATTTCTGAGAAGTCGCAAATTACGATACACTCGTTTTCTCTCAGTTTATTTTTCATCTCATTTAAAAAATCCCTTTGTTTGTTAACCAAAAGTGAATGAATCAACAGTTTTTGCAAACCTTCACTTAACTTCTGTAATAATTTAATAACTGGAGATATTAGGGTCTGCAATGAGGTTCTTTTAACCGTAACCCATTGTTTGTAGGTAACAATTTCAATACATTATTCTTTAAAAATTTCTTTCAGCTCCTCAATAACATTCGTCATGCCTGGGCACTTCTTACAAGAATTTAAATAAAAGTCAGTCGTTTTGTTTTTACATACTATACGATCCAAGCAATCCTTATAATTGATCAAAAGCAGCTCAGAACCGGAAGTAAATGATTTAAAATTAGCACCACTCACTAATAAACAAGCATTTTCATGTATAGGAAATACACAAACAGAGTGAGTACCAGAAGCACCTGCCAAATCACAATATTTAGGCCTTAAGCTAGCAAACTTTGAAAAACTACATTTTATAGTTGGATACGTACTAGTGAAAATTTCATACAATTCTTTTAAATTATTTAATACTAGTCTTTTTTGAATAGATACAGATTCGCCGTCTACTTTTATCGAAACGTAATTTTTTTTCCGGGCATATATTGAGTGTAGTCAGACTGGTACAAGCTAACAATTGTATTGATAACATTATCATCTAGTGATGGATGTTGTTTTGGGTTTGGATCCCTTATTCATTCCTTATATCGAGTAACATTTTTCGCTATGCCTATCGTGTGACGAGTTACGGAAGGAAATATGTCTTCAATTTGTTTGTAAGACCACGATCTAAAAACAGTCAAAATTTTAATTTTATGAACGCGGTTGGCCGAAGTATTGAAACTTTCTTGCAAAGCTTTTATTATTGAGGACTCGTCGCCATCTGCTTCAAGATCGTCTGGATCATCTCGGCTCAAATTAAAAATTTTTTTATTAATGACGGATGATATTTGTTTTGATTTTTCTTTAAAATACCTTTTTGACGATGGTTTTTATTTTTTGCTGGGCGAAGATCCTAAGATGCTTAATCTTTTGTTGGAAAAATCTACTCGTTCACTTTGCAAAAATAGATTACCTCCCAAAAATCCAGATGTATTGTTACTGTTCCATATTTTACATTAGATTCTTCACTTGAAGAATCCTTCTTTTGTAGCGTCTACAAAAAAATTAGACTAAAACATCGACATAAAATTCTACGAGAGGTTAGGTATGTCTGTACTCAACATAATTATCAAAATATTGTACGTACCAATTCTGGTAGTTCATTTTCACTCTCTTATGTATCTTCTTTTTTAACTTTGATAACTCCAAGCGGCAAGAAGAACAAACTCTTTGTTGTAATGCATCTGACGAAATTACCAAGTTAAGTTTCAAAAGGTGGTTTTCATTTACTATCCCTAAATCAGAAGTGTTTGTTGTTGGATGTTTGAGATTAAAAGGATTAAAACATCTGCCTGATCAATAACAAGTATTCTACATTTTACTTGCCTCTTTCCGTTGCATTGTTACAAAGTAAAAATTATTAAACTTTTAATTACAACGAGTGAGAATATATCTTGGTAGCGGATAAAAATAAACGCACACCTGATTCAAAAGCTAATGAACTTGTAGTATGGGGAATGTACGCAAGTAGCGTGGGTAACACTTTGAATCATAGATCGTACTGTATGCAGACTTCCCTGCGAAATTTTGAAATTCCAAAAAATCGAAGAAATGAAAAATCTATTTTTTATATAAAAGCAGACAATTAATGAAGAAATAAAAAAAAAAATAGCAAAAAAAAAATTTGAAGAACAACAAACAGTTTACGTGTTAATGTTGAGTCGAGCATTGTTATTATTATTTTTTTGTCTAGTGGTTAATGATCTTTTTTTTTTCTTGAATGAAAATTCGTTTTTTATCATTCAGGAGATGAGATTGAAAAACAGATCACTCATAATTTAATTTTGATGGAAATTTATATTAAATAAATAATAAAATAAGATTTCTCGCTTTTTTGCATAATAATACAAAATTTTAAGGTTATACTTACAAATGGTGAATACAAAAGTTGTAGATCTTTCAATTATCCACAACTTTTACGCTTAACCTTTATTTGATACGAGATACAGATATCATTTAATACTCAAAAAACAATTTTTTTTATCATGATTTCTTGGGGTTTAGTGCATCAGCACACGATCAGTAAGAGCTAATTTAGGAGTAAGAATAAAAACTCCAAAGTCAGGTGTTAGTTTGAGCAACGTTTCGTTAGTCTTAACGCCAACCTCATCAGGCTCACTTTATTAACAGAAAAAACACAACAATTTTCATAAATTACATTGCAGGGCCAATGTATACAAATATCTACATTAATGCAAAATTAATTATAAGTAAGTAGTCACGAATAAAATAGTAATATAAATAATTTTAAAATTGACCAATTACTCACGTCTATATCGTTAAGACGATCGTTACAGACTGTTGGGCGCCTCGAACAAATAACATAAGTGTCAAACATGTATGTATTAACGTATATACATATAAACAGTAAATGTACGCTTCTTATGAATATAGATAACAGCAGTACATAACTACATTGTATTATTTAGAAAGATTACTTATGAAATCTTCATATATGTTATTAAGAAGTAAGGTATCTTCTTTCTTATTAATTGTGTGTTTAGTAAAGTGTATCTATAGCATTTCAGATGTTAATCTTTTTTGTCTATTAGGTTCCAAGTCTAGAATCTTTGTTTTAGAAAAATAAAAATTATAGTTGATTTTTTTTATGTGTGAAGCGACAACAGGTTCATCTTTATTGGTCCTTTTATGTTCATTCAGGCATTTTTTCAATGCTCTCTTTATTTCACCTACATATGATGCAGAGCAAGAATCACATGCAAAATGATACACAACATTGGTTTGATCGATCTTATCAATCTTGTCTTTCCCAAGAATGATAACACTGTCCAATTTATTTTGAATAATAGGGTAAATTTTTATGTTTAATTTTTTCAAAATTTTTGAACAAAATTTAAAGAATAATGGGTTACATGGAATAGAAATTTTTATTTTATCACGTAGATTGTCATTTAGTAGGTTGTATTTATCATTATTAGTATTTTTTATTTGGTAAAGTCTTTTCTTGATATATTTTTGTATGAAAAGTTCAGTATAATCATTATCTCGTAAAATTCTTTTTGCCAAGAAAATATTCTTCCTGTGGTATAATTTATCAGACAAAAGAATAGCTCGATCAACCTAACTGTATACTGCATTGACTTTTAAAGATTGGGGGTGGTTAGAATTGAAATTAATAATTCTATTCGATGAAATTGGCTTGACGTACCAATTCGTAATTATTTTTAAGTTTTTATGTGTAATTGTTATGTCTAAGAAATTTATACCATTGTTTTTCTCTACTTCGCAGACGAATTTTAAGTGATTGCCCTGTTTGTTAAAAATCTGTAAAAATAACTGTGCCTGATCTTTATGTAATCATAATGTTATTCAAAATAAATTGGACAGTGTTATCATTCTTGGGAAAGACAAGATTGATAAGCTCGATCAAACCAATGTTGTGTATCATTTTGTATGGGATTCTTGCTCTGCATCATATGTAGGTGAAACAAAAAGAGCATTGAAAAAACGCCTGAATGAACATAAATGTACCAAGAAAGATGAACTAGTTGTCACTTCACACATGAAAAAATTCAACTATAATTTTAATTTTTCTCAAACAAAGATTCTAGACCGTGAACCGAATAGACAAAAAAGATTAACATCTGAAATGCTATACATACACTTTACTAAACACACAATTAATAAGAAAGAAGATACCTTACTTCTCAATAACATATATACAGATTTTATAAGTAATCTTTCTAAATCATACAATGTAGTTATGTACTGCTGTTATCTATATTCGTAAGAAGCGTACATTTACTGTTTATATGTATATACGTAAATACATACATGTTTGACACTTATGTTATTCGTTCGAGGCGCCCAACAGTCTGTAACGATCGTCTTAACGATACAAACGTGAGTAATTGTTCAATTTTAAAATTATTTATATTACTATTTTATTCGTGACTACTTACTTATAATTAATTTTGCATTACTGTAGATATTTGTAAACATTGGCCCTGCAATGTAATTTATGAAATTTGTTGTGTTTTTTCTGTTAATAAAGTGAGCGTGATGAGGTTGGCGTTAAGACCAACGAAACGTTGCTCAAACTAACACCTGACGTTGGAGTTTTTATTCTCACTCCTAAATTAGCTCTTACTGATCGTGTGCTTATGCGCTAAGCCTCAAGAAATCATGGAGATAATTGAGAGCAGAACAGCACGTTCAACAAACACCTTTTTTTTCATCATTGCGCGCTACATAAATTAATATTTTAACAATAACATTTGAAAAGTCTCCATATTTTAAAAACATGATTTTTACGTAAAATTTGACGCAGAATACGATGGTAATAATAAAAACTTGATTCATTTTGGGGAAAATTTTTAGAAATCGATTAAAACAATTAAATTGTTTTTATCAATATTAATTTGTTGATAATTTCTTTCTTCATTTTTTTTCTTAAAGTTTAACTCTTTAGCTACAAAAATGCCATCGGTGAAAATTTTGTAGCTCTTAAGGATTCGGAGCTATACATTGTTTAAAATGAGTCTCTAACCACTATTGTAAAATTTGTTATTACTTATAAAATCGAAAATAGGCGATAAAAAAATTTTTTTGGACACGTATCTCTTATTTTTTAATATAGAAACTGGAAAAAAATGTTAAGCTGACTTGGAGAGGTGACGATAAATTTTTGCAAAATCCGTTCGGTTTGTAAAAGAATGATCCATTTAATTAATGTAAATTTTTAGAAACGCACGGTAACTATATACTGTTGTCATACGGTCCTTGCACCAAGACACAAATAACCAGTTTCAACAAATAATTAGTCATATGTTATGATTTTCTCGACTGATTTAAATACAGTACATTGCACTGCCGAAAAGAAATTTCAAGTATTTAAAATTCATTTGAAAGAGAAATTTATTTTTCTAGTTACTACTGTGATTTTTTCTAATTAAATAAAATAATTATAGCATGGTCTTCAATATCAGAAAATGAATAAGGCAATCAAATTTGGAACAAGCATAAAAGTTATTTTATCAAAAATTTCGATTATTATGAGAAGTACTATGCCTTTTTGCGTGTGAACGAAATTTTTTAAACATAAAAATAAAGCGTGTACATCATTTAATTTTTCTTACTAAATTAAGTTAACTTACAAAGCAATAATAGCACATAAAATACTGTTTTCTGTAAATATATGATTAGTTCAATATATATTCTCAGCTACGTAATAAAAACAAAAAAACGTATAAAATTATATGTAAGTATGTGAATCAAATTTTTTTTATAGATGGTCCTGAAGTATCAAAAAAACTTTTGAGCAAAAAAATTTAGAGTCTCTAATATTATGAGTGTAAGAGCGCGCGGTGACTCGGTCGGCTAGGTCGTGGATTGGCACGCGGGAGACCGTGGTTCAATTCCCGGCCAGTGCGACTTATCGGGCAAGTACCTCTGTGATTTTTTATATTTACTTTTTCACCACGCAATGCTCCTCGAGGAGGGTTTTAGGCGACCTTCTCGCAGCATAAATTGCCTAATTTCCCCCTACCCCCCTCCCAGTCATGGGAGGCCTCCCATCCCTCTTCCCTTCCTTCTCCAAAGTGCTAAGTGCCTATAGTAGTGCCCTTATTAAAGGAGCTGGACGTAGAGCACTATAATATAAAAAAAAAAAAAAAAAAAAAAATCATGAGTGTATTTGATAACGTCGAATGAAGATTCCAAAAAAGTCTTATGGAATAGTTAACAGGGCTTTGCATCATCCCTACCATACACACACACACACAAACACTTGGAGAATAAATTAATAATCTAAGGAAGGAATTTTTGTCTATGAAGTAATTATTTTTGTGGAGATGTATTTACATTTCAAAATTAAATACAATCATGTGTTCGATTTAAAAAGTTTTTTTTAATTAATTTTAGAATTTACAGAGGAAAAAATAAAATCACTAAACATCCCTAAAATAGAAAATCGATGACGTACGCTTAAGAATATTTAGTAAAAATAAAAAATCTTTATGAAATAGTGTAATTCTGACTTTTTATGATGAGTATGTTTTTTTTAGTTAGCAAAATTTTGTGTCTAGTAAACGGAAATACGACAACTTATAGTAAAGATCATGCCACATGCAACGGTGTTGATAAATCAGATAATATTTATATAAATTGTCTGTTTAAAATATTAAACAGTATTTGTAAAAGCTTATCATCCAATAGAATATTCCTGAAGGCAGAGCAATACTTATGTTAGTCGGAAATCTTAACATTGCCGACCGTTTATGTAGCAGCACACGATTAAAAATAAAAAATTTATTTAAGTATTAGATTAAAGCTTAAATTTTAAGTGAAAAAAAACTTTGGAAGTCGAGTCTTTATCCCTAAAATTACTTTAAATACAGGTTATATACCTCGTTGTTACCTTTTATACTGTATGGTAAGCATTTTTTTTAGTTTCAACATTTGTCATGATAATGAACAAATTCCCAGAGCAAAGTCTCGATAAAGTAGATTTGTACTCAAAATAACTTTCTTTCCCTCATAGCCAATAACATGTTTTTTTATTAAGATTCAAAACTAAAGAAAAATTATTTTTACAAATTTAATATTGAAATAATTCAGAAATAGATGTCTTAACAAAACGTAGTCAATGAACGAATGCATTTAATAAAAAGTATATAGGAACCCTGCCTCTGTGCCTTCCAAAATCCACCTACTTGGATAAAGCAGTCTACCCCTTATATGACAATGGATATTTTTCAAATTAATTTGTTAAGTGGATACATGTTTTCTTTTACAGTGGTTTGCATACTGTCCGAGGGTCTAGGTATGTTACAATAAATATATGTGATTGCTGCCTTAGTGTATGTACTACATGGGAACGAAGTACAGTAATGTGAATGTGTTAATGAATTCTTACTTATTTATATGCAGCATTAAATATATTATAGGTTTTTAAATAAAAATGAATTATAAAAATTCCAATGTACTCTGTTTAATTTATTTTCAATCTTTCTTGATGTTTGAATTTAATTATTGCATTTTAAAATGGTACTAGCACAGAGTTTTTCAATTAAAGATAATGGTGTTACCACTCACAACTAAAACTGGATTCTACTGATATGAATTAGCAGACAAAAATAACAACACCTACATGATTGATTATCGAAGCAGGCTAAGAGTGCATTCATATTAGCGTTAATGTAATATATAAGAAAAAAGTAAAAAAACAATTTAAGAGAACGTCTCAACATAACGCATTCATTAAACGTATGCATTCAGTGAAAAATATGGATATCAAAAATAAAAATATTGTTCTATAATTTCTTTTTTGGTGACAGTTGTACTGTCTGTAGGGATATAGCTTTTTTTTAATAAGGCATAAATCAGTGACATGATAAATTTCATCATCAGTGTTGGGCCGAAACAGGTCCTTTCCTGGCACTAGGCCGAAACAGACCCTTTCCTAACGTCTGTCCGAAGTAGGTCATTTATTGACGCTTGCCTTACATATACTCTTCATTAGTGCTTAACCAAAGTTATTATCCTCCTTGGCTCTCAATCAAAATAGGTATTTTCTTAGTGCTCAGCTGAAATGAGACCTTTTTTAGAGCAAATCTGAAATAAGACCTTCTTTCTGCAAAGCAACGATTTATTGAATTTTCCCTTGTACTGCGGGGTTGTGTTAAAATACTGACATGTCTTCTAGATGTAAAGCATGATATTAAGAGCGTTGCAGGAGCAGGAGCGTTAAATTTGCTACAAGTTGAAATTACACGTTTAAACTTAGATTGTTTAGTTACATAAACGTGGTAAGAATGTATTGCAAGCTTTGAAGCTTGAAATGATGATTTATACCTTAAAAACATGATGTAACTAAAAGTAACAGTCACTATAATTGTTAAATTTCAATAATGCTGATACCCATAATACAAACACTTTTAAAAATAAAAGCCGTAAAACTGTGGAATATCTTAATTTTATAATAGTATTGGTTGAAACCTGTGAGTAAGGATCAAAGGTTAGGCTGTTGTTTCACTCATAAATAAAGTAGCAATCGAACCTATTACATGTGTACTATAGTTAGTGTAGACTTTTAAGGCCCGATTAGACTTCTTTGACAATGAAATAAATTACATTTTTTTACACTTTGATTAAACATCCGACGATGTCATATAAGTTTACCGCTGATCTAAAGAGTATAAAACATTATGTCAACGCTGATTCTACGTAAAAACAGTTAGAATTCAACGTGGATTCAATGTGGAATTCAGAGTAGACTAAAGACACATTTTAATATACAATATAGTAAAATCTGCATTTTATTAAGGTAGCATACTATGCTACTCCCCCTACTTGCAATCTTAAGGAAATTCCGCACGGGTTCTCAATGTATTACACGTAGATGTTTGAAATTTTTATTTATCAATGACTTTAAAAACCGGTGAATCTACACTTCCTATGGTGATGCAAAGTAATGGTGGTTTTTGATCAAGAACATTATCATTGTGTTTTAGAACCGATTAGACTTTTAAGTGAAGAATCACAAGAAGCGTGCTATAAAAATGTAAGATTTTACAGACAATTCAACACAAAAAAAAGTAGTACATTCAATACAAATGGAGATTCAATTCGAAAACTGCTAATCTTATCTGATCCATATATATCAAGTCTTCGACATATGAAAATTCTTGTGATCTTGAAATTCAACGCTTTAATATTTTTGATGAGATTACTTACTAATTTTCGATCAAAGTTTGTAAAAAAAAAAAAAAAATGAGAAACTTTTTAATTTTACTAATCAATTTTAAGTTGGTAATGAAGGGTTAGTGCGTGGAGTGCGCAGGCGGGCGTAGCTCTACTAGTATATGTATGTAGTAGGGCTCCGCCTCTTGCATACTTTGGGCGCTAATCTCTCATAAGCTAAAATTTAATTGGAATACGTCAATGTTAAGAGCTCGATGTGTAGACTTATACATTGAAATACAGGTAAAGTATGTTGCTTGCACATCAATTCAATAACAAACGGTGAGATAACCGTGCTAACTCCAAAGTTTTGTAATTAATCAAAAAATTGTATCGTTTTAACAGCTCTTGAATATATCTTAACATATGGCACTTCAGTCGAAGTTATAGTGTTGTTTTTAAACTATTTATTTACATAATAAATGTTTCTTACGAAATTTAATCAAAAATATATAATTTATTTGAAACATTTATTCTTGTAAACAATTTTCTACGTCATATTATTGAGATGAAAAACTAAAAAAAAGGATACTTGTGCAAATTGAGCGTAACAATAATTTTCAAGTTAAAGGTGTTGTGTGGTAAGCAATTTAAAAATAAAGAAAAAATTATTCGACAGTAATTAATTCTAAGATTTTATACTGAAATTCTTATCTTATAATAATTATTATTGTATTTACTAGCGATCTTTACGTACGTAATAGTTGTTTGTTAGTACATATACGTAAAAAAAATAGATTAGAGACAGACTGGTTTTCAAAGAAAAAAAATACTAAGAAACCTTATAGAAATGTATATACTCTTATAACCAATCCATCATTATTAAATTGAAACAAATTAGTACATTAATTATTTGTTGTATTTTTTTCCTGAAATCAAGCATTAGAGTTTTCTGTCTCTTCCTGGTTTTGTAGGACTACTGTTGATCACTACCATGGATCCTATAATTTGTTTACTACTTGAGTGTCAATAAATGTGTCTTAGCATATCTTAGCATAGGATAATAGTAAACAGTTAACGTATCTCAGATTTTAAACACATTACAGTTTATAGGAAGTGCTAAATGTAATAAAAACAATAGATGACTAGAGCTAAGGACAAGAGTGGGTGAAAAGACGGACAAAACAGTTTGTGGTGTGGTTGTCAAAAAAAACAAAAAAAAACGGTAAGTTTTGTTGGGTTAAAATAATAGATAAATCTACAAAATTCCCACTCATTTTCCGTAGGGGACTGTGAGGTGGTTACAAGTGGGTTCTTTAAATTTAAATATATATTTAATTCAGCTACCTATGAGTGCGTAGATTATTTAATCATGTGATAATAATGGCATCGATGTAGTATATAACTCAAAAAATGGATGCACATAAATAGCTCGTCTATAAATAACTTTATTGCTGTTTCAGTGCAACATTTTAGCTGTCAAAATACAGCTCTATTTTGGTACAAAATCACTACTTAAAATGAATAGATTTTGTAATAACGTAACAGTTGCAACACAAAAAAAAATTACAGCCCGCAAAACTTTATAGTAAATAAAAACAGTAGTAAAAATGATAAAGAAGAAATGAGAAACACGTTTATGTTTAAGGACATTCGGTAGAGATAGAATTTTCCAGTGAATTTTTTTGAAATTTTGACCAGACATTCTCATTGTTGTTGCAATAAACCTGTCAAAATTTTAAGAGGTTCGTCCGTTTTGTTTTCGAGATATTAAATTTCAAATTTTAGTCATTTTAACATGAGTGCTTATGAGAAAACTGATTAAAACTCAGTTTTAAGCAAATTGGCCCAGTGAATATCGCCAATTTTTTTATATGTTACAGATACTGTTATGAATTTAATGTATACCAAGTTTGGCAATGATCGTCTGATACGTTAATATATAAAAAAAAAAATAAATAAATAAAAATTCGATAGAAACGCAATAACAACATCACAAGTGGCGGGAAATTCAAAATGCTTTGGGATGTCAATCAGTAAATATTTCAATATTATCGTAGATATTTACGTTTTTTAAGTGTATGTACAGTACTCCCACCCGTCCCCATAAGAAAATAACAATATATTTTAATAATACCTTATTAATTTTTTCTTATAAAATTTCAAATTTATGATTTTTTTTAAGATACAATCTTTTTATACAAGATTACGAAATCACATGCTCATAGTTTTAATCGTACAGACTAGAAATCGTCCAAGTTATTTGACATGCCATGCTGTATAAGACTTTTCAAGTCATTTAAAAATTCAAGTATTTTATTCACACTGGCAGCTCCTTTGGTAAAAGGATTTTGTCCATTTATTAAAAACGATCTTAATCTATCATCACCTTCCATAAATTTAGCAACAATAACATTAAAATCTACTTTATTTTGACTTAGATTTTTGATAACTGTTTTGGGAATGATAGACAACATAGGGGAGAAGGTAGGGAAATACATTTTTTCATCAGAGATTCTTTGAATTTTCGCAAGAACATCTTTCACGGAAAACACCTTCGTTAAAATAACATCCCATGAAAGATATGAAGCAGTTGATTTTTTTAATTAATTAATATCAACTTTTGCATTATGAGCGTTTTCGACAGACAATTTGAGTAAATCTTTTCCAAGATCTAGAAGCTTATGATTTTTCCGACCCGGAAAAAGTCTTCTAAAAAGAGGTAAAGTATTTACAAATCCCAAAACAAGTTCGTCAAATGAGCTTAAGAAAGATGAACTTTGGAAAAACCTAAGAATACGATCAGAGTTAAAATCACATTTATGTGCTATCATAATTACTTTCTTACCAAAACTTTGTAAAAACTCCAGAACTCTCAAAGCAGCTCATTTGTGAGGAAGTGTTGAAAGTGGTTCGCCGAGCGAAAATATTTGTCTTCCGTTTTTAGAAAAACCTGTCACTGTAGTTGATGTTGGATCGATGTTCCTGACTGGTGTGAGATAAACAGATAATAATTTTTTTTCACTTTTCATAGCTATTTGAAGAACATCTTTTTGCGAAGAAAAACATCCAGTTTCCAAATCGAAAAATACATACGCAAAATTGTCGGTATTGTAACTTAAATGATTTCAAATTTGTTGGGTAATATTACTGGAGTTGATAGGAGTGTCTAAAAGCGTCATGTTGGAAGAGTGTATATCATTTGATTTTTTTTCTTATTGATTTCTCAGATGTTGTTTTTTTTTATACTGTTATGCTTTCTAAGAGCTTTAGTGCGAGGCTGTTGTTCTTGACTCAGTCTTTTAATTCTTTTTTTTTTGGCATATGCGCAATAATTTATCATTTTTTTCCATACGTTAGATTCATTTTTTCACACACTTTCAGAACGTCATCCGCACCCAAATTCTTATGCGCAACAGTGTTGCAATATTAATATCACAAGTCTTACATTTTATATTTTTTGTGCAAAAATCAAGAACCTCATCAGTCATGTATCCTACAATAGTTCAAAAACCATTCATGCTGTCGTATCGATGACCTGTGCACCTCTGACTCCAACCCATGTCATAGCTTGCGAAAAGCCTGGTAGTTCTTTTTCCTCCGCCATTTTCCGTTTGTTTGGTAGTCAGAATAAACCCGTCTTAAAGATGAGGTGGACTAAAAATGATAGGAATTGATAGAGAAAATAAAAATTCATTTTTAGAGTAACAAAATAAATTTAGTACATATGAATGATGAATATAAATGTATAAGCCCATCATCGACATACATTCAGTAAATGAACACTCCAAGTAAAAATTTATTCCAAAAAAAAAAAATACAATTGCTTCAAGCGATGCTAATACATATACATATTTAGTCACATACACATATTTTTGCATAAACACACACAATCACTCATACGCACATCCACACCTTTATATACATACATAACAAAAATCATTTTTTAATTAAAAAATCACTGTCCACAATTTGATCATTTGTATATAAAAAACTCTACAAAAAATATTTACTAATTTTAAAATAAATAAAACAGTTCCACCATTAAAAATTATCTGTATTGCAATGATTACCTTAAGCTAGAAAACGTACGATAGCTATTTGTACTATCTAAAACACAATTGTTGTTCATTGCTTCAAAATAGTGCTCGTAGATTATTTCAAACTGATAAGTATATCACTAATTTTAATAGTGCTTCGAAATATTACTTGTCACTCTGAAATTTTGTATGCGTTCTCATTTCATTTCAGAGAGTACTTGCAGGTATAAAAAAAAAACTTACAGGCACAATTTCAATTCCTCTAAATTTTTTTCTGTCCATTCCTTTTCGATGGTCACGGCTTCGATTCAAGACTCTCTGGCAACTTCTTCAATGACTGGTCCCACCAAACGCTCATGTACTTTGAAAGTTTTGTCATGGGCCCCAGGTAAACCAATTGTTTTGATAAATTTGTTTGTTCTAGTTTGCCCTAATCCAGAATTTAAAGCTCCTGCAAGATAAAAAATTTATTATTTTTTGTTCTGAAATAATTTAAATGCTGATATGTGATAGAAAACTTACCAAGCGATACTTTAGTGTTTATTGCAAAGGAACTTTCTCCAGTTACAGAATTGGTGTGCTTTTCACTTGAATAGACTTTCGTTACAAATTGCAATTAGAACATTTAACATCCAAAACTGACCCCAAGCCTTGAACGGTTTCTCCTTGAATATCACACAAGCCTTTTAACTTTATATTTTTTTGTAAACTTTCCTTTAAATCAAATTATTTCTGTTCCTTTCTCATTTGTCGTAGTTTGAAGATTATCCCGTTTGGCTTTGGGCATTTTTACGAATTAAATCTACGAATATAAACACAATGGTCACAAGTCTTTTTAATTACTTTTTTATTCATTTTCATCACATTTTTATAACAAATCAAAGTCAAATACTTACTGCTTTATCACAAAAACATTGAACATACACGTACGCTGTCGTAACCAACGCAGCAGACGAGCAGATAGTGCAGACACCTGATGCGTGTACATAAACACTTATACATTGAAGACCCGTACGGCGTTGTCAAATCTTCACTCATCGCTGGTTTCCCCTTGCCCCGAAAATATTTCCCCCTGCCATCTCTACCGAACGTCCTAAAACAATGTGGTTATTAATTAATAAACAGATAAATACTAAAAATAGTCAGCTATAACATATGATCACAAACCAACGTTTACTATGTGACTGAATATCACAGTGTGACTACGTGTAGTATTCTGGAAGGTGCTAGCACAATTTTTCGTTCGGTATAAAGGTGAATATAAAATAGTGAAAACAACAAGACAAGTGGGATTAGAAACATATAAAGGAAAGAAAATTGGTAGTCAATACAACTGGTAATTTCTTTTTTTTAATGATCATCTATAGAACTACCAATTGTGCTTGCATATAAATAGATACGTAATCATACTGTGATTTTTTGTCACATAGTACACATTGATCTTTGAGCATATAGTACCGTTAGCTATTTTTACTATTTATTTGTTATTTATGACTGAGTTTATTTTGTATTCTATTGTATATCGACAAATGTTCAACGTAAAAAAATTCCATTTATTACAAATCAATGTAATCTCACTGAATTAATACATAACAAAATGTAGTGAGTCACTATAACCGGCGATTAACAATTTTATCATTTGAGCGATTGCATCTTTCCAGCACGTCCTGTGTGTTGCCGTTGCCATCGATCACTCGTCCAGTGAACTGCTGTAAATAGTCACTGTATACACTTGTTTAAAATACCGTAAGTAGTGTCTACTCGTTGTCTTCAATCAAATTTACCCACGTGACTCATCCATCTTTAATTTAAGTCTAATTATCTGTTAGTTCAATAATTATTGTATGTACGATAATTATTGTCAAGCACAATTTAATTTGTATTCCAATTTTAACTACGTTTCGTTTTCTATATGTTATTATGTGTTGTGATTGTTATTTTGAATTGGCCTTTTGTTTTTACGTACATATTTGCCTCTTATATTTATACAAAGAAAAGTGTGTGTGTAAACTTTATTTCCCCTTGACCTTCAAGGTCTTTGGCTTCTGCTCGCTATCCTCGCATCCGGTTTATCTCTACAACATACAGTCCATATAGCGGGTTCAGTTCCATACAACGAATAATTCATACGATGTAAATTATTTATTTAGTACATAATTGCTTTATTCTAACTATAATTGCAAAATTCTATTCAGTAAAAACCACTATTCATATTTGTTGTTGTTACTTGCAGCAGTCAAAAGCCATGCTTTCTGCTCTCATTAGTAAAAAATCAATAAAATTAATCTTTTTTACATCGTAAAGGGCACTTAAGTATTGTAAATTAGTACAATACAATATTGATTGTGTTGAATGTTTTATTGTGCTACACAACAGGAAAAAAAAACTTGAACATACGGTTGTCAGTCAAAATAAATATAAGAAATATTATTTAGAAATATCGTTAATACCTTTTAGATGAGACTATCGACTTTTGCTTAGTAGATAGAAACTATCATGCATGTTATTATCTTTAATGTTATACACGCTAGCTTTCAGAGCCAAAATATATCTAGTCTCATATGGACGGTTTTAGAATACATACATTCACACATGAAAGTTTCACATTATAAATGTTGCCTAATCTTGTAAATTCAATGTTTTTGATATGCAGATGACACAATTTTGTGATTACACAAAAAATTTATCAACACTAAATTTATCGAAATGGTAATGAATTACGGTATTGTAACATTTATCTTATTAGTTAGGATATCTTACATTAATTTTTTTTAAAACTATACAATTTTCTTAAATGTCCAATGGTGCCAAATGGCAGTTTTCATACCTGGTGGTGCATGTCACCAAGGCAAGCATCAGGCCTAAAGGACTCCTTGTGCTTACTCTGGTTGGATGCACACCAGATGCGAACCCTATTTTTCCGACTGAGGGCATATCCGACTATCAAAAACGCCCAAGCTAAGAAAATATTATTTTTATACAAATTTCAAATTAGTTGTGTAAAAATACTTTTCTGTAGGGTTTAGTAAAGGTTTGTAGATTTATTTATCATGTTTCTAAAGACTTGCTTTTTAAGAAAAACCTATACGTATAAATATTCATTCGATAATCACTCATAGTAAGACTCATACTGAAAAGTTAGTTAAATATTTTAACAATATGTAAATAAAATATGTAAAGTTAAAAATTGTGTGACAATTGAGGGGGATGCATAAAAACTAACGGAAATGATAATGTATGTCTGTATATAATACCGACGTAATAATAAATCAATTATGTTGATTATACATTTTGGGGGATCGCAGAGGTAGTTAAAAAACCTAGAGGCAAGCAAAGACGCGAGGTCAAAACGGGGGTGGAGGCTGCTAGGAAGTAAAAACATTTTTAAATACGATACAAACAACACATCTTTACTTAAATTTGTGGAAGTCCGCAGAGGGCTAAAAAGAAACCGTAAGCTGGGCGGGTAGGGGAGGCAAAAAGGAGCGTGATGGGTAACATTAAAAAAAAAAGCAACAAAATACCCATACTTCTACGTTAAATTATGACTACATTTGACTAGAGTTCAACATTATGGTGGTGTGGGCAGTAGTAGGGCGCTATCACTGTCGCCGCACACATATTAACCATATAATATTAGAACATATGCATTTATGCATTTATGAGATAGACATTTATACCAATTTGTAAGGTTTCACCCATCTGCTCCCTCCATGCGACAGTTCCCTTAATAATGAAAATCAATGTTAAAATTAAAATATTAGAGACATTTGTAGAGCATTTCTTTTTTCTTTTCCTAATAAACTTTCTTTTTTTGTATTTTATTGTGTAAATATTAAAAAAAAAGTTGACGCATGTTTTTATGAAACAATACAGAAAACTAAATAATTATAGTTTACTAATTTTAAAATCTAGAATGATGTAATATAAGCTATTGATTATAAAAGCAATTTTTGTATCATATAAGATTAGTTCATCATAAAAGCAATTTTTTTTACTAAAATTTTAAATATTAATCTGAATTCAACATTAATTGTAATGTCATATTATTTAAGAATATAAATACTTTTTACGTTTAGTTTTAGTTGTGAAACGAAGAAACTTAATTCAAACTATAACAAAACCATAAAATTAATAACATATTACCAAGAAATCAATACTTTGTACAGTCACTGTTTTCTTACAGTAATTTGATGTACGAAAAGGTGAATTATTTATTAAGTAAAACTTTTTTTAGATATCTTCGTAAATTGTTTATTGTAAATTTTTAATACGTGGAAAAGAAAAGTAAAACTAGTATTGAGCAACAATTATCAAATAAGAAAAAATAAGCTGTTCTCTTTTCCCAACAAAGTTCTGAGAGATCAAATTCAAAGTAAGAAATAAATCTGCGTAAGTATGTAGTTACTGTAACTGTTAGTTTATAAATACTAATTAGTTCATTATTTTCAGTTAATTAATGGTTCTCTTTATGTATAATCGACTATTTTTTATTGTAAATAATGATCGTAAACTTTTAACGTTTTATCTTCATTTCTGCTTACTCCTTTTTAATAATTTGCTACATTTAATAGTTTGATTTCCTAGAATTATAATGTGTAACTTTACCATGTTATTTAACTTATGTTTTAACAATTTTGTAACTTTTACTTTGTATTTATATATACTTTATAATTTTTCATCTTCTTTCTTTATTCTACTGTGATTATTAACGTTTAATTTAGTGTAAAGATAGTAAATATAGTGTAAATGATGTTGATTTTAATAAGGACATCCTTGTATGTTCATAGTTAAGTTTAGTAATTTTCTCTACTAATAATCTTATAAATGACATACGTCTCAACAAACAATGATCAAACATCTATTGTTTTCTGAGCTTCGTCTATTTCTCTTACCATGTGTAAACTAGGGTAGTTTTTAGCAAGGGTGCGTTTAAATTTTTTTGCATTCCAACCTTTACTCTTGATATGTCGGTATTTCAATACAAAGTTGTACATCTCGCTGAAATACAACTTTTTTAATACAATTCTATAACTAAGTGTTTGGTACAAAATGTGAAAAGCTCATTGAAATAAAACTTGATTGTAAAGTAAGTTTTTCTGTCAAGTGCTTTCGTAACGATTTAAAATTTAACGATATAATTCGCACAAGTACACCAAATAATGTGATTAATCAACAATTTCAACGTTTTTTAGTGCGCATGTCCACAAGAAATAACATACACAATTTCGGTAGCAACTTGTACTTAATGTAAAATCCGAGAGATCAGCAATTTTAACCATCAATTGCTGTTAAGCTCTGATAAGTCGTTCAGATCCCCAACTTGACGCATCCTCCTTAAACGCAAGAGTATAAAAACTCCTTGCACATAACAATTTTTACCTTTTCCCTTTCATCAAGTGCTCAAAAGTAACTATAAAGGTGGGAGAGTGATTTCTGTTGTGTCTTTCAAGCGGATGTAAGACTTAGTTCGGTGATTAAGCTACGTGTTAGAAGCGTGCATTTCAAGCAAATGTAAGACTTAGTTCGGTGATTAAGCTATGTGAGAAAAGCTCGAGCAAACCAGACCGCTGTAGACTCGCCTAAAAGGTGAATCAAGGAGGAACAAGAAAGAAAGGACCGTCGACTTGGGTTCCGACGTTAAAAGCAGCAGCCTAATTATTGTCATCGCCACAAGTACTCTCGTGTAGGATTAGGAACGTCGTTGCGGTCAACCTTGTAAGATCTTGCGACTGCGTGCGCGCAAGCAGCGGCTAACCAACGATCATACAAGTAAGTTAAGTTAAGGAAACTATAAATTGTATAAACATTGTAAATGCGAATCTGAAATTTTATAATTTATACAATTGGTAAGATCAACTGTTTCTGGCTTTTCCAAATTTATTAAATCATTAGATAAGACATAACTTGGTTATTGATTAAATTTACTTTCTTAATTCACAAATATCCCAATTACTAAAGTATATGAAATATTCTAAGATTCAAAATTCTAATTGATAAAAACATAATTCTTACTTGACTAATAAATTAAATATTAAGAAAAAATTAAATAGACAACGTATGACAAAGATCTTTACAAAGACGTGAGATAAAAAGACGAATAAGATATGCTACTACCATATAACATACGACATAAACTCAAACAGTAGGTCAACGCTAGCTCGCCGTACACCACTCCATACATACTCTCGGTGAAACGTAACACTACAACGCCGAGTCAACGATTCAAAAGAAAAGTACACTGTACGTAAAGTCAAATAAGGCCTTTGGGCCGATGGTTGGTTCCTGACGAACAAAATTTTAATTTATTTTTTTGTAGAACGAATCAACGAGTTCTGCTCTTCACTAATAGAAGGTCGGACGTAACACATGCATTATTATGAATCACAGGTAGAAAGTGATACTTAGTGAGGGAAAAGAGACCTATCCAGTATAAACATAATTCGGACTCGTAGTGGTAGGAGGTTTCTAATGGCTCATATTTTAACGAATAAAGTAAAGACTGTCGTAGTACAAGAAAAATCTTTAACAAGCAAACAAATAATGATGTATAACATGCGAGAAATCGCGCAGTAAACTTTTTTTTGCTGTAACACTTGAAATCTCAAAGTTTTTTTTTTCTGAGCCAAAGATATTTAATTGTTAAAGATATTCTTTTAAAATTAAAGATGGCGCCTTTAACCGATCAAAAGATCGTGAAGATTTGGGAGATGAATACGAAAATCTTGTTTTCCTTTGATAAGAACATTTTTGGAGTTAATTCGATTTTAAAATATAGTATTTAACATATAGTATGTATGAAAAAAAAAGTTATAAGAGGGGTACCCCATCTTGTCCAATATCGAACTAGAAATTGACGTATTTCAAATAATAAATATGATTTTCAGCGATCATCTTTAATTTCTCGCTATCAGACCAAAAATTTCGAGATTTCAAATAATAAATATGATTTTCAGCGATCATCTTTAATTTCTCGCTATCAGACCAAAAATTTCGAGGTTTTCTTGAATTACAAATGTGACATTTCATGTCATATATTTAATACTTATCACTCTGAAACACCCAGCTCAGTTCTAAAATTATTTTTAAAAAGTGCTCAACGATTTTTATACATCGAGCTGTACACCTGCTTCTGCAATCACGTGGCTTATAACTTACTTCTTTTGAAAAACTCTACCGTCGCAAACTCCAACTACGCGTTGAATCTCTGAACAATCTGATAAAGCGCTTATCTTACTACATCAATGTGCACTAATGCACAAAAGAATATGATCAGTCAACAATTAAAACATTAATTGCTGCAGATGATCTAAAAAAAAATTAGTACACAAATTCAGCATCAACTTGTACCAAAATGTAACATCCAAGAGATCAGAGATTTTAAAAATCAATTGTTGTACAGTTATTGCACCAGAGTTGTGCTTGTGTCGATTGAGGGTAATTAGGTTAAGCTCTGATTGGTCGCTCAGATCTCAAGAAATGTATCCTCAGAAAAAAAGTCTAAAGGTAAACGAGAGATTTGATGGATGATCGTTGCTTCTAGAAGTAAAACCAATGCGATGCCTGTCAAAATCGTTGATCCAATTTATTACCTAGAGAAATAAATTGATAAATTGAAAATTAAAAAAAAATTATTCTTCGAAGTTATTTATGAAATAAATAACATTATCATTTAAAAAATTTTTTACTGTCATTAAACTGAAAACACATTGAATTAAACATGTGTTAACAGAATCCAACTTTTTTTAGAGTTATTATTTGAGTTTATACAATTTTTTTTAATTAGTAAATGAAGCAATAAGTATTGCATGGTCTTTTTTATGATCAACAAAATATTCTATCAAATAACCTTAGTATTTTTCCTACCCATTATCTTTGATATTTTCTGATGATAGCCACGCAAAAAATTATCTTTATTAGGAAGGAAGCACCTACTAACACATAGCGATTGCAGTATCTTTAAACGTTTCATACTTTATATTTTTATGTATTTTAAAATCCTTAAAAGATGTTACTCCAAGTTTTTGATTTAAACAATTAAAATTGAAAACATCGTTAATGATTTTTTGGAGATACTATTTTAAATCTTCCTATTGCTGTATTTTTTTCACTTTTTCTCTATCTTTCCAAATTTGAAGATAATTCAAAAAAATTTAATTTTTTAGGTACAATCCCGTATTTTAGTGAGCTTGCTAAATCTTTGATTTTTTCTATCTCAAACTAAGCTGTCAAGAGTGTTTTTTATTTTTTTGTATTAGTTGTCATTTTTATTTTCTTTAAATATTGATTTTTGCTGATTTTTGAGAAATCAGGCTAACTCAACAACTTTGTGACTTCTACCACAAATTGAGAATTCTTGCATTTTCGTTGCTTTTATTAGCCTCAAACATTTAGCACATAGTTTTTAATTACGTTTAGAACTTTATTGTTTATCACCCCCTATAATAAATGTGGTCCTATATATTTATTTGTACAATTAGTACAATCATTAAATTGTTTACTGAAATGTCGTCTTGATTTTGAGTTTCATGAAAATAAATTTCAAAAATATTTATTAAGAAAGGAATATTTTACAAAGTTTTACGAAAGTATTCAGTCATCATCTAGTTATCAAGGATTGGCGCACAGAGCGCGCAGTGGCAAAGCCCTACTAGTTTATATACATATATCTTGCTTATTTATGTAGTGATTTTTTTTTAATTATGCAACACTTCCTCACACCATTTTTATAGACGTTTTTCCTCACACAATCAGAAAAAATTTGTTAAAATTCTCTATTATTGTAAATAAGTCAATTTTACAGATTCTCTTGACTAATCCTGTAGCCTCTCATAAAAAAAAAGGAAAACTTGTTTACTTGCTGTATTATTTTTCTTGGGTACTAATTTTAGAATTCCTCAAACTCCTAAAATTTCTCTGCGATCTCCCTACATTCCTCATAATATTTTATTAGTAGATCTGATATATTGAGTTGAGGTTGTATCAATTACGAACATTTTTAAGTTATGTTGAAAAAGACTAGTCTTCTGAAGGTGGACAACCCTATTTCCTAGTCCACGCAATAATATGAAATTGATTTAAATTCTCTCTTGTCTTGGGTAGGTCAAAATTTTGAATTTTTATGACATTCAAACCCCTTGACTAAGTTAGTTATTACATATAAACACAAGCGTACAGCAAGTAATGGGGGTAAAAGCGTGATGCTATAATGCATTATCCGACCGTACCAAGCACACACACAGGCATGTACTTACATGAGCACACATACAGCATGCAGCTACAAAGGTTGAAGGGTAAGTTTGATTGCGTCTCTTATACGAGTGTAAGCCTTCATTTGGCGACTTAGCTGTTTAAGAGAAGCTCGAGTCCTCTGAAGGTGGACAACCCTATTTCCCGGTACACACGATAATATGAAATTAATTTAAATTCTCTCTTGTCTTAGGTAGGTCAAAATTTTAAATTTTTATGACATTCAAACCCCTTAACTAACTTAGTTATTACATGGAAACATAAGCGTACAGCAAGTCATGGGAGTAAAAGCGTGATGCTAGAATGAAAAGAGGAAGCTGCCAAGGAATTATCACTTATTGTCCCTCTCTAAGGTGCGATTCTGCTGAGTCGTTTGGTTGGGGAAATTAACACGTTGGTTGTCTAACTAGCTTTTTCTCTCACATATACGGGTCATATACTTTATGGTTGGATTTGAATAACACTATCTCATGACACATCTATTGTTAGTTTAGTTATCAAGTTCAGTTATGAAGTTTAGTTATCAATGGTTGGTTTCATAAGTAATTAAGTGATAATTATTCGAACTGTAAACACTTTTCAATTGTGTCAAGAATGGTTGCGATTTCTTAGACTAGTAAAAACTTTAAATTACTTTGTTAAAAAATTCACTTTATAGAAAGAAAAGAATGAATAGTGCAGATATCTACTTCAGATTCTAACAACTTTAGGATAGTTACTTTACTTTTAAAGTATTTTGCATGCACATTATAAACCTAGATCTCTGACAGATCTCAATGTAAAGAATATAACTTGTAGTGGTGTTATCTATGTGAACCTGATTATATGCTTCAACTCAATACTAAATGACTAAATGTAATAATGAAAATGCAAATGATATTTATATTAATTGTAGTAGTAGTAGTAGTAGTAGTTTTTTTTTTCTTTTTTTTTTTTTTTGTGGAGAAAGGGGAAATGCATTGAAGCACACCGCAGGGACAGTAGTAGTGTGGAACTTAGTGAATTTTTTTTATAAGACCACCCATACCCACTAAAACCCCCCCCCATGCCGCGTGGCTTTTGATCTACGCCGGAACCGCGTTAGCATTAATTCAGGGTGGAACCACCAGGGAGACCATCGCGTCTCACAGCATTAACGAGCTAACTCGCCACCATTTGCTAGAGGTGCTGATGCTCTCGAGTCCTGAAAAGGACTCGGGGTCCCTGAGGACCAGCACCTTGTCTAGCGCTTCATAGTAGGCCGCCTACTCAGCCAGCACTACTATAAGCTTAATGCTTTACCTTGCTGATAGGTAAAAAGTACCCAGCGCAGCATGGGTCCACATAAGCCTGTCTTTCAACTCAAGGCCTTTTTGCCTTATTTTGATCCTGCTTGGGCCTTATCCCTGGCCTCTTTTAGGGCTCTTCTAAATAAAGGGCAGCTCCCGCTGCCTGCTTCGTGCTTGTTGTCCGTTGCTGGGCAGAGGAAGCACCGTGCTGGGCCTGGACACTCTTTCTTCCGGTGGTTTGAGCTTCCACACCGGAAGCAAAGCTTGGATCTGTTTTGTTCTCTACAGTTGCCTGAGACGTGTCTATATCCCAGGCATTTGTAATATCTTGTTACTTCAATTCTTCTTCGAATTCGGCAGCTTACAAAACCAACTCGTAACCTGCCTTCCTTTTCTACTTGTCTGGCAGTTGCTTCGTCCACCTTTATCAACGCCAGCCTCTGTCCTCTGGCATTTGGCTTTAAGAGAGCTACTTCTGGCTCCTGGCTCTGATGTTGAAAAGTCCTAGCGAAAGCCTCTTTGACCTCATCTTGCTCTACAATGGCATCCAGGTCTCGGACCTCTAATGTCATTTTTTTGTTGCTCACTTTGACGGTACCCTGTCCGGCTACCGACTTTTCAATTTGCTGTGAGAATGCAATAGCATTTTCTACATCTTTGGCCTTTAAAAGTATGTCTCCTTTTTTTGTAGTGACAACACTTTGGACTGCCACATTAGCCTTATCGGGGTCAAAGTTCGCCTTCATCGTCTTCAGCACCTTTGCAAAGGTCTGTCCTTCGGCCATCTTTACTACTACTGTTGCTATGCGTCCACTTTTTTCTTCTGGCTTGTTTTGTCATTCAGGAGAATCTCTTATTGTTTGCCACTGCCTGTTTTCTTTTTCTTTGAAGACATGGTTTGCTGGCGTCTTTTAGGGCTGTCCTATGGGCTCTTGTTTCTGTTACTTCGTTCTATTTTCTTTAGGGCAGTGTTCAGGGTTTTTTTCCTTACATACTGTCGGAAATTATCTCGCGTTTTTTCCCTCCACTGCAAGGATTCAAATGACGACTTCAAAGCGTTGGTATACAAATCTTCTTCAGTAAGACAGCCTTTTCTTAGCACCTCTGCCTCTTGAAGATGCTTAAGCGCCGCTTTGAGCCCATTTTTAACAGCGTTCGCTGTGTTGCCGTACTTATCGTTAATCAGTTGTAGCGTCTCTGTAATGTCATTCGTGCTGATTGGACTTTATCAGCAACTTGCTGTCGCTTTACTCCGAGCCTAGTGACACTTTCTTCTAAAGAGGCAAGCTCTTCCTGGGTCTGGTGGCTAAATACCAACACGTTGCTGAACCTCGGTGTCGTTAGTGCCTATACTCGACAGGCTTCCTCTTCGTCCTTTGTCTGTAAGAAAAGGCCATGGAACATTTAGCAGTCCCTGCTGGCCATGAGAAACGTCTTTGTCCCCCCCCCCCAGAATCCGTGGGGCCTGCGTCAGTCACCCGGGCTTTTACCGGATCGGAACTGCCGGCGGATTCCCTCAGAGAGGTTCCTGCCTGGGGTACTCGTTTTACATCGACGTTTTTCATTTTAGCATCTTTTTAGTGTCGTACTGACTCGCGAAGGCCAGCACTACCCTTTTTTTTTAGAAATAAGTATTTGAAAAGGGTTAAAACCAGGGCAGCAGCCCTCTCTGTTACCAGAGAAAACCGCTACTTGCTCGGGCCGGCTGGGAGTCGCCACTCTCCCTCAGTCCCACCCACGGAGACTGCCCTGGCGTTGAGTAACAAGTGTTAGAAGGGTGTTCGTGTGTAATGTATGTATTTGTTGGTACACAACGGTCATCTTAGCGAGATGAGCGGCAGGTGTACAGTCCCGAGACCGCGCAGACAACCCAACCAAACGGGCTGTTGTAAGGCACTAAGGTGCCGCCATATAGCCTCCTCAGTGGTAGTAAGCCTAGATTAGTCGGCCCACCACGTCTTTTTTGTTCATGAGGCGTATAGCCATATCAGATGTGGTTACCCAGACTTACCCGGGCCTCATCATCCAGCTTCACCCGTTGCCGGGCCCCCAACGCAAGCCCGCAAAAAGGACCCGCCACACGCAACCCAGAACAATCCGTAAGTGTCCCTGTGTTTGTTTAGTGAGAGTGTGTGATGCATGTATCTGAGAAGAATTTTTTAGCCGCCGCTTACTTCTATACGCGACGGGTGCTAGTTTTTGTTGGCCCGCATCAAGCAATGGAGTGCCACCTATGGAAACAGCAAAAAGTGAAGAACAAGGAGCACAAGCAGAGCCGGCCCATTCATCAACACCGATGGAGACATGGGGCACTAGTCCCTCCTCAACATCGCCGCAGATACACACGCCAACGCCACACACGCCCGCCGATCCACGCCCCCGACCACCACCACAGAGAGCCACCCCAGCTGCCCATCGTCACCTCATATTTTAAGAGGATGCTTCTATCCGCCACCCGGGGAAGCGCTCGGTATGGAGAAACTAGCGAAAAACCCCACCCGGGAGTTGTAGTAGTAGTAGTAGTAGTAGTAGTAGTAGTAGTAGTAGCAGTAGTAGTAGTAGTAGTAGTAGCAGTAGTAGTAGTAGCAGTAGTAGTAGCAGTAGTAGTAGCAGCAGCAGCAGCAGCAGCAGCAGCAGCAGTAGTAGTAGTAGTAGTAGTAGTAGTAATGCTAATAATAATAATTATAATAATAAGAATAATAATCTTGATAATAGTATAACGATAGTAATAAATAGTAAGGTGACTAAGCCATATACTTTAATTTGCGTGTGACCAAATTTTTTTTTTGAACAAATTATCAGTAAAAACAAAAGTTCTTATCCTTCTCTTACTATTCACTGTAGAAAAGAGTCTAAGGGTGCATCTGAAAAAGTGTAGAAAGACTCCTTTCAATTCCTGTAGAGTAGAGGTCGTATTAAATGAATGTTAAAAAATCTCTATGTAATTTATTCATTTAACATGAAGGTAGTTTTATCTATTAAATTTATTTTTGTGAAAACATTTTTCGATACATTACTTTCTAATTATCTATAGCTAATTTAATATCATGATATGATATTAATATAATATCATGAGCTAATATTATAATAGCGAATATTCGAATATTTATTTAACATGTTTTTAATGAAATTGGTACCTTTATCCAATTAAATGGATTGTCTTAATCTCAAAAGATTTTAGATTATTTTCTGATAAACTTGAAAATTGAATGAGAATCTGATTGTATCGTAAAGTATTATATCTTTAATCACTTCATAGGCAACGGAGAAAAATACAAACGTCTGTTTGTGAAAGGCATGCCATATTAGAAGGGTGAGTGTGGGAGTTTACAATAGTTTATGCTAAGTATTTTATTCTTTTAAGTATGCGTACTATTACATCAGGTTTCGAGTGATGAGTTTCTTGTAAAGCTATGTGCACAGATTTTATTAAAAATTTAAAATGATTTAATAGACACAGGCAGAAGTAAGAGAAGTAAGAATATAAGTAACCATAGTAGAGAAAAGTGGACAAAAGACGTGGCAGAAAACGTCTTTATCTGGCACCCGATACCCTTTGGTCACCAAGTCATCTGACAATTTTATGGACCTCCTGGAGTTAACTTCTAAAATTAAGGGTCCCTGATTTTACGGACTTACATGAAAATCAAGGTCTAGTTTTGTCATGAAAAGAGCGCTCCATATCACTAATTTTAAAGTAGACTACAAGCCACAGGTCGTTTAGCATGAAATCAACTGCTCCACCTAATTTGTCTATGATTAGTAAATTAGCAATTGGTAATGTATACACGAGTGTGGAGGCTTGTTTGGGAGTAGCAAAGACTAAGATTGTTGCAAGCAAAAGCATTAGGAAAAGAAAAGAGTTGCTGCTTAGTAAGGAGAATCAAGTGGAAATGAAAGATAGTGGCTAGTTGAGAATAAGTAGAGAGATATGTAGGAGAAAGATCGGTGTCTTGCGATACAGCAAGGCATGTAGTCCGCTGAAGTAAAATTTATTACGGCATTACGAAAGGATAGAATGGATGATGCGTATTTTGGTGTGGAAAGTTTAGTATAATTTCAGCGAAAAAAATAACAATAATAATATTAATAATAGTAATAAACGTGTTTTAAATTAAACATTCGATTATTTGTTGATTTACTTCTATAAAATGTTGATTATAATATACTTGTGCTGAGTCCAAAATCTTTTTTGTTGATTTTTTTTAACGTTTGTAAGTTTTTCACGCACGTCAGTTTAGTCATCTTTGTGCAAACACAGGCTTATAATAACAGAGGAAATAACGGTTATTATACATTAATTTCAGGTTTCTTCACCCAAAGCAAGAAAGTGTCTGCTTCATCAATTTTTTTTGAGTCCATGCCGTATAAAGTCAATCCAAAGACAGGACTAATTGATTATGATAAGTTATCGGAAATGGCCAAATTATTCAAACCGAAAGTAATTATTGCTGGGGTTTCATGCTATAGTCGATGTCTCAATTATAACAGATTCAGAGAGATAGCAGATGAAAATAATGCTTATCTTGTAAGTGATATGGCACATATTGCTGGCTTAGTATCTGCTGGAGTAATACCAAGCCCATTTGAATACAGTGATGTAGTTACAACAACTACTCACAAAACGTTAAGGTAACAATATTGATGACATGTAACATAACTTTATGCTTTGAGAATCAGCTATTATTACAATTAAAAAAAAATTAAATGATTTTAAAGGGAAATAGTCTTATAATACACATCTAAAAAAGTTCATGTTTTAAAAAACTTATAATTATAACCTTAATTATTCTAAAGATGTATTCCTAACCTTGTGTTGTAACCTATTAGTAGACCAATTATAATAAAAATATGATAAAAAAAAAAAAAAGACGAATCTCCAGTCTGTACCAAAATATAGATAGGGTAGAGCTGAAGTGTCATAAACTTGAGTATGTTACTGTAAACATTATTTTTAGTCCATGCATAAATTTTTCAGGGTGTTCCTGAATTTTTTAATTTTTTAATATAACCTCTTCAAATTCGAACGTTAATAAATGCAATCTTTTTCGAAAAATTAAATACTTCAGAATTTTTTTTGAGAAAATGCCCTTTTACATCCTGGTCATATCTTTTAGAATGTATTTGATCATTATTTTGACTCTATATTCTATAACTTATGCATCGGTGCCGCATTTACTAAAAATTAAAAAAAAAAAAAAAATTATTCTAAAGAACAAAAACTAGTCAGACCACCCATAAAGCTTGGAAATTAACTTTAGCCAGAAGAAGCTGTAAAAAATACTACTCTGAGCGACCGTTTCGTGGTATCGTATTAATAATAACCTAACAAAGACGTACGCTTTTGTCAAGACTGCCCTGATATTCTGTAAATACACAATTAAATTTTTTGTGATTTTTATGTCAAGTGTGGTACTGCCCTTATTCAACTACTTTTTAAGTATTAAATGTTACTGAAGCAAATTACTTTCAATAATTATGATCGACACTCTCTTACGCGTTATAGCGACATTCCCTTATCGCTGTTATGGTGACCTGAGACCATTCTTTCTGAACCATGAGGTTTATGTGTTCTTTTAATTCTACTACAGTTTACTGCTGCTTAGACCCGTTCTTGTGGGTTTTATTATTTTTTTTATGTTTGCCAATATTTCCATATCTTTATCTTCTTCTTAACTTTGTCTACATCTTAACTTAGATGTCAGGAATGTAAGAATATGGAACATGGCCGTCTTCTGCTCAATCGAGTTCTTCTGCAGAAATGTTTTCAGCCAAGTGTCAAATATAGTATCCCAAGTTGCCCATGATCAACTCCATCTGCTCCATTTTTTAAATTAATAATAACTGAAAAAAAAATATTTTTTACGATTTTTCCATGACATCTCGTTTCAGGTTAATTTACTAATTCTTATACCTAGTGTGAATTTTGTAAATGACTTGATTACCTACAAAATAAGACTTGTTGCAATAGTTTAATTGTTAATCTGCAAATATCTTTTAAGTTGAAAAACCGCATTTTTTGACATTGAACTTTGTAAAGGTAAATGTATGGACAGACTTTAAATTATTAAAATGTATTGCTGTTTCCAATATGAGTAAGTGTACCAAATTTTAGAACAATCGCTATTAAACTTTTTGAGTAGTTAACGATTAAAATTTTTGAAAGGGCTTAGTTGCATAATGCACCACACTTCCTATGGCTGTTCGATTCCGATCAAACCTGGCTGAAAAATTCAGAAAACTATCCAAATTTAATATCCTGTTATAATTATCAAGAAAATGTAATTTTTACAGATTTCATAATTTTTTTTATAGTATTGTGGGTCTTACACAGTCGTGTAAAACTATATTACTGTTTTTAGAATCTGTACAGATAATCCTCGTTTATAGCAGCACAGCTGTATAGCTGAAAAATTTTTCACAAATTAAAAAAAAAAAATGCTCTTAGGATGCATAGTTGCCGAGATTTTTTTTGGTTTTTTTTTTTTAAACATTCGTACGAACGTATTATTATACGTCTCACAGTGTTGATATTAAGGAAGGTTTAAGTCTTATACTTATACTTTCACTAAAAAAATTTATCATATCCATACTGCATAAAATAGTGTAAAATAATAGTTATCAAAGTTTATTATGTGAGAGCCGAGTGCTTCCGCTGCTGTGTAGGGGGTGGAGAAAGATAGTAGAGCTTAGCAAGCTGCTCCGGCCGAACCAAACTCGGGTGCTTCAAACCGCGTGTGCTGGCAAAATCAGGCATATCTTGGCGTCTATAACACTCTCAAAAATCCTTGTGTAATTCATTTGAGGTGGCTTGGTGAAAACTAATCAGTAGTGATCCTTGTTCGATTAAATAAATATTAAAAATGACTTCGCTATGAAGTGATTTTTGTGTGGTTACTTGTATATAATTTTATACGACTGTCTAAAACTCTCATTACCAAAGGAATCGTTATAAAATCCGTAAAAATTAATTGTTTTTAATAATTTCAACGGATTGTTAGTTTTAACAGTTTTCTACATTTTCTAGCTAGGTTTAATCAAAATTGAAGAGCCCCAGGGAGTGTGGTGCATTATGCAACTAAGCTCTTTCAAAAATTTTGATCTTTAATTACTGAAAAAGTTAAAAAGCGATTTTCCTGAAATTTAGTACATTTACTCATATTGGTAATAGCAGTACATTCTGACATTTAAAGTGTGTCCAGACACTTACTTTTACAATGTTTAATGTCGAAAAACACGGTTTTTTAACTTAAAACGCTATTTGCAGATTAACCACTGCACTTAAAGTATTATAAGTCTCATTTTGTAGACAATTGAGTCCTTAACAAAATTAATTCTAGGTATAACAATCGATAAATGCACCTGAATGCATTCGAAAAAAATAATTTTTTTTTCAGTTATTGTTAATTTAAAAAATAGAGTGGATAGAGTTGAGCTTGGCCAACTCTGAATACTATACTTGACACTTAACTAAACCCATTTCTGCAGAAAAACTCGATTTAGCCGAAAAAAGCTCTTGTTGTTTCCAGACGTCTACAACATTTATTTCTTAATCATTCAGCTTTCTTATTTCATACCTAAATGTATAGTTTTAACATTTTTTTTTTTTTAATTGACTACCCTCGAGGTTGGCTTACTTTAACTTCAGATCTTTGGAAGCCTCAAGATTGATGTGCAGTATCTTTCCAAATATTATAAAGAAGTTTGTTTTGACAGCCATCAATTCAAAAGTGGATATCTGAGTGATTAAAAAAAAATCATATGGTTAAAAAAATCATGTAGTACAAAAATTTACTACATTTATTAACATACTGTAAAACTTAACCTTAAAAAAAATTAGTTTCCATAAAATCTGTGAAGAAACGATTATTAAAAAAAAAAAAAACTTTACATTGATATATTTTAAGTTGCTTCAAATCGACTTTCGTGTAAACGTAATGTCTTATTAAATAAATTTAAACCCTAAACGTACTCTTTGAAGCACTAAGCCAAAAAGTTTTAGAATTCATTAAAAAAAATTAGTTTTTTCAAAAGTAAAAAATCAAGTCAAAGTGAGTTTTCAAATGATCAAAAAAAAAAAAAAGATTTCTAATCTCTATGAGATCATGATCTGTAAAATTTTTTTTGCTGAATAAAACTAAAAAAATCGTGAAATATAACTTTTAAAAAATTCGTTTTTAAAAAAACTCATAAAGAAAAAAAAACTTTTAAATAATATTTTTAGTTGCTTATTATTATTTTTCATGAAAACTCACAAGCTTATTCGTAAAATACAACACTTAATTATGTAATTTCCCTTACAAACTCTGAAAATGTATTAAATTCAGTTTTAAAAAAGCGAATTTTTTTAACGACGACAATTTATTGAAGCGCGAGTTTTTAGTCATTGAAATGCAGTAAATATAATTAAAAACGTTTCAAAAATAGCAAGTAAATGTAAAGGAAACAATAATTAAGATGAAGGGCAAGGGCAACGCAGTTCAAAATTTTGTCATTCTTTATGTGGGATATGTAAATTAGTCAAGTAGGGGATTCAGTGATTTTTAGTACTATAAATTTTCTTAATATTGCTGTTGTTGTTAATTCTGTTGACACACTTCTTATTGGACACACAGTAACATAATAATATACTGTTTTATTTTCTTTTAGATTGTCTATTAATTTAAAATAAAAACATTTTTATCTATTGATTTTTGATTAAATTTAAACTTTTTACTTCTAGAAATGAAAATAACAGACCTTTTATATAAGGCATCGCAAAATGTTGAATAATTTTTTTGAGTATTAGCATCAGCTATCTTAATCTTTGGTAACCCTGATTTAATAGATAGAAAGAAATATTGGGCCTGTTTTTTTATTACTGTGACTATAAAAGTAAAGTTTATCTAAATTTTTCATACTTATAACAATGGGTACAGGCAATAATCTATAGTACTTACAGCGTAAAAGGAAAACATGTTCAAAAGCATTTGGTAAAAAACAGAACATGGCTAACGTTAGCAGACAATTTCGCCGTCATGATTCCGTTTAGCTTTTATGGTGTAGTAGGTCCCCTGGTGATATCTGGTTGAAATAATGTTATAAAATGTCTATATTACAGACCAAATATCTAACTTCAAGTAGATTAAAAGATTTTAAGAACTTTTATATGCATACCAAACATAGCGATCATACTTTCAATTTTGATTCGGTACATGTATTGAATCAAGAACCTTTCCATTCTCAAGAATAAGTATCAGAAATGGTTTGATGATGAAACTTAACTCTGGAAATAGATTTCCAGTGACTGATAATTTAAGCACAATTTTTAAATTTTTCATTAAACACTATCTTAAAGTTAAACAATTATTCTTGATCTAATACTTGTACCTGAAACTTTTAAAGTTGCGCTCTTCTGTGCTAATCACTTTTGACTGCGTGTTGTATGTTATTTCTGTAATTGTACCATAGCACTATAAGTATAAAAAAAAAAAAAACTTAAAAATTTTAGCCTATTATTTACAGTGTTATTTAGTGACTTGAAAATTTTTCAACAATTAAATAAGTTGATACACCGATTTTGTAAGAGAATGAATCTCACAAATATTCTATACAGCCACAGTGCTTTGCAGGACCCTCAGGCCGCAAAATAGTCCTGGATGGATTGGACTTTTGTGCCGAACATTGTTTTTCCTATGGAAGGTGCACCCCAATATCAGAAACATGTAAGGTAGGAAAAATAATTTTTCCACGCTGTGTTCCTGTACAATCAGTCTTACGTTTTTTGTTCCGTTTTTTTTCTTGTGTTGTCTTGTCAGTAACTTTTCGTCCTTGTAATTTCTGTCGGCCTTAAAGTACTTAAGCTAACTGTCCGTGTTCTATCGTATTTTTTGGTGTTATGTGTTTTACATAAAATATCATTTTTTCTTCTGTCTCGGCAGCTCCCATTAATAAAACTACAAAATTAGTTGGTTTTAAAGCTTACCTTCATTTTATGACTTTATAGCATCTTCCTCGCGCGGATCGACTTGCTTGAATATTTCTATCCTGTTCAATGCTGAATATATTGCTTGTATGTAAGAATCCTAGCTGCCCCTACTTCTAATATATTGCAGTACCAGTGTCTTTACTTTTTCAGCCTTTTCTTTATACTTCTTTGGTGTTTATATTACCTTTATTTCCTACCTTTTTCTCTTTGTTTCTTTTTGCGCCAGATAATGGCGTTTGAGCGTCCGCTACATTTTCTTCTTGTTTCTGTAGCTTATGTATTTTTTAGCTCTGTACCTTTGCCCCAAACAGTTATACACTTCGTGCTGGGGCTAAGTGTATCGTTTTCTACTCTTTGACAGATTTTTTTATAGTATTTTTTCTCCTGTTTTTATGTGTATTTTTTGCTAATACTAATATTTTTTTTGATGACTTTATAGTAAGCTGGGCAGAAAGAAGATTTTAGCAAAGTAAGACAATGGATTCATTTTTGTAAGAAGTTTTATAATTCAGAATTAGCAATTTACAGACTTAACAAGACGTACCTCGCGTGCGTGATCTACAGTGTGTAGACCAGCTTTGACTGACTACCAGCTCGAACGTATACATTTATAACATAGTTGCGCACGTAGAATGCACAGGTGTATACAACCTCAGAGATAATACTATTTCACTTTTTTCTCAATGACGTAGTTAAATCCAATTTCATACAATTAATTTTGAAATAAATTAACTTTTAACCACAAACTTGATTATAATTGATTATAAATCACGCATTTTTTGCTTTCCTACTTTGAAAATTTGAAGAGTTAATGTTTTAGCATTACTCTGTCGATTCCTGCAAATTTAATTATTTTAATCCATGGTTAATTTCAGAGAAACGTTCTTTACTTCTGACTCATCTTTTTCCACGAAAAGAGAATTTTGAGAAAAAACAAATAGCTTTATTGGAAAGAGCCAATCGAAACCCATCAACTTTTTTTTTTTTTTTTACTTACATTTTTAGCTATCTCCCAGCCATTATGAGCGACTTGAACACAAGGTGTTCGGGCAAATAAAGTTTTACGCGTGCAAGGTGGCCTGCTCTCAGTGGACAAGCCCATATGCAGTACCATGTTTATGGATATTGCTACCAATCTGAAGAGTGGGCCCCTTACAACCATGATAAAACTTCCATCCTGATTACTTATACGGACAAGATTGTATGTACATTGTGCCCCTAGGTATTACAAGCACAGAATCTTTCTGATGATCTACCTGTGTACATGGTAATGGCATTAGCTTAATAATTCCTTGGACACTATTCTTTTATAATAAATTTTTTAGTATCTCTATTGAACAAACCTTTTCCAGTACTTTTGCTAGATAATAAATCGAAGTTTTAAATATCTGGCACTGAAAATCTATAATACTGTCATATTGTCGAACTTATTCTTCGAGCCGATCAACAAAATTGGATGTTGAATCCTGTTCAAAGTTAAGCTTCATATTAATAGGTTTCTGTCTAATTAAAATCAGGGTAACGTTTGTCTCTATTTTTTAAGTTTCCCATAATTTTTAAATTATTTTTTTTAGACTTTTAAGATGCCTGAATTTTTTGTAATCACTTGATTCGATAAAATTTAAAAAAAAATCACGAACTTTTAACTTATTTGTCTTTTTTAACATTGGATCAATAGTTGCAGAACTCAAGTTCGGTTCGATCACGTGCAGTCTATCCAAGAATCCTAGTTAGATTGTAAATAAATATATCTTTCACGTTTTTATGAATTAGTTTTACTAATTTTTAAATTTTATCAGTATCATTAATATTAAGGATATTCGTAGAGCTGTCAAAACTCTTAAAGTTCAACGATCCACTCATTATATTCTCATCTCTGTTTTCACCCAATTTCTTATGGCAAATGGTTTTAATCCAATGACAGTTGGGATGAATAAATAGCATCTGCGATCTCTTGCTTGATTTTTCTTCCCTGTTCCTCGATTCTTTCAAATGATCTGTCCAAGCCAGCACGAGTTCCATACATTCGTTCTTCGAACTTTGGAACCATGTCTTCGGGTTTATGCATGGCTGTATGATAACCCTCTCTGAGTTCGCGTAACTGCACATTCATGTGTTTCTCAACACAGTCAGCCTGTTGTTCATACATGTCCAAGGCTTTGTTAGCGTTGTCAATGAACGTCTTATGATCTATCTGATATTCATATATTTTTATCTTGTCCATAGTCATGATTATAAAAGCGTCTAGGCAGGTCGAGACTCTATCTATTGGAGAAAAGGAAACTTTACCTGTGGTATTAAGAGTATTTATATTTAAAATGACAGCAATTGACTTAATGTTAGATAATGATTTAATATCCGAGCGAATAAGCGAACCTTTCTCGTAAGCGGAAGCGTAGAAACAGGTAATGTAACGAAGTTTTATAACCTCTTCACTTATAATACGTAGATAGCCGTAACTAAGATTTCTTAATTTTACAGCAATAGCCTCAAAACTGCAATCTCCTGCGCTTGCAAACATAAAATCTTCATGGATCTTATAAACTTCATTGAACTTGAAATATTCGTTAATCGTGCTAACTTTATCGATCTGTCTAGGCGAGACACGTTTTTTTGAGGCTGACACACTAAATTTGTTCAACCGCTTTATTGAAAAAGATTGGTATACCTGTACATCTTTTTGCATCTCTAATCACGCTCGTTACAACACCAAATTCCTTACCCGTCATTTCTGGTTTCACTCCTAAAACATCGTAAATCGATGCTGTAATAAAAAAAAAGAATTTAGGAATTTAAATCCTCACTGGCCAATAAAACTTATCATGGCATCCAACCGAGATAAAGAACATGCATAACAAAACATGAACACCATTTCGAGTCAGACACAGTCAAACATGAACACCATGACTGAATACGCGTGTGGATGCACGAGCTTCCGGAAACGGACCATAAATTGCGTAGAATTTTATTGAGTTTATTTTCAACAAATTAATTAATGTTAATCTGAAACTAATGATTTATAAAAAAAGGACATCTGTACATACCACATATATACAAGCACATCTATACATACTTCTATACGTATCTTCACAAACATACAAGTATCAAGTGAAATAACGTGTTCTTTTTATATTGAACACTGCAGTTCAGAATTGAAATAACATCACGAAGAGATTATCGTTTACCATCAGTTGAACGCAAACCAAAGGAAAGTTAATTGTAAAAACCTATAGTTTATATATTGCACTGTACCGCTTTTATACAGTGCACTGTACTGCAACGGTTTGGGTTGTAAGCTGTAAAATATCTCATCTTTGTTATGTCTCTCATCTTTGTAATATCGGCAACCTGATCTTGTTGTGGCATACTTAAGTTCAAATGCTCATTAGAAAATTTTGTAAATATGTTAAAACTGTTTTTGTCTAGAAGTAAAACAAGAAAGTAAGTACTTGCAGTCTTATAAAAAATGTACACAAGTTCACTAATCTAGCTATGTACCTCCTAAGATCGTTTGTTCGTATTTATAGTTTCAGTTATAAATGCAGCAGCAAAAATGGCTACCATACTATTTACACCACAACTGTCGCGTGCAGCTGGCCAAGTGTGTACGTGATGACCTGCTTGTGCAAGCTTATATTGTTAAAAATAAACAAGCCTGGGACAATAAATATTTGAAAACGTATCTTCAATAATAGACTTGGATTTACTATAATTAAAATTTAATATCGAACATGAGGCGTCTTGCCTCAGAAGTGGTAACCTATTTATTAAACCAATAAATCATCTACAAAGATAATTACATAAATTGAATTATATCCATTATGTATATAACAAGGACAATATACAATCATTCTTGCTTCTTTGAAAGTTCAAACTTTTCAAGTATGTAATCAAACACTCATATCACGCTCTAGGGCTCTCTCTCAAATCATACAATGCTTTTTTTAACATGCGTACTCTGCTCGTTTCAACATTATAACCGTCGGGTTGTTGATCATACACTTCAGATTTTAAATTCTCATTCAAAAAAGCTGATTCCACATCCATTTGATTAATATATAGATTATTTCGTAAATAATCAGCAAATAAAATTTTAAGAGTTTGTGTTTTTGCTGCAGGTGATTATATGTCATCAATTTTTACCTGTTGTTGAAAACCTCTTACAACTAATCTAGCTTCGTATCTATTGTCTAATTTTTTGGTATAAATCCATTTTAAATCAATTTTTTTCTTATTTTCTGATCTATCTACTAATTTATAAGTTTTATTTTCAATAATGCAATTTATTTTCTTGTGCACAGCTTCTTTCCATTTTACAGACTCGTCATCATTTATCGCTTCATTATAATTTTGTGGAGTGTTCGCACCAACATAATACGTAAATACATGTTGCATCATTTTCTGGTTTATATCTTTCTGGCTCTTTACATGTTTTACTAGACCTTCTTATTGGACCATTATTTTTGTTTGTAGTTTCATTACTCTTTATAGTTTTAATTTATTTTTTAGTTTTGAATGTCAAAAACCGTATTATTATCGCTACTATCATTATAATGATTTTCTTTATTGTAAAAATTTGCATTCTCTTCGCTATTAAAAACTTATAATTTAACATCTTCTTCTACAATATCAGCTTGTCATGTAATTACAATTCATTTTTAAAACGAACTCTATAACCGACACTTTCATACCCCACTAATATTTTTAGTTTTGCCTTTTTATACCATTTATACTTTTGTTTAACCTCCAGCATTTTTACTAATATTTTACTTTTATACAATTTCATATTATTTAAGTTTGGCTTAACTCCCATCATAATTTTAAATGAAGTTTTCCTTTCAAAAGTGTTTGCTAAGGTTCTGTTTTTTAAGTCAACTGGCGTTTTTGCTACTTCTGGCCAAAACTTAATATCTAACTTTGCGTCAGATAACAGACACTTCGCTGCATCCATTACTGATCGATTGTATCTTTCTGCAGTTCCATTTAACTCATGCGCATATGGAAAGCATGCATCTATCATTATACCTCTATGCTTTGAAAATTCATGAATACTTTCGTTTACGAATTGTTTTCCATCTATCAAGTTTTCTAATTTATTTATTAAATCTACTAAACATTCATTCATTTTTAAACTTTATTATATGGGTCATTGTAAAAAAAAATGGGCGATGAAAGAGTCATTTTGACCCCGGATAAAATTAGTCTTATCATCACTTTTTGTGGTTCTATCATGATTTGTAAGGTAAAAACTAAGAGAAAAAAGTAGTGGCACCTCCTACATACGTAAGCATCTCTGAATACGTACAAATTTCAGATTTTTGGTAGTTACAGTAACAGTGAACTTTTTCAGAGTTGAGATAATTTTGATGTTTTTCAGAATTTTCTTCAAGTTTATTGCGCTTCTTTTTTACTTTGTCTCTATTTTTGGCTAATTTTATATTTTTTTCTGTGAAATTTTTTTTTTTCATCTCTTCTATCAGTTTAATGTTTTACTTTTTTTACTTTCGCTTTTATTTCGTTATTAACTTTGAAATTCTTCAATTTTACGAAACTTTGTATACTTTTTTCTCAAAACAGGGGCCATTCTAAATCTCTATGTTCGTTACCTACGCTAAAAAATAGATGAGTTTAAATAATTAACAGTAAAATTCATTTTTCGGGGTTACGGTAATGACAGTTAAGGTAATAACAAATCGTGTAAAAAAATGGATTTCTAAACTAAAAAATTTAAAAAAAAATATTTTCCACGTATTTATAACTTGTACTTATTATCTAGTTCGAGTTCTTACCACTTAAAATATGTATATACACGTTAAGATCCAGCTGGTTGCGGTAATGATCGATTTCATTATTTTTTCAAGTGCACGGAAAAAAAGACTCGCAAAATAGAGTTTGTCAATTTTTCAACCGCCTTGCACGGTTGTCAGCATAGTCCATACAAATAAAAATAGATAACATCAGTTACGACCCCACTGAAGTCGAAAAAGCGATTGTACTGCAAGAATTTGTGCAAGAAGTTTGAAATTGACAAAATAGAGAGAGACACTTCGATAGACGATATGTACTACGAAAAATTGTTTAAGAATATTTTTCCCTTACAGTTAAGTAGTTATTTAACTTAACTTCAAGATATCTTGGTTTAAAAAATTGAAAAAATCGAAATTTTCTCTTAATAAAAGTAGAAAATGTGAAATTCTCATCCGAGACAGGTTACGGTAAAGACATTTTTACACTATATTCTTTGTTTAAGCTTGCGAATCATATCTGGTTCGGGATTTTTCGTATAAATACAAAAAAACACAACTACTTTTAATACAATTCTCGTGTATAGACATTATTTTAACAATTCAACTGTTTGTAAAGAGCAAGGACATAAAAAGCCCAAGTTTTTTTACAATGACCCATAAATGCTTTGGAAATTTTACTATAATCATTGACAGTAATTTTTAAAAATTTATCTCCATCATAACTATCTCTATGAGGCCTATTTAAATCCACTTGCAAGATTTCTAATATATCATTTTCTCTGCGTCTTTTATTATAAGATTAAAATCATGCATTTTATTTTGAATACATGTGCCACATTTTAAATAATCATTTTTTAAATTATTACGCAAACGTTCAACTAACTTTTCTTTACAAAAAATATTTTAATAATCAAAATTAGCATGGCGTAGCATTCTATGATATTTTTCCTTTTGACTCATATTACATGTTACATCGTATGTCTGTTTGTTATCTTCTATGCTAAAAACCTTGTATATTTCATTCATTTTATATGCTGTTGTAAGCTATTCAATCTTTTTGTTCAATATTTTTGCAATATTGTTTTGAATAATAATTGTACTATGATTTGTTATTTTACCAACTCTCATTAGATTTTATATTAATGATTTCAACATAGTAAACGTTTTTTATATCGACTTCTTTATTTTTATTATTTAGTTTGAATAATAGATTTACATTATCTATTTTAGTGGCTTTAAAACTTTTTCCATCGCCTATTTTAACATTGATTGGATTTTGTACATTTATTTGGAAAAATAATTCAAGTTATTAATAATATGATCAATACAACCAGTATTAAAAATTCATTTAATTTCATTACTACTATTATTTGCTTCGTAATCGGTAATATTTTGATTTTTATTAATACTTTCATTGTTATCTAAAATTGTACAAAATAAGTCTTTATTAGTACTTTAATTTTCGCAATTGTTTCTATTATAATAAGCACTGTTATCTCGATAGTGTTGTTGTTGCCAATGTTGATTCAACCACTGTTGATATCCTCTACGACCCCGCTGTGCTCTGCCATGGCCTCTGTTGTTGTGAAAGTTTTGCTGTTCTGGGTTACCGAACTGACCTCGTCCACCTCCTCGCTGTCAATTACTTTTTCCTCTGATTACATTTGAACCACCAGTCCACGATCCTCTTAATGTGTTTTGTCGTTGATTATAGTTGTTATTATAACATTGATTTTGAAAATGTCTTGGTTTACCACACTTATAACAGTTCTTATGTTTTTTTTTTTCCTTTTTAAACAAACTCGAATTTCCACTATTATATTTATTTTTGTATGTTTGATCTTTTATTTCGTACATTTTAATTTTGTTTTAACTATATCTAACTGGTCCTCTTTTTTTAAAACGTCTATTAAATCACCAATATGTTATACCGTAGGAGGTAATCTTCTTAATAAATTATTAACCTTTTCTTTTTTATTAACCATTGTTCCAGCATTTTTCAATTTAACTATTATTTTTTCATATTCACTAAAAAAATTACTAGATTTTTCAAAATCACTTTATTTGATTTTATCTAATTTACTTCCTACACTCATTTGCAATGCTGTTCATTCTTTTAAGTATTACTTATCTAAATTTTTAATAATCTTATCCGAGCTTGTTTTCTCATGCATCAATTTAAATTGATCTACAGTCAATGCACTACATACGTAATTCATCGCCAGGACAAAAAGAAAACAATGGCAAGAAACCAGTGGACAGGGGGTGCTTGGGTACCCAACTAAGAAGTTATACTTCTATATAATTATAGTACAAACAATATAATTTTGAGTATAAAAATACTTTCTATGAAACAATATTGTGTACGAAGGTGGTGCAGTTATCGTAGGAATGAGTATACTTACATTGGTTGGGTATGATTTTTATTAATATCAAATAAGTTAACGATTGTAAACAATATATTACGGAACAAGACAAGGAAAATAATGTATAGGCTGGCCAATACAAGACTGTGAGCTTTTATCGAATCTTCCGGTGATTTCAAAACAATTCCCTACTGCCTACAGTTATTCCTCGTCCATTTTTTATACCCAAAAAATAATTGTATACAGAAATTTAAGAAAAACCATCCTGTCGTATAGCTTTCGTCAATAGGGTAGTATTACATGCCAGTAAATGTCCCTGCAGGACGTTCATCACGCATAGGTTTTTTGACAGATATTATTCAAACGTCAAACGTTTATTGAAGTAGCATAAAAAATACCGACAAAAATTGCAGATCGTTTGACTGTACCATTATTTTATACATGATACATTTAAAAAATCAATATTGAACGTGTAAGCTTATGAAAAATTCACCTTAAATGGCATTTACATGATTTGTAGGAATCTCCGAGAATCTCCCAATTTTTTGGGTACAAAAAATTACTTTTAGATAAACCTATCGAATTTTCAAATAGACCCACAAGTTAATTTTCAAATAAGTTGAGAAAGACAGGATGAAGTGCGCGTAGAAGCATGTATGTAAGTACATCCATATGAGAAAAACAATTGCTAGCTTTACTGCACACATTAGCGTTCCTCTAACTTCTCTGAACTTTTTCCCCAGTAACTATATGAAGAACGTCCTTAAGTCAAAAAATTACTTTAATCACGAATGGAAAACCTGTAAAAGAATAAAACACAATAATAATTATTTATTGTATTTGTATGGTACGAAAAAACTTTTTTTTTTTTTTTTAATTTAATAAATACTGACACCAATGGCTGTTGCTGTTAAAAACTGTAATTTATTCCCCTGACGACGTTTCTCTCCTCTTTGGGAAGGAGCCTTTTTAAGTCCTAAGTATAAGTAATAAATATACAATGCGAGTAATTACAAGAGGTATCACTAATATAGTCATCACATCTGAGTAAACGAATATAGTAAACATGTAAGGAATATGTATAAAATATTTATAAAATAACAATATAGAAAACTTACAAATACGTTTTTCTGTTTGAAAAATCAAACACGTCTATACCCAACGAGGGCATACGTCAGATGCTTAACAATACATGAAGTTTGATAATACAGAGTATATAGGACGGAACAAGATATTGTCAAACATCACAGAGTATATGGGATGAAACAAAACACGCGAAAATATGATTTACAAAGAGCTACATAGTTTGGTTTGCTAGTATATATCAGTGCCCTCCAGTGAATTTGGAAATTCAAAGTGATCAGTGATCCGTTGGGGGCGATTGTCAGTCGACAGCACGACAGGTGACGAGTAAGTCAACCAAACTTACGAATTCTCGCGTACCTGCGCCTGATGAGGCTGACGCATATTGTCAGCGAAACGTTGCGCATCAATAAATCAACGCAGAAAATTTAAATACACTTTACTTGTATTTATTTATTGTCTTACATTTCGCCCCCAACGGATCACTGATCACTTTGAATTTCCAGCTACATAGTTTGTTTAAGGAACGAAGCTATTATTTTATTTTAGTAGTAAATGGATGTATCTTTTAAAAACTTTATTCAAATTATCACAGTCTAAAATTCTATTAATATTGTCTGTCTTTTTAATAAAAACCATTTCAGACAGTAATCTTTTATACTAGTTTTGTTCCTTATCGACAATTTAAATTTCATTTTCATTTAAATCAAAAGAGTGCCCTGTGTCAAGCTGGTGCTGGTATAAAGCTGACTTCTCACGTTTGTGTTTTACATCACTTGCATGCTCATTTATTCTAATGCCAAGTCTCCTAAGAGTCTGGCCAATATAACAGTAGATACAGTCAGAGCAATCTATTTTATAAACAACATTCGGAATATCAAGCTTTTTTATTGGATCCTTGCCGAACATATTATTGAAAGGCAATTTGTTATGAATCTAAAAAATAACTTTGATAAAATGTTTAGCACAGAACTTCTTCAACCTATAATCCAACTTACGGTTGAAGGGCAAAACCAATAAGCCAAATACTTGAACAGGATCTTTGATATTATTTTTATTATTAATATTTGGTCCAGATCTTAAAAAACATAATCTTTTTTTGATACAACGTTCGATAAACTGTGGAGGGTAATTGTTTGCTAATAATACTGTAAAAATGTATTTAAAATTGTTAGAAAAATATTGAGGTAAAGAAAGTTTAAAATTTTTATCTACCAAATGAGTAACTATAGATTTTTTCTGTGAAATTGAACAATGTGAGTAATAATTAAGATAAGAACCAGAATGGGTGTTTTTTCGGTACCAGTTGGTTGAAATAGAAAAATCGTTATTAACCACCACAGTCATATCTAAGAAATTGATAATATTGTTCTTAGACTTCTTAATTTTGAACTTTAAAAATCCACCTAGGTTATTAAAAACATTCAAAACATAATCAATCTGATCAACGGGAACACACAGTAAAATATCGTCAACATAGCAAAAATACACAGGAACATTAAACGGACACGAGTTAAGACAAGCAGTCTCAAGATCTCTCATAACTAAATCTGCAAGGACAGGACTGATGGGACTGCCCATAGCAGACCCCATCCTTTGCAAGTAAAACTTATTATTGAATTGGAAATAATTACTATTCATAATGAATTCTATGACTTTCAAAAAATCTGATAATGATAAGTTAATCTTATCATGTAACTGGTGCCAAAATTTTTCTATAGCTATTTTTACTGCATCAAAACATACATTATTAAAAAGGGCAGTGACATCTAAACTAATAAAAGTATATCCAAGAGGGACGATAAAATTATTGAGAGAATCTTTCAACTGCAAACTATTTATCAGATTATGAAATTATGGATTATGTAAAGGAAACCGGAAGTACATCATGGGGGACGAGGTGAAGGAGGAGAATCAAGCAAAATCCACTTCCGTCACACTTTTTCTCAAGTTCAAAATCTGTAATTGTTGAATTACCCTCGCGCATAACGCGCCTACAGAAGTATAGCTTAAAAAAGTTCTTAGACAGAGATATATTTATTGAAAATGATAAGACGAGAAAGGAAAACATGGAACAGAAAGAGGCAGTGAAAATATACAAGTCTTGTCTTCTTTTGTTTCGCTTCCGACTACTTTTAATGTATACAGCACATTTTTCAAAATTTAAAAAAAATCTTCTTCTCACGTAGTCTCTGTATTCCTTTTTTAACTCAACATTTGCACCGTTTATCTCTAATAAGATTTTCTCGTTGTCAATCTGTTTCGTTCTTTTTTTTCTTTGTATATTTTCCATTTACATATACTTGAACATCGTCCTTACACTTTTTACTAAACACTTGCTGAAACTTCTTTTTTATGAAGCTTTTTAATCCTTTTGCATGTTAATAAATTTCTTATCAAATTATAAGTGTAACATATTACTGCAAACGTTTTATACTAATCTTTCTGATACTTAACTTATTTTATTTTTTATTTTTTTATTTCATTTTCGTTTTACAGTCTCACTTTGTTGGCAATAATAAAAGGCAGTGGTTTAAATATAGTAATCTATTGATTACTTATTGAGCAATAATTATTTATTTACTAAACATACGTAGCTTCGTTGAATGTAAATTCAAATTTTTTAACTAAAAAGAAAAAAAAACTGAAGATGAATTCTTCACTTACTTAGTGTTTTCTGATTTTCCAAGTAAATTCCAGGTTTAACATGACCACCGACCGCCTCATTAAGACGACCATCTTCCGTTTTGTGGCATTTTTTTTCTTTTGATGTCTTTCATCTCACTCGAACAAAGTCTTTTCTTCAATGGAAAAGATTTCGAGAAAAAGGGAAACTTGATGACTTTGTAGTGAACTGGGTAGAAAAAAAGGCAAAGTTAGAGGAAGAATTTACTTCATAGAGTTACTAAGGTTAAGGTCGCGCGTGTGCTCTAAAGTGTGCAGACCAGCTCTAAGTGTCTACGGGCTCAAAGTATACATGTACTATAGAATGGAGCTCGCACGAAATGTACAATACTCGTATGTATACTACCTCATAAATAAAATTATTTTATTTTCTCTATTATGCATATCTTTCTATATTATAAATTTCTTAAGGAAGGCTGTCCACATCCCCTTTACCCCCTTAGCCTCCCTCAGTTCCCTTCAAAGTAAGGCAAAATTTCTTTTGTTTCTCTGAAGTTAACTGTATTTAATTTTTATTAAACCTCCTTGCCGTACCTCTTCCCTCCATGGCGCTTCTCACACATTTCTTTCGCCCGCCTTTTTTTCGTCCCCCTCAACATAAGGCAAACTTAATTTCTTGCTTGGGAAAGTTACTCCAATTGAATTTTAGTTAGCCCCTCTCACTTTCCCCTTGCCACCCCTCACACTATGTATTTTGATTAAACAGCTAGTCGCTCTTCCCGGCTTCAAAACAGGATACAACATTTTCTTTATTTGCTCGTAAAATCAACCCCATACTACTTGTGTATTTTTTTTCCACACCGCTCATGAGGCGAAATCGACTGATGCATTGAACTTTTTTTTCTAATCATCTAGATCATTTCGTAAAATAACATTTGAATATACTTATTTTTATTACATGACATACAAATGTGTAATAACACTTGATATAATGGTAAAAGAATAACAGCCACGAAGGTCATCAGTAGTTACGGTAGGTTGACATGCAGAGACCGCAGAGTGATAGATACATACACAACAGATGATTGACTGAAAAATTGCTCGGATTCTAATTTTAACAACAGTGAAATTATGCTTACATTTTGTTATGCTAAATTTCCACGAAGACTGTTGTTTTATATTATTTCTAATTTCGTTTGCTTTTTTATTACAGTAGAACCCAGTTACAATTCGTGAGTGGTGAGACTATTACTTTCAACGAAGAAACTACAAATAATACTTGAGAAAAAACTTAACAAAGTAAAATCAAAACTTAATGAACACATTCTTATACTGAAACATTAAAGATGCTTAAAGCAGGTTAAAAATAAATAACAACACATAAAAACTTTATTGGATCTTATCCTCATGTATTGCATAAAAAAAGGTAGTGTTAACATAACTGTATTGTAACAAATTTGGCCCCCTCGTTCAACATCTATTGTCATGTGGTTCAGAGGGTGTTGGAGGTTTTCAAATCTAGTTGGATCAACCTTAACATACTTCTTTTACTCTGCAAGTAAGAAGGAAAAACCACATATATATATATATAGTTGAACATATTAAGTACACGCGAGATTTCCGCGTGGGATGCTTTAGCGGTTGGGCGTAAAGCCACACGGGTTTGCGCTAAACTAGGGAATTTTGCACTTGCTGGAGGTTGGAAATCGAAAGAAAAAGCAGGAAAAAAAGTCTGTGGAATAAGGAAGAGAATAAAGTGATAGTGAGTGAATATAAATAACTCACAAAAAATAAGAGAGAGTGATAAGAATGGCACAAGTGAGGTTAAATTGACCCGCAAAAGAATGGCCGGGATCAAGCGAGACGAGGCAGGGAAACGGCCATCGAATCCGAAGTGAACCAAGAAAAAGGTGCCGAGGCGAACAAGACTAAAAAGAGAGGGCGGTTAAAGGGTACGAGAAACAAAAATTCAGAAGATGCAAAAAATAGGCGCTTAGAGTGATACCTCAAGGTGGGCTCTTTTGTCGGATGAGAGCGATTCATGCCAGCAAGTGCAGCAAGTTCAATGGGGGCTTTAAAGGCCGTAGAGACATTACCAAAAGCACTGACAAGGGTCAGTCAGGACAACGGGATTGTAATGGAGCCAACGCATCAAAAAATCGAAGATAAAGGTTACCAAAGTAAGGCAGAGAACACAGGGAAAAAAAGGAAGAGAGAGACAAGGGCAGGATCCAAAGAGCCAAAATTATGCTGTGTGTTCAAGAAAAATAGGTGTTAAAGAGGACAAGGGAATGAGCAGCCATTGATAAGTACAAAAAGAACGGGTGTTGATGTAAGTGATGCAGGCGACAAGCGCGAGAGGGCATCAGCATCAGCAGCTGCAGCTTAGTAGATGGTGTTACAGACTGATACATACATATTTAAAAAAGGACGGACCAAAAGAAGGAGGAAAGGTGTTAGAAGGACAATGACAAAGAGCAGGAGACAGAGACGGTAGTGATAAACCACGCTAACGCTGCGACCCAAGGTGACAGAGATACCGTAAAGACAGCAGTGGCAGCCAACGTGACGAAAATAACAAAAAGACTAGAAGGGTAAGAATAAGTACAGATAGGCACACAAAATCTGAAAGCGACATAAGCAATGCATTCTATAGCGAAAGTAGGATAGTTAATGTGTAATGATATAGGAGTTAAATTTGAACTCGAGAGAAAAATAAGTTGAAAATAAATAACAGATATTTAGTAAAAACTATGAAAAAAAGATAAGTCCAAGAAAATACAAAGCTAAGACAGGAGCTGAATAAAACAGACAGGCAGTTAGAGATTATAGAAAGTGTTATTAAAAAAAGAGTTATTAAAAAAAAGTAAAAAATCAGATAAAAATCTCACAAAATTTTACAGGGCAGGGGAACATTTATTCAAAGAATAGTGTAGATACCATGACAGAGGCAGGGCAAAAACCAGCAAATAGAGTTACCGACAGCGCGTACCAACCTGAAATACTTGATGTAATAGCTAGCGAAAAAGATCAAAACCAAAGGAAAGATTGTTACAGTAAAAAAGAATCTGAAGCGATAGAAATTAGGGTGAACGGTGTGAATGGTCCCGATATCTGAAAGCTATAAATAAACGGATACTGAAATATGAGAAAAAAGAAAGAGAAAAAAACAGCATTTTTGTTAGAGTATACGCACGGTTGGGAGGGGCATAATAAGAGAACTAAAAGAATTACTGTTACATAGGATAGGCATAGAGGCGCATCGGCAGTCGAGAATGGACTAGTAATCGAAGAACTAAGAACACTAAAAAACAGAATAGGAAAAAGAAATATCAAGGTGGATAGAAAGAAGAGAAGAGAAGGAGACAAAAAAGAAGGAATGAGGTATGCAGGAAATATCTTCAGAGAAAAATTAACTAGAAATGGTTTACATGGGACGAGTACAAGGGAAATTTTGTACAGGAAAAAGAAAGAACAAAACTTTAAAGAGAAAGTAAGAAAGTTTTAATAAACGAGAAAAGAGTGTAAAAATCTTTTTGTGGAATATAGTAGCTATTGAAAAGACTAAAGAAGCCAAAAATTACCTAAGTAAATTTGATGTGATAATATTACAGAAAGCATGGATGGAAAAGTGTAACGGGAGTAATTGGGATAATAAGCTCGATAAAAATGATAACTGGTACTTAACTGGTCAACTGGAAAGTGGCAGTTGAAAATGACAAAAGAAGGAGGGTGACAGAAAGAGTTCTGATATGCATTAAAAAGCATGTTACCAAATATAAAGTAGATGAATGGGATAACTGGGAGAGTTGGTTTTGATAATCAGAGATTTTAACGCGAGAATAGGAGAACATCAGGCTGACAGCGTAGGTGAAAAAGAAGTGAGCAAATTCGCAAACAAATAAGTAAATGGAGAGGGGGGAAAACTTCTGGACTTTTACGAAGAAACAGGATTAAATTTAAAAAATGGAGCAATAAAAGGGGACTGAAAAGGAATGTATACGTTGATAGAAAATAACAGCAGCTAGGTTCTCGATGTAATACTTGAACTAGAGAGTGATCAAGGGAGTATAGTGAATGAAATAAAAGTAACTTTGAGAACTGGATGGAATCACCTTCCAGTATAAATAAATATAGCATGTGCAAATGAGGTATGAAAAGGTGGGACTAAAATAAGGAATGAATCAGATAGTAAAATGACTTTAAAATAGGATGAAAGCAAGAGTATTCGGTATAATAATAAAATAAAGAGTAAAGAAATAGGAACAGACTTAGTGGGCATAGACTGACGAGAATGATAAAGTATTATTATATAATAAATTCCGAATGTAGGCAAAAAACTCAAAATATTCAAAAAAGCAGGAAAGGAATGGTCAGTAGAATGGAACGAAGAGGTTAAAATATAACAAAAGTAAGTATGGGCGGCACTGAAAAATGGTCAAAATCAAGGATGGATGAGGATAAGGATGTTCTAAAAACAGCGACATGGAAAACTAGGAAAATCAAGAGAAGGCGCTATGAAAAAGAATGGTCAAAAGGTGGAGAAGAGTAGAAAATAGCAAAGAAATGATAGAATTTTAAAGGATAATAGGGAAATTTAGGCCGAAAAAGGAAAATATGGTAACAGACATCAAAAAAGAGGATTGGCAAGGGCGTTAAAAAAATCTTTTAGGGTCACAAAGCATATTAAATTTAAAAGAAACGAACACAAGAACAAAAAGTGAGGATGGGACTGAAAGGCCGTTGGAAGAAGAAGACAAAGATGAGTTGGAAGAGACATTAAATGCAATAATCACAGGAGACAAAGTGCTTAGTATACTCAAGAAAATGAAAAATAATTCAACAGCAGGAGAAGATGGGAAACTAGTAAAATTTATTAAGGGGTTAATTTCATTTTGAATTGGAGAACTAGCGGGAGTCTTGGACAAAGTATTTAATAGAGCAGAGCAAGTGAAGGGGTGGGATGTGGCATGAATATTTTCCATACGCAAGGCAAACGATAAGAAAGATGTCAGGAATTACAGAGGGGTAGTTTTATTAGACATAGGATATAAGACTTTTATAAGTATATTAGCTGTCTGACTGAAACATTGGTTAGAAGTAAATAAAAAATTAAAAGAAAGTCAGGCAAGATTTAAAGATAACAGGAGTACCAGGTACCACATATTCATACTTAGTACAATAATAAATAATAAGCTGAAAAATAAAGGTAGAAGAATATACGTTTCATTCATAGACTTTAGAACAACATTTGATTGGGTGGATAAAGAAATTTTAGTATAAAAAATGAAAGAAATAGAGATTAAAGGAAAATTTTGAAGAACAATTAAAGAAATGTATAGGAATTCTAACTATGGTATCATAACGGAGGAAAGTATCGCTGAATTATAAGAGACATGGTACGGAATTAGACAGAGGTGCTCCCTAAGCCCGTTTCTATACAGTATCCACCTTTAAAATTTGGAAAAAGCGTAGGTCAAGAGAAATATGAGCGGTGCATCTTAGGAGAAAATAAAGATCTTCAACCTAAAGTTCTCAGATGATGTAGCAGCAGTTTCGTATGCTAAGGAAGGACTACAAAGCATGCTAAATAACTTAAAAAGATACAACGATAAAAGTAAAATACAGGTGAATGTAATGAAAACAAAAAGTATCGTTTTCAGAAAAGGAGGCAGACTTGTAGAAGAGGAAAAATGGCACTTCGAGGGAGAAAGAATAGAAGTAGTGAATGAATACCAGTATTTGGACTTTTGGTTGACAACAAAAAACGTGTTTAGCCGCCATGTAACTAAAACGGCAAATAAAGCCAGAAAAGCAATAAAAGTATGGGGGATATGGAAAAGAGCTAACATATAAGGGCTTAGTATTTCTTATCAACAAAATGATTTTCCAATTTTTTGCGTTGTTTTATTATTTTTATATATAAAACAAAAATTGGTTTTTAATAATGTATAAATATCTAAGGGTCTCGTTGTCTCGTGGTTTTAGTGATTCAGGGCTTGCAATGTTTATTTTCCACATGGTTACAACAGCTGTGATATATTAATGTAGTTTGAAATGTTTTCAATTCAAAAAGCATAAAAAATTCTTCAGTTTTTGGTCTTAATTTATCCCATTAATTATTTTGGCTTTTTGCTTTCTTGTACAATAAGCTTCACAGTATACTAAAAAATTGTTTGTCAAAGAAAAGTGTCGTAAATACTTTATTCTAAGTTAATACTCGATTTACCTTTATCTCACAAAAATCCCCGTCAATGCACGCAGTGTATGTGTATGTATGTGCATACATTAATATGTTGTCAATCACATTTTAGAGTTTTCTGAACCAATTTTTACATTTTTTGAGTTTTTTACCTTAAAATACCTCGAGAGACAACATTTTCATTTTATTAATACGTTTTTTTTTAATACCGATGTAAATATGTAGGTTAGTTTAAATCAGTAAGTACGTGTACCTTTAAAATTTGTTGTTCTATGATGAAGATTCTTATGATCGATTCTGATCATTCTTGGCTTACAGTTAACGTTTTGGTACATGCACGAAAGCTAAAACAACAACGTAATCGATCAATTTGCTTTTTATCAACACATATAAACCTTTAAAAATCAACGTAAAAATAAGAAAGTTCTGTTATTTGTTTTTAATTATTTTTGTACCCTTACATTTTATAATGAATTGTAAAGCAATATTAAGTTTCTCACTAAAAGCATAAAAAAAAAAACACCTACATTTCATACAGGTGAATTCGAGTGTACATGTGCATCAATACTATAAACCTCATTATTTTGAAAATACTTGGTAAGCATAGTTATTGCTAATCCAGTACCTAAAATTGCTGAACGTTTTTCTATGTCTTTATTGTTCTTCAATTAAGAATCATATAATGTTGTACAAATCTTTTATTCGACAAATATAGTTTTGTCCCTTCGTTGCATACGACACTTTTGATGCCGAGGACACAAAATACTGCTTTGCTTACTTATTCACAATTATGTACTTTGAGGAAGTACGTTAGATCTGGAATGAATACTTCAAACAATGAAGTTTTGCAATATAACAAATTTCAATTCCCTAGTATTAATTATTTGTTTGCAACCCAAAAATAGGTAAATAAATCTTGAGATGAATTAATAAAATTGAAAATTTATAGTACGGTTCAGTAAGATTTTTAGTTCCTTACGGTAAGTAACAATTTTTATAATTAATACCTGCTGAATATAATAAAAGATTTAGCAAGTATTTTTCTTCGTTTGTGTGGTGTTAATCATTTGCAAACAAATATTTAAAAAAATCTGTCTGGTTTCTTATAGTCTTACTACTTGTTTAACTAAGTTTTGTATAAATACTAATTAGGTTGTAAAAGGTGTGATCCTTTGTCGAATTGTTGAACATAACCATTTTGTTAAAACAGTGTAAAATAAAAAAGTACCTTTTCATTACTTTTGAATGATTTTTATATTTATCAATAACAGTTGTACAGCCATGTAAACAAGGATGAAATGTTAACGAATATTTTTCCCACTGTTAATGTAACATTGTTGTACAAAATTTTTATAACTAAGAAAATCACCTAATCAATGAATTTACTAAAAGTATTTGTTGGGCAACGTATGCATATAAACCAAATACCATTATTGAAAAAAGTTGTGACTACAATCAAAGAAAAAAAAAGATTCCAAATGTAAGAAAAAAAAAATCTGCTAAAAGCAAAAGTAAACGATGCGATACTTTTCTACCTTGACTACAAACGCACTATTTGCTACAGTACTCAAACTGACATATGTTTATATTGAAGCTGCAGGTTTTAAGTTTGAGTACTAGTTTTTTTTTTTTTTTTTTTTTATATTGGTAATTGTGTAGAAGTTCAACTGATTGACAAGTAGAATTATTACATTCCTAAATATTTTCACAATTACTTATTCTTATAAAAAAAATTACATGTGTTAAAGAATGGCATTTCAATTCCAGAAATGTCATTCTTTATTGAGTAAACGTAAGGATAAAAACAAAGAGTGTGTAAATTATTGAGATATTTTTATTGTGCAAAATGTTTATTAATGAATCCATACTTTTTAACGTTACAATACATATAAACTAATAACGTTTATTTCTTTTTAGGTAGCTGTAACAACGTAAATTATTCAGGTTGTAAAAATGATAACTTGCCGTGGACAATTTTTTTAATTTTTCGATTCCCCGCCTCCCTCGTGTAAACTTTGTGTAGATCAGAAATTTACTCTCCTCTGTAAAGTTATGTTGACTTCCTTTTTTTCTAGATTTTCGTAAGAAAATTTTAAGTCTAGTGAATTACTGTTAAATATTACCATATTATAAGTTTCTGTTATGTTACAATGACCATTCTTTAAAACGAAGCGTAACAGCAAACGAAGCAACGTTAGTTTAAATACGTATAAATATAAATATAAGCATATTTAGTAATTTGTCGAAGAATGCCTTAATCAACAGAAATCCAAGTGGGATTTCGAAAGAAATGACATTAAGTAAATTATAAAATTTTTGTACGTGAACTATTGAGTAAATATAATTTAAAAGCTAATATTTTAGAAAAAAAAAGTGTTTTATGACACACAAACTTATTTCCTGGCTCCCCCACCCCCACCGTAAACATCCGTATGATTTAACTAAACCCCTCTTTCCCCACAACTGTCCACGGCATTTGGGTACGACCCCTTTGTTGAAACAATGAACTTGAGCTTGGAGACAATCAATCATATTATTAGTGTAAAATTTACAAGAATGTAAGATGAAAGAATCGAATCATTTACAAGAGTTCTTTTTGAACTATTGAAAAAAAAGGAATGGAGAGTTAAATGATTCGAGTGTAGGACAACGAGCAATGTATACCTGGCAGTGAAACAAACTACCACCGTATTCCAATTACGAGACTGTACTTCTACTATTACAACGTCTAGTCTCACCCGACCAGTGCCCAGGCCTGCCTTTACCTTGCGACGGAGTCGCAGCGTTGAGCACACGCATGCAAGTGCCTGGCTGTAGTAAATCCCTAAAATTTGTATGTACGTATTTGTGTATGTGCTTGGCGCGATCTCGTAATACCTCTCAGGCCAAAAGGCATGCGCGCGTGCTCGGTGAGCGGCGCTAACGTGACTCAAGCATGGTAGGTGTGGCTTGTTGGTTGGTGGCGGGTATGTTGCTCGTGACAGCGCCTCCACTCTTGAGGGAGTGGAACGGTCTGAAACGTGTGGACCAAACCGGTGAAGGCGCTGGTGCGATTTGCAAATCAAACTATTATGCCAATAGGGGTGAAGGAATGATTAAATAAATAAAAAATGGCGCTGATGCTTCATTAGCCAATCAAAAATCATTGATTGACGGTGGGCGATTGATCAAGGATTATTGGTAGGAACTGTTCTGAGGTCTCGAGTGAGGAGAAGTGGCTGGTTACAGGAGTCTGGTTTTTCGTTGTATTTCGTTAGCTTCGGTTCAATTAAACGAGAGATTCGTAGCGGCATTGAAGCTTATTGTGTGGCTTGTGAGTCGGCTATCCACCGTGGTCTAGTTAACCAAGAAGATAGCTTCAGGGTTTAGGCTGGCTGGGTGTGATCGGGAGGCTGAAAGGCTCTGAGGAGACCGGGGGCCGGAGCCGACATCCAGGACCAGGAGTCCCTTTAAGCTGAAGGTCAAGTGAACACCAGTGAGTATGTTTGGGCTGGTTACAGTACAGTGGTTGTAGTGTGCGTTGGGTACGCGATATAGTGAAGACTACGCGTTTCCGTGTCCCACACTCCGGGGTAGTGGCTTCCTGGTGCCGGGTGTTCGTGACTATAAGCGAAAATCATAGTGGCTCTTTGTAGATGAGCCACCGGCAGTTATTTGATCAGGGTTAATAAAAAAAGTATTAACTGTGGTGCGGGGCACTTTGGGTTGCGACACCGGAGTACGATGGTCGCATCAAAGAGGCCGGTGCCACGCAGTTGTATTCACGTAGCATTGTACCCAGGCGAGGGTACAGCATTACAACCTATGATTATGTCCAAAACTTATTTTTGTTTAGTAGTACTACATTTAAAATAATAAAAAGAAATAATTTAAGATCACAGTATTAAATATTGTATTAATCGCAATAATGATAAACTACATTATAATGGCGTACGTCGGAGTATGATGACCGCACCGAACTATGATGTGGAAAGAGAGAGAGAGAGAGAGAGAGAAAGCGTGTTCGAAGCACAGCTTAGTCTCCTTCTAATAATGTGTTGATAGATCCAAAAGCGCTGCTGCTGAAAAGCCATTATGACGTCTTAAATGTATACATAGGTAAATGAAAACGTATCTACCATTCTTGTATTGAAGTTATATGTGTACAGATACAGTCCGAAGTAAAGAAATACGAACTGGTACGCAATTTCAAATGAATCAGACGAAAGTAAGTTTAATGAATGGCTTGATGACAGTTGAGCAATTGAAAGAAGATTTAAGAGAAAGGAATGATAATCTTACGGATAATTAAAAAAAATCTCATTCATAGCTTTATCTGAACTTAACACTAACTAAAATCTCAAGAATCGCAAGCAGACGGTCACAGCAGCCTCGACTCATGTACATACATGTAAACAATGACGTGACAGTCTTCACTAAGTCTAAAGATGGTCAACACCACCTATATAATATTTAAGAAGCTACGATGGCTCTTCTGCAGCAGCACTGCAGGTGGCAGAGATTAGGGTCAAGCATTCTTATTATTTGCTCATTTCGAGAGGGAGCTTGCCAGGACCATGGATGCAAATGGGAATAGGCGATGATTATCAACGCGCTCGCTAGGTCAATGTTTGAAGGTTGAAATAACCGTACACACTTTACTGATTTTTGAAATCAAGAGTCATACTGTGTTCACAAATTAGAAACTGTTAGTGGTTCAATTACATCGAACTGAAAAATAAAGCACTACTGAGAAAGGATAATAACAATCATAATAACACAAATAACATAAATTATTTTTAAAAAGGGAATAATTAACCCTGGAAAATAAGTCATAATTAGATAAATGAATAAATAATATGTAAATACACCTTATGATTACACTACTCTTGATGCGTGACAGCACACTATTAACCTAAAACTCTTGTGTGATCAAGTATATAAAGGTCTACAGTAAGCTTTAAGTTTAGTAACTATTAACTAAGATAGAAGCTGGATTATATGCTGACCATGCGTTTTGAATCTTGCAGTTTGCTCTGGTCGTATTTTGACATCTTCACGAGTCACGAAGTATAAAGATAGCACTAAGTTTACCTATTGTATTTTTGTTATAATATGGCTGTTTCATATTTATGTTATTAGACTATGTTGCTAAGCTATATGTCAGTGAGTCACTTTGTAAGTTATTAATTATTTCTATCACAAACCACAAAACACGTGATTCAGCTTTTGGGATATTGCAAATAGTTTATTGGAAGTCTTATAGGAATATTAAGAAGTCAAAAAGCTGTCACTTAACATTCTTTTCTTTTTAAAACTATTGCCGTTTTTACTAAATATGCGAATCAACCAGAGTTAGGGTAAGAAATAGATAATTGAAATTGTAAAATTGAAAACACTTTTTGGAAGCCATACTTATAAAATTTTTGAAACAGTTCTTACTCTTTACCCTCTCGTTTTAAAAACTATTGCTGTTTTCAGCGGAACATTAACAACATAGAGCAATGAATTCAATCCTTTTAAATTTTCCAGTTGGGTTAAAAATATCTGTGGGCTTGCGCAAAAGAACAAGGAAAGTGTAAGTAATGTATAAACTTATGTGTGTGTGTCAGATAATGAATGCATGAAATGTAGATTATACATGAATATATTTTGAAAATGTGTTAATATGAGATGTAATTTTTAGGATATATGTTGCTGTAAAAGTAGTTGTTTGTTTCTTATGTTTATGTGATAAAAATGTCCTTCTTTCTTTTTTGGCCTTGTAAGTTGTGTATGTTAGTAAGTTCGGCAGTCTTCCCTAAGCCTAAGGTTATTTTTTTATTGTTAGTTTATTTAAATTTTGAAATTGGTTTATACTATATTTTACATGAGAGGCATTTTCCAAGTTTTGGGCTTCATGAGTTTTAAATCATTGTAGTGCTTATTTCGTAACTTTTTCATTGCAATAACTGACATATATAATGTGCATTTTTTTGATTTAAGAGTGGCATATAATTAATTTTGCATAGTGACTAGAAAATCATCGTAACTTTGGTCCTCTTATCCGGCGTCAAGATTACTGGCACTTTAACCGTCAAATTTTCTCGGAATAGTTTTGAGCTTCTGTAGCTCCCTATTTTTTATCTTTTCTGTGCATGTTGGCAAGTTTGGCAGTCTTCCCTTAGTCTAAGGTTATTTTTTTATTGTTAGTTTATTTAAATTTTGAAATTGGTCTGTAGCATATTTTACATAAGAGGCATTTTTCAAGTTTTGGGCTTCATGATTTTTAAATCCCTCTAGTGCTTATTTCGTAGCTTTTTCATTGCAATAACTGACATATACAATGTGCATTTTTTTGATTTAAAAGTGGCATATAATTAATTTTGAATAGTGGCTAGAAAATCATCGTAACCTTGGTCCTCTTATCTGGCGTCAAGATTACTGGCACTTAAACTGTCAAATTTTCTCGGAATAGTTTTGAGCTTCTGTAGCTCGCTATTTTTTATTTTTCGATTTTTTGGTTGCTGAGTTATACTGTAAACCAATGTACGTAACGCATATCTTCGGCTCATTCTTCATTTGAGTGTGTAATATATATGACCATTATATCTTCCCGTATTTATTTTTGTTTCAAAAGTAAATATCTTCAGCCAGATATTTACGTTCAAAAAAATCTACGGTGTAATTATTTCTATAAGACTTTTTATCATTATGTGAATCTAATTATCACTATAATTTACCTCAAATTGTGACAATAGTATTTTATTCTAACTTAAATCCAGTTTGATTTTATTATCCTTTAAATTATTATCAACATGGATTATTTTCGACTGCTGATTCATTATTTCTTGTTACATTAAAGTTAACATCAGATTTGTTGTGGCTGCTTCAACTAAGTGTGACGAGTAAAATGTGGCTTCGTTACTGGAGTTTTCTATCGAACATGGTTGTTCTTCTATTAATAACACGGCGACATAATGTTGTAAAATTTTTGCAAGAACATTTTTCGTTGGTTGTTGGCCATTACTACAACTGTAAAAGTAAGTTACACATGGTGTCATGTATATTTATATTTTATATTATGTGTTAATATGCATAATTATGTTGATTGTATGTGCAGTTATATGTGTTTAACAAAAATGTTAGTAAATAAGGGATATGCTGATTCGTGCTGATGGTGCATAGTCTTAACTTATGGATAGTGAACTAATGTATACAAGTGTCTTAACTTAATTATAATCCAAGGTATTAATAGTACTAGTTATATTTACGTTAACAGTTTAATGTTTTTTATATTGTTATTTCTTCCTCTTTCTTTTTTTTTTAGAATCTATATTATAAGAACTTATTTGAATCTGTATTTACTCCGAGCTGATGCAGAGGCTGTGCCCTCTGTATCAGATATTGACCAAAGTTTTTACATGTTAACAAACAGATTAGAGCATACTCACATGAATATAGCTGCTTGTGATTGGCGAGTCCATTGAAAAAGACTGCAAGATACGATCATCGTTCTTTCTCTCTAGCCTGCCAATCACAAGCAGTCACATGCTATTAGGCCTTTGTTTCATGCAAGAACTTTTGTCAAATATCTGCTGCAGAGAGCGTAGCCATTGCTTTGGCTCAGGGCGAATAGACAAAATAACTTTTACTCTATGTACTAAGGATCATTAGACTATCATTAGGTTGATCTTCTGTTGATCATCAAAAATAAAGGGTTGGAACTTATCTTGGCGTTGGTTTTTTTCACAGATTAGTCGGACGTTTTTGGATTAAATTTAACAGATTTTATTTTAATGATTCAGTATACTTGATTCGATACTTGGGATTACTATTTTGCAATACTTGAATAGCTCGTTTTTGGAATCCATATTGTTGATATATATTCTTGAGATAGTGATCCTTGTTTACGGCATACTAATATTTTATAATTCCAAATGGAGCAAAGTAATTGGAGTAGTATGGTTCTCTTTTTCTCTTTTCTATGTCCCTTGTTTTTTTTAAATTAATGCTTGGGATTTCGTTTTTGTTTTCTAGTGGTTTTAGTGAGTCTTACTTTCTTTGTTGCGTTATCGTTAATTTTATGTTAGATTTAAACATGATTTGTTTTTTGGAGGGGGAAACTTTTCTTGGGTTTGCCAATAAATAAATCGGTAGAATAAACAGTAGTTATGGTGTTTTGTGAATAGTTATCAAAATTTAACACCACGTGTATTACTTAGATGCTTCCTTTTAAGGTTATTCCCATTTTAGAACTAAAAATCATTATTGAGCTTTAAATCAAGATCCAAATCTAATTATTACTGATCTGTGAGTTGATTTTCAATTTCTGTGGTGTGTGTCGTGAGAATGTAAAACTGTGCTTTTTCTTAATACAACGAGGCTTAGATGTTCTAGTTGTTTTTTATTTTGTTTTTGAAGTTTCTCCAAACCAATTTCATCCACAAACGTCTCTTTTTTTATAAAAACTATGAGTTTGCTATAAACTGAGTTCTTAACTTTTTTCACAAATTGTGATATTTCTGAGAAAGTTTTTTTTTTTTGAGATAATACTCTATTCTTTTAATAGTAATTGTTATTATAAGTTTAATCATTACGAACTAAGCGATAGTTTGAATGAGCGTGAAAATAGTTTCTTTTTCTCAGTTATGATAATGTGGTATCTCCATTTGCCCTCAGTCGCGTATTCTTATTTCTTTATCTTTCCACAAGTAATTATTGAGATTTAGTTCCAAAATTTCTTTAGTAGCATCATCAAAAATATCAAGGATTTTTAAATTTTCATGTGGTTTACATAGATTGAGGGTTATGGCTGCCTGGATAGCGTATTGTATGGTGGTTATTATTGTTTATTCAGAAGTCAAGGTTAATTCTTACGTTTTTATGGTGCATAAATGAGTCATTCTAAATAGTTCAAATGTTCTAATTTTTACTTGTTGATCTATATAATATGGACATATAATAGTTGTTTTTGCAACAGTATGCAAAAAAAGGTGTTTTTCGTCCCTCGGGCGAAGTTCTTTGCGCCCTAGAGCGCACTTTCCACCCGCTAATTACTTTCCGCCTACGGGTGGGAAGAAACATTCTGGCCCTGTTGGGCCGAAAGTTTGTTTCCACCCTTGGGCAAAAAGTAATTGGCTAGCAGAAAGTGTGCCCACGGGCGCAAAGTTGCACTTTCCGCCCTCGATACAAAAAATGTTGTTCTCACCTCGGGCACAAACATACAACAACCGCGCCCTTCGGGCGCGCAAGATGTACTTTTTACCCTAGGTAAGAAATATAATATTCCGCACTGTGTCTAGTGCGAATAATCAATTTTTTCTTGCACTCATCAACATTGATGGTAACTCGTATCTTGTGATCACACTCGTGCTACGCACTTGTTTGCTAAACTGGCACTCATTCCCGTCAACTCTGGCCATTCGAGCAAGACAATTACCACTTGTCCGGAATATTGTCCTAAACACACTTGTTACGTTAATAAGAATTGTTCTTTTTTTGTATGTTTGTAAGTTTCTATGGAATTAATTATACTTTGTATGATCTTCTCTTTTTTTTCATCTTAAGCGATTTTAAGATTTATGCGATCTATTCTCAGAGAATGGGAGCAGTTACAAAGTACAAACTGTACAATAAAATATCAAATGGTTTTACTCAGTTTCTGAGTGGGTGTGTGTTCCATCAGAAACTCATTGACTTTAAACGTATCGTTTGATACTATCTATGATTCCCGAATCGTCTTTAATTCTTATTATATTAAATAGTTCCTAATAAATACCAGGGCTTTTCGGGTACCAGGATATTCACTAACATCCCTTTAGACTTAGTATTAAGGAGCATTAACCAATGCACATTAAATATAATGAATAAATATCGAGTCCCTATTGACAAAATTAGACAGTGTACATAATTTTTATTTAATAACACCCACTTAATGTTCGACAATAAGTTCTTTCAACAACAGTTTCAGCACACCAATGAGATGGAACATCTCAGCACTTTTATCTGATGTTATAATAAATGACCTGGAACATGACGGTCTCTCTGATTTAAGTAATATTCATAACTTCTTTTATTTTCTTTCTTTTATTTTCGTCATGTCGACGATATTTGACTTTTTGTTAATAAAAACCACATTGACCAAATATTGAACATTTTTAATTGAAATCATCCTAATCTCCAGTTTTCATATGAAATGGAGATTGATTTCAAACTCAATTTCTTAGATTTAACCACAATCAGAAGTTCCAAACATTTTGCTTTTGATTCGTCTGAAAAACCTACTTCTTCAGGACGTATTTTAAATTGTTTTTCAGATCATCCAATCAGTTATATAAGAAATGCTGTGTTCAGTTTGGTTAATTGAGCGATTCTATTTGCTAGCAAGAGATATCAGAGTACCCTCTGCATTTTATTAACAAAAATATAAAAGTTAGATTAAAAAACAAAAATACATCAACCATAACAAGACAACCATTCATCCTACGTGCAAAATCAGCACACCATGTACTAGTTGAAATTTTGATGAAATATCTACCATATTAAAAACTTGCAACATACCCTTTTACACACAATAAGCTCAACGACGTCATTCGTTTGGGAGAAGACAATAGAAACAATCTCAAACAGATCAACGTTGCTTACAAAATATACTGTAAAAACTGTCCGGCGTCTTATGTTGGTGAGACAACTCGAGCAACCGCAATATGCATAAATAAACACGGAGATAACAAAACACGGTTCTATTCACTCAATACCAGGGTTTTTTTTGCTTGGGTTCTATAGTTTTATAGTTACTAATATAGGTTACTAGTATAGGATTCTATGCCATTGACTATTACTATAAAAAACGAAGTAATCAAAGTAATACATATTGTATCTGTAATTTGAATAGTATAATAATTCAAATTTATTAAAACTTATTTTGGTTCAAATCTTGGTGGATCTGTATGTTTTTTTATAGCTTTTATATCTGGATTTTTAACAAAACATTATTTCGTTCTAATTAAGATTTAACTTTCTAAGGTTCATAATTAATTAATCAAAGTTTGTGGCCTGAACTTTCTTTTTGACTTATACGTCATCTTCGGATTTTACATCTAATCAGAATTATTTTGATGTGATTATTCTGCAAAATTAAGTGTAATTAATAAGTGACATATGTGTGTTAACTCTTTCAGTTTATTCATTTGTGAAAAATCATCACTAAGTCCCGATTCTTTATTTTGACTACTAATACCTGGGTCAAGCACAGGTGTTTTGTATTCAAACCGTAAAATATTTTTTAGATCGACTTTAATAGTCACATCTTCATTCTCATTGTAAGTGTTAATAGCCATTATATTAGACTTGCTAGTTTCTTTTCGTATTCTTCCTCCCTCTAAAGATACATCATCGTCCTCTAAATTAACATGTGATCATAACCCGCATGATCCCTGTTGTTTTGAGTTATAAATAATTTTGTTAGTTTTGTATTGTCTTATTGGGATATATTTCTCAGTACATCACTATGCTTAAGATGCGAATTAATTTTATCATTATCAATGTGAGCAAAGATCTTAAAAATATTTCCTCTTTCTAAAATTGTTCTATTATATTCGTCTTGAAACTGTTTATCAGACTGTATAAAACCAAACTTTTCGTAATTATCGTTAAAGTTTTGGTGTTCAATTTTATCGTGGTGACATCTTGGCTTTTTTCTGCATTAATAGAAGTTGCTAATATTTTTTTTTATTGGGCCTGCTTTTTGAGCTTATAGTTAAAATTCTCCTGTTTTTGTTTTTGTAATAATTTTATCTTTTTTGGTGCCTTCAATTTTGTTGGTTATAAATTTTGTAATTTTCGTGAAAATTATCTTTGGGTTACCTTAACAAATTCTACTTTAACTAATTAACTACTTCTAAGATTAAAATTTAAGTTGCGTTGAGAATTGTATCGGTTAGAGTCCTCATTTACATAACTACCATAATTATTTTGCATGTAATTGGTATTTCTTGATTGATTTCCATAGTGGTGACATCTTGACATCTGTGTTATTCTTATACCTCCTTCAAGGATTATAACTTAAATTGTTAACAGATTGACAATTGATTTGTTGTACTTCGTGCTGTGCAACTGGTTGATCGTAATATTGACTTCGACGAAAATTATTACTATTATTCTGAAAATCACTACGAAGTAGCCCTTATAATTGGATGTCTGGTACAATTATCGCTTTTATTCAGCTTTCAAGTAGTCAAGCGTGATAAAAGGCTTCTGACCAAGTACGAGCTCTTTTGCATCAACTTGTAGGCTTATAATTGGAACCAATCTTTTTGTCAACATATCCCGTGTCATGTCTTTAAAGGCGTAAGTATATACGCATTGTATTCATTTTTCTCATCTTTTGTGAGTGCTCTCTCAGCAAAAGGTTGACATAGTCATAGTATTCTTCTTCTGTTTGTCTTTACCTTTGGCGCATTTTTGTAAATGTGCCTGATAATACATGGAAGTTTTTTTTGTTGCGTATTTTTTCTTTAATATTATTTAATATTATTAAATAATTAATATTATCAACATCTAAAAAAAATTTTATTAATTTACACAAGTCTTTCTCATCATCACGCACCCAACTTTAACCATTTCTTAGGTCCTAAATTTAATCTATTAAAAAGAATATTTTTCTCAGTGAATATACAGATCGATTACATTTTGTGCTAGGATAAGAAATTCGCATTGTAAAAGTGTATCAGTGCTTCAGCCACCATCCAATTAGTATAGTCTTGGTTGTCTTCCTCATTTACAATTTTTATTTTATTGATTAATAAGTTTTATTATCATGATTATTAGTACAAGAACGTAATTTTTTACTTTTTCTCACTTATTTTTGGTTTTTAAATAAAATGTTAATAAATTAAGGATGTATAAATAAATGTAGGTGTATAGATAATTTGCAGATTTATGACTTTTTATCGGAAAAATATTCTGCCCTCTAAATAATTATCATAACATGCAAAGTAAAAGAATTTAAGATTAAAAGAAGTTCACATCATTCTAAAAATAATAGTTATTTTAATACTAGTAATTACTCATGCAGTTGGCAGAATACGTATATTTTAAACAAGAATAAGCAAAAATATTTTCTTATTTATATGTAGGTGTCAATCTCCCCACCTTAGATCACCAAAGCAATTGAGTCTGAAAAAAAGAAGGTGCTTTAGACACTAACGTCTTTAGCGTAATACTAGGAGACGTTGGAAAAGAGCTCTACAACTAGCTCCAACGCTTCAGACGTTGTAGCTTTCTTCCCGATCAGTCTGGTGCTACAATAGCAGGCCAGAAAAAATCACCCTGAGTTTCACCAAAAGTCGTAAGAGGGTAAATTGGGAGAAGAGGAAAGAAAAAAAAGGGTATTTATTTCATTATTTAATAATTTTTAGTTGATCTCTGAGGCAAACTTCCAAATTGAAAATGTATTTAAAGGAACTTTTATAAGTGTGACTAAAGAAGTAAAGGTCCTCTTTTTTATTGATATAACTGTCGTCTAATAGTATACGGAGCATTTTAAAAATAAATTATTTCTTGTAATTAAGCTCTTACTGGCCACTTTATTAATCTATAAAATACGATTAGACAACACAAGTGCCAATTACCAGGTAACTTGACATGCTTATTGGTTGCTTTATTAGTTGATAAATTATTACTTCGTTATTCAAGCGCAAATCAGTAAAGGGTACTTGTAGGAGGCTTAATAAATTAATATAAATAACAATAAATAACTTAAGTGCTAGTCATTAAGTAACTCTGGACTGGCGCTGACTAGACACTTCATAACTTATAAAGCATTAGTTAAACATTCAAGCACCAGTCATCAAATAAGCTGGATCCCTGTTCGGCAACTTCATCAAAATATAAACCATTAATTATTAATTAAAGCGCCAAACATCAGAAAACTCAGGGTGCTAACTGTATCAACTTTATTAAATTGTAAAGCAATAATTCGTAACACAAAAGTTAATCACTAGATATTTCGGGCACTTGATGGCATCCAAACGAATTAATATTAAAACAATGAACAACGCAAGCACCAATCACCAAGTAACTTCAAACGGTTACTTGCTACATTACAAGTTGATAAATTATAACTTCCTAACACAAGGGCATATCATCAGGTAACTAAGGGTTCTTATTAGCCGCTTTATGTCTTGATGAACTATTATTTGATAATACAGGCGCCAATAACGAGATAATCTGGGACACCTACTGGCCACTTTATTAATAAATAAAATACGATCATACATACAAGAATCAATCACCAAATAACTTTTAGGGCGCTTGCAGACAGCTTAATAATTTATAACGAAAATAATCATCAACACTGGTACCAATAACGAAGGAACTAAAAATGCTTACTTTTCACTTTGTTAGTTAATAAATTGTTACTTTCAACCATAAGTGCAAATCATCAGATAACCCGAGAAGTTTGCTTGCCACTTTATATGTTCATAAAGCGATTAAATAACAGAAGTTTCAATAAAAAGTAGTTTGAAGCACTTTCTGGCTAACCCATAACCAGGTAATTCAAAACGCTTACTACATTCATTGTTAGTTATGAAGTGTCACACAAGCGCCAAATACCAGATGACCTAAAATGTTTTCTGGTAGTGGTAATTGGCGCTTGCGTTATTTATTCATATTGTATTAATTTATTAATTTCCCCAAAAGCTCCCTTTAATGATTTGCGCTTGGATTGCGAAGTAATTATTTATTAACTGATGAAGCAGCCAATAAGCGTTTCGAGTAACATGGTGGTTGACACTTGTGTTGTTTAATCGTACTCTATTGATTGATGAAGTAGCCATTAGGTGCCCCGGGTTTTTAGGTAATAGCTGCTTGCGATACAAAATAATTTTATAACTTATAAAGTGGCTGGTAAGCGTCCCAGGTCATTGAGTGATAGGCGTGTGTGTTATAAATTAACAATTGATTATTTAATAGAGTGGCCAGTCAGTTCCCTAGGTTATCTAGTGATTGGCGCTTGTGTTACAAAATAGTAATTTTCAAACTTATTATGTGTCTAGTACGTGCCCTGGGTCATTGGGTGATATTAATTATAATTAATAACACAAGCGCCTATCACCCGATGGTAATTAACAACTCATTATTTAATAGAGTGGCCAGTAAACGCCCTAGGTCATCGGGTGATAGGCGCTTGTGTTATTAATTTAAAAGTTTTGAATATTTGCAAGTTGTGGGTACCGTTTTTCAATTAATGCATGATTTAATTAATGTATGACTGTTTGTGGCACCAGGCAATGGGGTTAAATAGTTCATGATAAATTGGGTTATGCGGTTAAAGGCTTTGAAATTTTTGGGCTAAGGGGTTCAAGATGTTAGGGTGACCGGGACATTGCATTCAAAGGCTTGGGTCAAAGTTTTTTTATTTTCCCGGGATTTTGGAACCACTTTTAAACTTTGTCCTAATCGTATTGAACTGTGCTGCCTACTGTTGATGGCGCCAATTCAGTTTGATTCGGACATCGGGAACAATTTGCTATGTAGCTCTAGATCTGACAATGTTATTGCTCTATGTACTACCTTACAAATAATATTTATATTCTGCTGTTTCGTATGGGCTCATATAAAATTTAAAAGTCTATTCCCGGATATTCCTTTCCGAACCTTGATAGTTCTTATACTATTATTTTGTTTAATTATTGTGACATCTAGGAAATTAATCCGGCAATTGGTTTCTATATCATAAGTAAATTATCAATGTTTGTAGTGTTTTGTAAACTTTTTCAACAAAAATCCACACAGTCACCGAGCACCAAAATCGCAAAAAAAGTAGAGATTGGTGAGCCTGTGGGTATGCCAAATTTTTGATGGTAAATTTTCCTGTCAAAAGGGAAAAAGTTATTTTTAAGTAAGAATCTCGTTACATTAGTAATTTTTGTAAAAGAAATTGAAGAATATGGCATGAAGATTCTTAAGTACAAGGTTGTATATAACATTTGTGAACAGAGACACAACATCGAACAAGACTAACACATAATTATCAAGAATTAAAAAAAAAAATTCCATTAATCGAATCTTGTTCAAAATTATTAATTTATTTCGAATTTGAGTTATGAATTTAATGTAAACACATAAGCGTGTGTGTAATCAACTCTTAAAGATTGTCGTTTATTGCTTAAATTGAATTACGTGCCATAAAGTCTCGCTCTCTTTGTGTACCAATCACTGTCAAGAATAAACTTCTGAGACCACCAATTGTAAGCTTACAAACGTGTGAGCGGTCAGCTAATTACGTAAGGCTAAGAGAGCGAGAAGAAAGCTAGCAGCATCTAGACAGGCAGTCCGCCTCTGTAGCTCTTTCGAATAGACAGCTAACGCTGTAGCTTCTTCTAGAAGAAGCTTCTAGAGAATGGCTTTTTTATAGCCGCAAACATCATGCAAAAGTTTAAGAAAAACTAAGTTAATTTATTTAATCTAATTTTAATTATTTGATTTATTTTCTTTGTTCATGAGAACACCTTTTTTACTTTCTCTCAGTGTACATTTATTGATTTTACTGATGTTCATTTAAATATATTGGAGCTAAGTTACAGTGCAAATAGAGTGTTCTTCTTTTCCAATATTAGATGCTCCTGCTCTTTCCTTAGAGAATCCCAGGACCGAAATGGCTCAACCCTAGCTTACTAGATTATACAGTCCACTCTAAGCCGTAGTTCAACAAATCTGCACTATAGTTCACGTTGTTTTTTGATTTTAGTATACAGTGTTTTAAATTATCGTAAAGTATTCTTGCAAGGCAATAAGTTGTACTATTGATTTTAAAAATAATTGATCCTAATGGGATACCATCTTTGTGTATTTTTGAGAGCCAGTAGGCCTTCGCTCATTGTGAGTCTATTTGCGTGATTTGAACGGTCCTGTGATTTAAAAATTTGTTTTTATTGAGACATGTAATTGTTTGTATACGTCTTTCTAAAGTTATTGTACGGAATTTCTTTTCATTTGTGAGCTTTTAAAATCCATGTTATTGTTAGCATTGTGACGTAGTAGCTAAATCTATCACGTCACTATGTACCTAAATTTTTTTGGGCATGTCATCGGTGGCTACCGAGTCCTATAATAATGTATATATTTTTCGATACATATATATACACATGTATAGATGCATATACGTATGGTACAAGACATCAGAGAGATCAGAGTCGAGAATTACGGGACAGGTGACAGATGATATATACAAGGGAATAGAGAGCGAGAGAGAGAGAGAGAGAACCAGAGGAGGAGAGTATCTAGCTGAACGAGAGGACAACTACCATAACGGGATTCACCTGAAGCTTGCAGTGTGACCGAGCCACCGCGAGACTAGGACGACCCCCAGGTAGCGCGGAGTGATTATGAGGATAACATAAAGGTACTGGAGATAGTATACTACTCGTTACGAGGTGTGCATTACGTAGTGCGTCTGGGTGTATGCGTATTAATGTAAGGTTGGTGCGGACCTCTGACAGTCGAGCTATGGAGAAGTTTGACAGCGAGGATGACCGGAGCCCGTACATTAAGTAGCATACTGACCTTGAAGGCACCATGTATTAATGCTCATAGTTTTAGAGAAGAGAGAAAGATAGAACAAAAGTGTATAGAGGACGAATAAATAGCGTGAGCGCGCTGTGAAATTTATGTCAGTGATTGTGTTTATTGGTTATTAGTGCCCCTACTTTCCCCCTTCTAATTTCCGTTTAGAAGTGTTTGGTGTTCTAGAGCCGGACATCTGTGGCAGACCTTCTAGAGGAGAGGAATCCAGTGTGTAGGGACTCGGTAAGTGACGTACGTGAAAGAACTTTTGTGTTTATCGGTAGCTGTTTATCGGCTGAAAAATCCTCGTCACAGTATATATTTTATTTTATATGAATTAAGCGATAGTGCTTAAATAACAACCGTCTACATACTCTGATATTGTGTCAGATTTTAACGAATTTAATTTAACGTACCCAATAACTATGTGAAATTCCAATCACGTATAGTATCTAAGTAATGCTTTTAATTTAAGTGCTGAGAAATCAAATTTTTTTTCCAAGGTATTTGGAGTTAGACATTTTATTAGTAAATTTTAATCGTAGTTCTTAAACGTCAAATGTAATCAAGGATACGACTCGTTTGAAAAATGGAGTTAAATGAATTTTTAAAGGATGATTTATCTTTGTATTAGAAGTCAAGTAGGTTATATTCTATGTATATTACTTTTCGATGTACTAAATCACACGACTATTGTTTTGAAATAGTGTTAAGAGGTTGATGCGCGAAGCCCCACTGGTATATATATATATATATATATATATATATACACTCCCCCGTGCGCGCTTCGCGTGCCAACCCCCCATTTCCAGTTTAAAATTGATTAGTAAAATTGAAACGTTTCTCTTTTTTTTATTTTACAACTTTTTATTGAAAAGTTATCTCACCAAAAATATCCATGGGTTGAATTTCCAGGTAAAATATTAATATATGATAATTTTTAAGACTTGAGCAATATTTTTGATCAATAGATTATTTATTACAAGCTGGTCTTCGCGCGCTTTGCACGACATTACCATTGACAAAGAGTTGTGTGAAATAAATTGAAATCACTATATATACTATATAAAAAAAATTTAAACGTAATGCAATTCGATATACTATTGAGACTTTTTACCTCAACAACAACCTTTAATAGTAAAGTTTTTACTTATAATCAAATTTATTCTTATTTAGACAGAACTTAACAAAATAGAAGAAACATAAATTAAAGTTACCATACAGTGGAGGTAAAATGTCCACAAACATAAAAAATAACAAATATTTAAGAAAAATTCTAACTTTTTAAACAAAAGGGGTGGCGAATCCTCTTGTCCGTATCATAATGTAATATCACAAAAAAGTATAAGTTAACTTAAGGGGTGTTGAGGGGGTAAGTTTTCCATAAAATCCTTATGATAAAGTATGTTTACAATAGATTTCAAGTTTTTGTGGGAAGATATGGCGAAGGGCAGTGGGGTGGACAAATTACCTCATATGTACCCTTCTTTAACATATTTCCATTAAAACAGGATTATTATTATAATATTTTCACAAAACATTCTCAGTTTCTGTAAGAGATAGTAGGGTTATTGTGGGAAGAGACACTAAATTTACGTGGACGAGGGAGGCTGTGGAGAGGTCATAAGGGGGCGTGGGGGTTCAATCTGATTTTGTTGGGTTAAATTCACAGAGAAATAAAAAAATGTTTCCTTGTATTGTGAAAGATTGAGAGGAGGGGGCTGTGAAGGGACCATGGGAGGTGTGGACACTCCCACAAAAATAACTATATGATATTGGAAGATTATATATATTTATCTCTAGGATTATGCGATCATTATCAAAATTTTACTTTTAATAAGCCCTATTACGTGTATTAAACGTAGCATGAATAGGTGTTATGTGGTATACATTGAATCCTGTCAGAAGGGGAAATTAAAAAATGTTGTAGTAAAAACTGAGGTGTTTTTTCTATTAACTTAATATTCTTAGAGCATTCAGACAACGGTTTCATCAGTGAGTTATTTTTACTGATGAGCTTGAACTGACTCGTTTATAACGGCTGTTTTTTTGGATTAATAATATTTATTCATTATTTAGCATTAAAATACCAGAGAAACTTTCTACTGCTATCAAAAAATGCTTGTACTCTGCGTCTCTAGCTAAAACTAAAGAATGCATATATTCTATTCCGTTACCATGTTTTACGTATAACGGCATTACTGATTATAATAAAAGTTATGTTAAAAAGTATTTTTTACATTGTCAATTATTTTTTTTAGAGGACCTCGAGCAGGTGTTATATTCTATCGAAAAGGTGTTAGATGCTCTAGTAACAACGGAGAGAAAGTTGTTTATGATCTTGAGAGTAAACTAAATCAAGCTGTCTTTCCTGGACTTCAAGGTGGTCCTCACAATCACGCTATCGCTGGAATAGCAGCTGCTATGAAACAAGCTACTACATCTACTTTTATCATGTATCAAAAACAAGTAGTTTCTAATGCAAAAAGATTATGCCAGAAATTGCAAGATTTTGGTTACAAAATTAGTACAGACGGTACAGATGTTCATATGTTGTTAGTTGACCTTAGATGTAGTGGCCTTACAGGATCAAAAGCTGAAAAAATATTAGAAGATATCTCGATAGCCTGTAATAAAAATACAGTTCCTGGTGATAAAAGTGCTTTTAATCCTAGTGGAATTAGATTAGGTACCCCAGCTCTTACCACCCGTGGTTTAAAAGAAGAGCATATAGATGTCGTTGCCTCATTTATTCATGAAGGTAAAATATTTATCAGTTTTATAATCACCTAGCTTTATGCAATTGTTAAGTATATTTGTTTTTTTTAAGGCTTACAATTAGCGAAAGAAATAACAACGCTCTCTGGACCTAAACTTGTTGATTTCAAGCAAACAATGGATACGAATGCTGATATAAAGGAAAGAATCACTAAGTTGAAAGGAAAAGTGCAAATTTTCGCCAACCAATTTCCCTTACCTGGATGTAACGACTACTAAATTTGTCACCTTGCGTGTGTCACGCTTTGACAGCCTTTTTTAACTATTTTATTTTGTATATTAGTTAATTTAAATAACCTATCATTGTAAGTCTAGAAAATTTTTTATCTGTATTTAATAATAAGAGGTCCTTGTAACAATATAAATATACTTTATTTTATAAAATTTTTATTAATAATACTTTAAATGTAAAATTGTTCACTGTATTAGTATAGTCTCAAAAAAATTAGTAACATAAGATTATTCGATATGTACAAACGTAGATTGCACATCATTATACTCTATTCACTGAATATACACTAATAAATAGGATTAAAAGACTTCAAAATCCTCTGAACTTTGAAGTTTAAGAAATTAAGCTTCTTGTACTGAGTGTTTGTTATTTTCATTACTATCCAAATGCATACGGATCAGACCAAGATTTCCAAGAGGCTTTGAAAAACATTAGACTTTAGCCGTTCCAGTGTTGAGCATCTCAAACGCTCAACATCGAAGTAAAGTATTTCGAGTTTTGAGTTGCTGTAGTCAGTGCTGCTAAGCAGTTAAATTCTTCTAAGTTGATGTTGCAGAATTTTCAATTTGTAGAAAATACACTTCAAAAGACTTCGAACTAATGTACATCTGGGTAAGGAGTTTTGTACTGGCATTATAGAGTAACTATTACAGAGTTATTTTTCTATCGTGATAGAATACAAGGGAAAGAAAAGTATTAAAAATGAAGTGAAACTGATAAGCCAAACTGTTATGATTGTAATATATTTGTGTGTACAATGAATGTGTCTATGGACACATGTATAAGTGGCAGAAAGTATGAGTTGGATTAGTTGTATTATTTCGCTTAAGGAAACGTATGGGCCGTTTAGGACAGTCATCACGTCACTCTTACTTATGACTTTGTCTACGGCCACTTGTATAAAATCGAAATAATATGTTAAGTGTCTAGTGCATCAATGTCATACTTTATTTATCCCTTTCTACTCTCTATCATCTAATTGGGCCAAATTGGTAAAGTATAATATTAGCGTATTACGCTTTCGCTACGCTACTCTGCAGTTTTTTTTTTTTTAATTTCTCAACATATGCTTCAGTGAATTGCAGTGCTCTACAGTGAACAAGTTGCTAACATGACTCTCAAGATTCTCCGAATGAGTAATATCAGGTCAAATACACTGACTTATGTAAAGCCAATAGCCTGCACTTTGATAAGGTAAATCATTTATTCTATTTTCTTGATTTGGTGATACAATATTTGGTGTCTTACTGTTAGCATCTGCAGTTAGTCTTGGAAGGGACATAGTAGCTGCAGTTTTGTAATCGGTTATGTTAAGTTCTATTAAACTTGACGCTATAAGTAATTTTTTTCTTTTAATTCGATGATTTCTTTAAGGGACTTGGGTCGCTCCTGCAAGCGGGAGGTGAAAGGGAATACGTGTATTTGCATAAGGCGCTGTGATAAGGTCTGCTTACTAATATAGCCCAAAAATTTCCGCTCTCTGGATTACGAAAAATGCATTTGTATTTAACTCTCCAGTACTTGTTAATGTATTAATAATATGTTTATAAAAAATAACAGGATATACTTAAAGGTATCTAGTTTTTTATGATATAAATCAAATAGCACACACACTTCTTTTATGTGACTTAAAAAAATAAAGAGTAAACGGCATAGCTAATCTGATTTTCTTTTGATGAAAGTGTGCTATACATTTAAAAAATTTTAAATTTTAATGATATAGTGGTAAAGTAAAAAGTATCATGAAGGGTTACATCAAAACTTTGAGTAAAATAGCTTCTAGAAGTAATTTTGTGAAAAGCCATCGTATCACGCAAAAAGTCAATCTAACGACAGAAAGTGTATTTAGTGTGTCCTTGTCTCACGTGTGGATGTACCATACGAGCTGTAAACAAATTTGTTTAAGTCTGTACAAATATCTCCATAACTGCAGACACAATTTTGTGGAAACTTTTGCACGTGTATCCATGACTTCATAAATAACATATCAGTTTTTAAAAACATTCTTATCGCTATGTCAAGCATAAAAGGTATTTTTTCTAAAACTTTTTTGACAACTTACTTGTGAGCTCTTGTTAAAAACGACGAAAAAGGGAAACTTTATGAATTTTTTTTTCGAAGTCTGTAGACGTGGTTTTATTCAAATTGTGTGACTACATCAACGCAGCTTTTCTTTACGATGCATATGTATTTTAAAATATATTTACCGTAACGTTAATTTTGTTCTAACTTCACTAATGATGAACACTAACGTTCATACCCAGAAAAATTTTTAGTTGTCTAAGATCTTTAAGAGAGACTACTTTTTTTATGTTTGACTTGAACAAACTCAATAAAATTAGCAGAGTATATGAAGATTACGATATCATTAACAATAACTAGCTAAGTGATGGAAAAAACGCTTTTCCTAAAAAACATACACCCACGCATCACTTACAAACATAAGTCTTCAAACACATTGTGGAGTTTCACATTTCATACTAAGAGTATTTTTCTGTCTAAAGCTATAAGTTTCCTTGTGCTGCCTACAATTGTTTCTATATTATATAGCTGTTTATGTGGGGCATTCCACACAGCCTCCCTATAAAATAAGGTGAAATTTTATCTTTTTATCCCTTATTTAGACGTAGCATATTTTTTGTCTCAACCCCCCACAGCCCTTGCACAATTTTTCTTAACTAGCGTACCCTACCCTTACAGCTCCTATTCCATTTTTATAAAACTTTACTAACACTCCTGATGATCTCTCGGGCTGTGGCAGTCGGCTTACGGGGTGCGTCCTTTGGGTGGCGGATGGAGGTAAGCTTTCCACGAATATATGGTTCCAAAGCGTTGTGGCGGTTGGAGCTTGTTCCCGCGGGTGGTTGAAAATAAATAAAATAGTTCCGGGACGCCGAAAAGAAAACGTTGTTCAGAAAACAAGAGTAGGTTTCCGAATGAAACCAAAAATGAGTGACGCTACTGAAAATATAAAACCTCTCAGAGGGAATCCGATGCCAGTTTCGATCACGTAAAAGCCCAAGTGACTGGTGCTAGCCTCAAAGATTCTGTGGGGAGGCTACAAAGGCGTCCAGTATAGAAGTAAGGAGACAACCTTGAATAAAAAAACACTTACGAAAGGGCTCAACATTTTTTCCCAGCGATAGACAGACCAGCTGCTAAGCACTGGAAGTGCACCAATCGATGTCAGTGCTATCAGTTTATTCAGCAGCAACACCGAGATGGATCTGGAATATATCAGCAACTTGAAATCAGAGCTTACTGTCGATCATATAAAAAAGGATCTTGCATTAACAAAAGTTAAAATTATGATATAAATATGGTGGAAGCAGCAACGACAACGTACACAAAAATAGCGATATCGATAAAAGAAGGTATGAAAGTGGCGTTGAATTTATTGTATAAGTTTGAGGAAAGCCATTAAAGGACAAGAAAAAAGATAGAAAATACCTTAGAACAATTCAATGATAATCTGACGAGAAAGACGTATGGATCAGAAACAAGAGAAAGAATCACACGCTATTTTCAATCCAGATTTATGAAAAGCGTACTGGCAAAAAAACGGGGAGCAGAAGCCCAGAAGCTGAGAAGCTCTGAGAAAGACTTCAAATCCCTGTTCTAAAAAGAAAAAAAGACCAGAAAGAATCAAAAATTCATCCCTAAGATAACAATCAATAAAAAAAGGGTAATGCTTGAAATCCAATTACCGAGAAGGCCGATGTCAAACTTGCATTGAGTAGTATCCTTCGATGCTTGCCGTAAATTAGAACAGTGACGCTGTTAAGAGCGAATAAGAGAGGGCAGAAGGTAGCTGTGATAAACATTGAAGAAATCGTTGCCAAAACCATAGAAGAAATAAGTAGGCTGTTGTAGGCTGTTGATAGGCTTTACAAGCTGTCAAGTGAGAAGAAGGGTTGAAGTTATGGTAGCTGCCCAGCATTCAGAAAGGCGTTAGAATAGGCCAAGAGTAATATGCGTACAAGGCAGAGATAAAATTTAAGAGGACAAAAGCGGGAGGACCATTATAGACCCCAGCTGCGCTGATTTACCCAAGCCATCAGCTAAGAAAAACAACGGAAATCAATGTTTCCGCAAAACAGCAAATGACCAGACGAAATAAAAAGAAGGAAACATTACGATAGTAACTAATACTCCAATGAAAAGCCATGTCAATAGTCAACACTTCGTAGCCCCGGCTTAAAACTTAAATGTAAAAGCGGATCCCGAGCTGGGTGTCCTAGAAAGAGAAAGGTATTGCGAGTTTAGTAGGTATTCAGTCTGTATAGCTAAGAATATCATAGTGGAAAACAACACCTTCAGGCAGACTGCAAGTCCCACACAGAGAAGAGGTTTGTGCCCCTTTTTATCCAGAATGCGTCAAAGCATTCTGGACTATATCAGATAATATTTATTGTAGTGGTGATGATGATAATAATAATAATAATAATAATAATAATAATAATAATAATAATAATAATAATTAAAACAATAATAATGCTAAGAATAATCAGTGCTCCCAAAACTGGTACCTGAACTAGCGTGAAATTAAAAATGGCTAGATGGTGCAAGAAGCAACAACCCAGATAACTCGGCGAACTTTCATGTATAATAAATAAACCTCTAGCTATTTAATCAAATAATCCAATTAGTAATAACACAAGCGACTATCACCCGCTGACCCGGGACTTAGGTCATTTACTGGAAACTCTGTTAATTAATAAAGTATTAATAAATAACACAAACGCCAATCACCAGTTGACCCGGCTCGCTAACTGGCCGCTTTGATAATTCACATAGTAACAAGTAATAACAAGAGCGCATCTAACTTGGCCCGTAGTAAACACCCAGGATTATTAGGTGATAGGCGCTTGTGTTGTAAATTAATATTTTATTAATTAACAGAGCGGTCAGTAAACGCCCTGGTTCATTCGGTAACAGGCGCTTTTGTTATTATTTAATATTTTATTCACTTATGAAGTAGCCAGTAAGCACCCCGGTTCATCGGGTGATAGGCGCTTGTGTTATTAATTAATGAAGTTGTCAGTAAGTGCCCTGGGTCATTGGATGACAGGCGCTTGTGTTATTAATTAATATTTTATTAATTAATGGAGTAAGCAGTAAGTGCCCAAGGTCATTAGGTGATAGGCGCTTGTATTATTTATTACTATTTTATTATATAATAGAATGGCCAGTTTATTGAGTGATAGGCGTTTTTGTTATGAATAATTATTTTATTAACTTATGGAGTGGCCAGTAAGCACCCTGGTACATCGGGTGATAGGCGCTTGTGTTATTAATTAATATTTTATTAATTAAGGGAGTGGCGAGTAAGTGCCACAGGTCATTGGGTGATAGTTGCTTGTGTTATCAATATTTTATTAATTAATGGAGTGGCCAAAAAACGCCCCGGGTCATCGGGTGATAGTCGCTTGTGTTATGCATTAATATTCTATTTATTAATGGGTGATCAGTAAGCACCCCGGGTCATTGGGTAATAGGTGCTTGTGTTATTTATTAATAATTTATCAAGTAATGGAGTGGCCAATAAGCACTCTGGGTTATTGGGTGAAGGGCACTTGTGTTATTTATTAATATTTTATTATATAGCAGATTCGCCAGTGAACGCCCTGGGACATCGCGTAATAGTCGCTTGTGTTATTAATTAATATTTTATCAATTAATGAAGTGGCCAGTAAACGCCCTGGGTTATCGGGTGATAAGCGCTTGTGTTATCACTTATTTGGTTATTCAGTTAAATAGCTAGAGGTTTATTTATTATACATGAAAATTCGTTGAGTTATCTGGATTTTCGCTTCTTGCACTATATAGCCATTTTTAATTTCGCGCGAGTTCGGGTACTAGTTTTAGGAGCACTGAGGATGATATTAATTATTATGATGAAAAGAATGCTAATAGTGATGATGTTAATAATTCTTCTCACTTACTTTAAAATTCTTATTTTGACATTGTCAACCCATTTATATACGTAGCTTTAATTTGGTGCACTAACATTCAGATCTAGCTCATTAAATAAAAAAGGAGACTAAATGTGTTAAGTTGCGGCGATCACAGGAATCATCCGTGGGCACTATTCTTTCCCTTGAATTGAATTGGTGTATTGCGCAATTCGAAGAGTATGAAAGCACGTAAAGTGAGCTGTACACCTTTCTATTCTATTCTACAGTTTTTTTTCTCTTGAAGTCTTATAAGAATCTTTGTTATCAGAAAGAGTTACTCATAATCGTATGATGAATTTTGAAAAATGTCATTGTCAGTTGTTGAATTTATTTAATTTAAAACAGTAATCATGGTGATGATAATAATAATGATAATGATTTTAAAATCATGTCTTTTAATAAGATTTTTTTTTTATCTATAAGTACAAATACTTTCATTTTTATGGGATACAAGATGTAGAGCTATCTCGCTATATCATCCCGCTATTCCCTGGCATTCAATCCTGCTCTTGCGCGCTTTCAGGCACACCAACGTGAATATTTCATCGATTTAAGAAGTGATGAATCAAGTGACAATGTTGATCGTTTACAAAGACACAGCACAGAACAAAATCAAAACTCGAATAAAAATTTTTAACAAATTGAACAATGATCTCATAAATTATGATTAATTAATATTAGTTTAAGCTTTAGAAACATTTTTGACTGCAATCAATCGTTCGAACCAGAATAATGAAAATTTTAGACTTATGAATAGAATATCTTTTTTACCGAATATAATTTACCTTCCTTTTAGAGAAATCTATTGAATTGGTTGAGATCCAAGCAAAGTTATAAACTCTTTACTAAGTAAGAGGAATATAGTGATAAAGAAAATATCGCGCGTTTGTACGATTCTTGAAGAAAAAAAAAAGCTTCGGACACAACAAAAACTCCTTTTTCCGCAGAAAATAAAACTTTAAATATAATGACCATGCTTGAAATACATTACGGAAATTCTAAATTAATTTAAAAAAAAATTGCCAAAGAAATAAAAAATTTGCCAAATTTAGAATTACAAAGTGTTTCATTAATCAAATTTGCTACTACGCTCGAACATTTAGTTGCAGTTATAAAGTCTTTAAAAAGTATAGATTATTTGCACAGTCCAAAAATGACAAAAGAAATTATTATTTAATAATCAGCAATTACTTAAGATTTACAACCTTTGAAATCCAAGAAAAATCAGGTGTAGAAAAATTATCTCAATTTTTAATTCAAGGAACTCGAATGATGCTTTCAGCTGGAGTAATTTTCTTCACTTCGAGTGAGATAGTTCGTAAAAAATTAAATAGGAATCAAAAAATACAAACGCTTCTGCAACATTTGTATACGTGACTCATGAAATTGATAAAAAAGATAGTAAAACTGATATAAGCAAATAATTATGATGTATCTTTAAAGAAAGGAGGCATAGTTTTCATTTTAGATTACAACCTAGCGCTAAACTATTCGAGGAAAAGTGTAATAACACATGTATTTCGTACGAATGGATAGGTACATGTGACAGAGATTATCCGTAGGTGGTATTCATTTTCTCCAATTTTAAATGTATCAGGAGATCATCAAACGGTTACGAGACATTCTTATATGAGGTCTTGTAAGAATCTCTGTTATAATAATGAGACACGACACTATGTTACTTAAATTTAGTTTTAAAAAAGTAATTTTTTTTTGTTAAATTTATATAACTTGAAACAATAATTCAAATGATTATAACAATAACAGTGTCAATACTGATAATGATTATACTTTAAAATCATTTGGAGGTTTTTGGAGGACTTTTTTGATCATGGAGACTTTTTAGAAAAAGGTAATTCAATAATTAGGGTGATAATAATACAAAGTTGGATGATTTAACTTGTGAGTTGTTCTTGGATGCAAGTTAACTAGTAGAAAAAAGAACAGTAAGAATAAAGTTGTAAGAATGAAATGAGGTAAAAATGTTATTTCTTTATTTATTTATTAGTTTTCAGCCATTAGTTAGGCCCGGAAAACGAACTTACATATCTGTGAAATAATTACAATACCAAATTTTTCAGAATCATCTTAAGACTACAAACTGCATTGCTACACATGCTTTGCTATCCTAGTCGCCATACCTTTACATTGCATCTCCTTAAGTACTAATAACACTTAACTCTATAAGCTTTGATAACTTTTACATCTCTTTTTGACAGGTACTCGCATAACCTTGTATTCTTATGATCGCGGTCAGACTTACTTCTGAACATACGTTTTATACTTATATGACCTATAATACACTTTCTCGCCGAATTTCGATATTCACATACTCAATTTTATTTATCTTCCCTCCCCCCTCTTCCCTCTTTTCCCCTCTTTTCTGAATCTATCACTTTATTTATTGCTTTTAGGATCTTAAACGCCGCTTTATTAACATTTTCATTTAGTAGCCAATAAATTTTCTCTTGTAAATTCATATCTTTGGGTTCTTCCTCTACATTTAGGTTTTCGCATTTTCCCAACATATGTTCCCAATTCCCTCCCCTTTTTTACATAATACACAAGCTTTATCCTCTTCTTTTAACGAATACTCATTTCTGGTTTTTAAATTGCCGTACCGTGCCCTTGAAATTACGCTAATACATGTTTGTTTTTGGAACCTTTTTAAATACATCGGTAATGTCACCGTCTCCACTTTCTTATAAATCTTATTGTTATTCAAAGCATACATTTTACTAACGACTTTTTGCATTTCGATATCCTTTTGTCTTTGCAACACTAAGCTACTAACATTTTCCCCTTTATCTCTTAGTCTTTCTATCTCCGCCCCGCTTAATCCCTGACTGTTCAAAAATTGTTCTCTTTCCATACTCGTTTTAAACTTTTCATCCTTTTTCAACCCGTCTACCAGGCACAATTTTGTAAGTCTGTCCTCACTCCGCTTGAAAATCTTCTCTTCATGATTTATAATTTAATGCTCTCATGCTCCACTGCAAATCCAATGCGTTCATGCCCAATTTCCTCATTATTATATACCTTGGAGTGCAGAAGTCTACCAAATTTTTAAGGGTTATTGCACGGATTTTCAGCTCCTCACACCTAAAACATCACTCGAAACGCTTCAAGGCATTCCCCAGATCCTTTTCCCTCACTCTTCCTTTAATATACCTTATAAGAAATGCCGCCACCGCGCATCTTAGCATGGACACTATTGACAGGACGTCCGTAAGCTAAGGCGTCCACTTCGCAAGTCGGTAGAAATGTTATTTAATGCGATCAATAATAATAGTTGGTTTTTATTGAATGATGTGGATATTGGTGATGAAAGCGGAGAGTGAGATTTCTGTAGGTTCAACGAAAATCTATTAGAAAGGAGTTAATGAATGTTTCAGAAAAGGCGAGAGCGTGACGTAGTTAAAAAAGAGGTGAAGACATGCAGTATGATGAAAGCGGAATAACGTAGTTAGTATGAAAGAGCTATGGAAGAATTTAAAAAACGTATCTAAGATTATATGGTAAAAAGAGTGATAGAGCAAAAGTAAAAAAATTGTTTATAAGAAGTAGTAGAATAAAAAATGCGAGAAATGAAAGAAGAAAGCAAAAAAAGCTGTTGTATTAGCCAATTATTAAATATAAAACCAATAATTATGTAAATGATAAAAGTTAGAGAGTACCTTGTCTCAAGTAAAAATTAGAATTTGAAAAAAGGAAACATGAAAGCATATTTAAAGTCAGCAGGATTTGACAACTTGTAGAAAATAATTCAAGCTTAAGTGCGTATAAAGAACGGTTTAGAAACTTTTTAAAAGAAAGAAAAAAAAACAATTCCCGGAGAGAGGGTGATAAAGTGAGGGGCAAGGTTTGAGAAGATTTGATTAAGTAAAGCTAAAATCGCACCAGCCGTTGAAAACTGAAAAATAAAAAGGCTACCAAGTATCATGGGATACGAAATAAGATTTGGTTGTAAGCAGAAGTGAAAGTTATAAAGTTATTCGTGAAACTGTTATTCAAAGCCTGGAAGGGCAAGGAATTATTTGATGATGGAAAAACGATGATTCCTATTTTATTATTTAAGAAAAGGACAAAAACAATCTTAAAAAACGATATGGGAATGGCATTATGACTTACTACTTACAAAATATACACGGAGGTATTAAGAGGAAATCTATTAAAAAAGGTTAGTGATTAAAATGTACTGCAAGATCGGCAAGCAAGATTTAAAAAAATAGGGCGAAAATGGGTTTCTTATTTTCAATCATGTAATGCAAAAAAGAAGGGTTATAAAAGTGAACCACGAAGTTTATGCATTATTTGTAGACTTTTAGACAACGTTTGACACAATAAATAGCTATATATGGAAAAAAATAATAGAGATGTATAGCACTAGTAAAAAACTTTAATACATAAAAGTAAAAAATTACGTAGAAAAAGTAAAACCAAGATAAATGGATGAATACTTATCGATTAAATTAAATTAAAATAAGATTACAAAATAATAGTTCGAAAAAATTGTGTGTCAACACATTATACTGATACAAACAAAAAAGTTGTACACAATAAATAAAAATTTATAAAAACAAGATATTTTAGCTAACGTTTTTCTATAGGACTAAAGACAACATGTATGTATAACTGACTGTAAAAAGGATTATCATGATTGTAAATAAAAGATTTAAGTATCATGTGACAAATTTGACCTTAAATTTTTTAGTTATAATCATCTTTTTTTTCAACTCCCAATATTGACACTAAATGATGCACAACACAGAAAATTAGTGTAGTATCGAATACAATATCTGAAATAAACACTGTTTAGCAATGGTTGCTTTAGTTTATTATCACACAGACTTGAAGTAGGTAAAAATATTCTTTCACATTTCAACAATTAAATTTTTGTGTTTCACTTTGCCAAAATTTTTTACAGCAAAATTCATTATGTTAATCGTGTAAACTACTAGTGTTTTAACTCAGTAACAAAAACTTGCGTGGATCGGAAAGAAGTTTAAAGTAATTTAACAGTAGGTCGAATCAACATAGTGTCTCCTGAGGATTTCTAGCGTTTTTTTTGTATTTTTTTAGTATTTGTCTCAGAAATTTGAACAATTTTTTACTAGAAATTTTAAAAAAGTAAATAGAAATAATGCTCTATTACAGCTTAATTCAATTTTTAAATTCAAAGAAATCACAAAAAAATTTTTAAAAAAGCCTTAGAAAAAGTTAAAAGAATATTGCGTGATTTATGTAATACAAATGTTTATTTTGGTAATAAATTAAATGTTTTAAAAAATGATTTTAGACAGATTCTTTATATTTTTAATTAATGCTTTATGCTTCAAATAAATCAAAAAATAACTAATGTTTGTTCTAATATTTTTGGTAAAGATATTAAATTTTTAATAAATAACGTTATACTTACTTCTTGTAACAGATATACTTATTTTTTCAATAATCAAATTCTAAATTTTGTAAAAGGAAAAATAAAAACATATAACGGCGTAGATCATATTGCTCACAAGGGCGTTGAAAAATCTAAGAGTGATATTAATATAAATTTTTTAATTAAAGTTCTAAATAATATTTGTCAAGGCTTATCTCCGCATAAGTTTAATTTAAAAATTCAAATGACTGTTATGTTGATACAAAATAATGCAATTAATAAACTCATTAAGAATTTAAGGTCAAAAAATTAGCGCACTATAGCACTACTGCAAGGGTGGTGAAGAAATGTGTTAAGAAATAATGTAGACTAAATAATTGTCAAGGAAGTAGTGGAAAGTTGCTGAAGAGGGCTAGAACAAATGTTGGAGCGTTACTAAGCTAATGTGTTGAAAATTATAAAGGGTTTAAGGAGAGCAAAACGTCATTTGACTAAAAATGACATAATAACCTAAATAATTTTATTTCATTTAGAGATGCAGCTCAAGGGTGGTGAAAGGGAGTTTTTTACAATTATGTGAAGGGCTTATTAGGTTATATAATTGTGAGGGGTTGGAGGAGGGATAAACAAAATTTTAACTCAATCGAAATAAGGTAAAAACCGATAGATTGTTAGCTTATTAAGAGGGGTGGCTGAGGAGGGTGGTGGAAGCTCTTAAATATTGAGTGAACTCTAAAAGGTGGGGGAGGGCTGAACAAACATTAGGTTTTTGCATGAAAAATTCTATGTGGTCCGTCTTGTATGGATTTAAAAAAAATCGACAGGTAATTTTTTTGTTTTCTTAAAAAAAATATTGAAAAAGGTTGTATGCGTGCTTACCTTGTTTTTGATTGGGTGAAAGATTTATTTTGTTTAATGTATAAGTCTCAGCTACATTTTAGTAAAATAAATCAAAGAGGGGAGGGTGAGGTAAGTGATGCAAAGCCAGTGAATTAATTACAACAAATGAAATATTATCACTTAATAAGGATGAAATCTCGCAAAATAACAAAGATTGATCTTTTAATTGAAAGAGAACTTATAAAAAAGTAATTAAAGTAAGAAAGAATAAATGCGATTGAATAATAATTTAACGAATAAATTTTTGAGAGCTCTCTTACCGCAAATCCAACGTATTCAACCGAGAAGTACCAGACGCTCGACGCAGACTAAAACCTTGTGTCCGGGTGCCTTCACGCCGAGAAACCGTTGGCCGAAAAAATCATACGGCGTGCAACAAAGTCCCAATGTCTTAAGTAAGGTCGAGTCCCACTCTGTGTAGCGGACAGGTTACAGCTAGTGCAACTTCCTTCGACCAGCCCAAATCACACAAAACTTCCGGCACTCTCTAATTGCACAACCAGGACCAACTTCCAAACACAACCACTTCTCCTCACCCTTGTCGCTCAATCGCACGCTCACTCGTTTTCTGACAATCAACCTTTTCGTACAAACGCTCGGTTACGTCTCTCTCAAGCTCATCAGTCAGCCGAAGCCAAGCCCCTCTCCTCTCTCTTTTTTTCGGGATGACAAGATGGCGTCGACTCGCCAGTGCACGCGCGCACACACGCACACGAGAGCAGATTTCCCTTTCTCCCTTTTTTCGAGAAAAGAGTGACATTTATTTAATAAACTAGCAGCCCCCCGTCTTGGCTTCGCCCGAGACTTACTAAATAAAACACCGTAGTGTGTTGACATGTAATGTGAAACATTTTTAGTTAGAAAGTTTGACACACATTCCCGATACATCTCAGAACAAAAATCTTCTTATTTAAAACATATTTTTTCGGAATCCATATAGTTTATTTGGTCAAATAATAAGGTGTAAAAATTCAAAAAAATAATTATGCTGAAAATTTATGCCATAAAATAATCGATGGCTATAAGAAGTTGTTGATTTAGTTTCTTCTGTGTAATTCACGAAAAGGGCTATTTTTAAAGCTGTTAAGATTTTAAACCCCCAAAAAATTTATATTAAAAAAAAATTGTTTTTTCTCATATCTCACAATTTTATTACCAGAGCAACAAAGTCCTGGACCTTAAACCCAACATTTTTATTGCCACAAAAACACAAATACATTTTCTACTCATTAAAAAATCTGAAGTAGGATCTTTAAAGATTTCAGAGATTGCTGTGAGGGTACAATGAAAAGCTGATCTTTCACGTAATGGACTCTTTAGTTGACGATTTTGACGCTGCTGTTTCAATCTCGATAAATTTTCTGCGTCAGTTTCTTGACGCCTCAAATTGTATTCATTAGATACATATGAAGTTTTCTATCCAATATACCCTTTTGCGACTATTGGCATGCTTACGACTTTTATGACCCCTAAAGGCTATTTTCAGTCAACTTTGTTAATTTTAATACATTTGTTGGCAAGGTAGTTCGACGTTTGATGGCCCTAAAAAAGACCGGTGAGCTTCTTAAGTTAACTCTTTCTTGACTGCAGTTAACAGCAATTGTGACTGCCTGGATACCTCAGGGTGATCTGCTCTGGCTTACTGTTGAAGACCCAGACTGATTAGGAGAAAAATTACAAAGTCCGAAGCTTTGGGGCTAGTTGTAGTGCTCTTTCCCAACGTCTCCCGGTATAACGTCGAAGACGTTGGTGTCTAAAGCACCTTTTTTATTTGCAGATTCAGTTGTTTTAGTGATCTTAGATGGGGAGATTGGTTAGTGATACTTGTCCAGTGGAAGCTGTCCCGTTGGCTCAAGTTTTTTTTCCTTTGTAGCTGTTGTAGGTTTGCCCAGCGCAGACTTTGGAGAGGATCAGTGATTCCTGGTTGAATGCTTAAAGTCGAGAGGGTAGTATAGGGTCGTTGGTCACCGGGTTTTCCAGCCTTGCGAAGAACAACTCCGCAGGTGACGTCTGCCAGTGAATAGCTGACTTGGTTTAATAGTGCCCGTCTTTAGTTAATATAGTCTTTTAGTCGACGAATCGCTTCCGGAAATGGTAATAAAAATGTATTTGTTGGCAAGGTAGTTTAGACTTAAGTGGCCCCTAAAAAGAACCGATAAAATTGATGGTTAAGTAGGGAACGTAAATACTTATAATGGCCCTAAAAAGCGCCAGTGGTGAAGCTTCCAGGCTATTCTTTATTATTATTCCTGATGATGAAGAGCTGGCTACGGGTTGCTTGATTCTTACCCTGGGAGTCTCGATGTACGGAGACTGTGATGGAGGGAGGTACGCCACTGACCAAAGAATATCTCGTCTCAGGTCGTTCCCCGGATAACCAACTGCTCAATTGCTCATCTTTAGACGGAAACATGTGGGTAATTGCGTTGGGGAACGCGACGACCAAGAAGGTAGCCGTTGTGGCTTCCCGTGTCCCTCAGAGCTGTTTTCCCTTGCTTACATTTGTAGCCACAAATTCTTTAACTACACCAGGTGGGAAGGCGGGACTGCCACACAACTCTGAAGAGTTGGTGGAGATTGTGCTCTGGCTAGATATGTCTCCTGGTAATTCTGGCAGAGACGGCATCGGTTGGAAGTAATTTATTTTTCTTTGATTGCACTCGTCGAGATTCAGGGTGAAGGGACACTTAGGTCACTGCCCCCTTAGAGAAGAGTGTCGTCCGTAACCGGGATATCCCGCTGCAGGAGTATTATCAGCGTTCTCTGAACAGCTTGTCGAGCTGCCGAAGCTCGACCATACCACTATCGATACGCTCCGGCCTATTATAACCACACTTAATTTATTATGTTGCAGGTAGCTTTAATTTAATGTCGACGCCACCTAGCGGATTTTACTGAACTAAAGTGAAAAGCTGGCGTATTTTTGCAAAACTTTAAGCTCATTTATTGCTATTGTTATTAAATTTTTTAAGATAAAAACTATACTAAAACCATCTAGGAAGTATCATGAATCAGTGTGCAAAATTTCAGCAAAATCGGTTCAGTAGTTTTCGCGGTTAGCGATTACAACGGTTTTAGCGACTTTGCTTTATATATTAGTAAGATATAAGTAACAAAACGATTGAGTACATACAGAAAATGAATAGCGTTAAATGACGCAAAGATATAGTACCTAAAATGCAGGTATTTTAAAAGTTACAGAAAATTCATACGCATATAAAGTTGTGAAGTATACATAACACGTGAAAATTCTACAATTGAGTACGATTAAATGAGCCTATAAACGTAAAAAACGATTTAAAGCTTACGAAGATACAGCGTTTTGAAAAAGTGTCGAACATATGTGTAACCTCGTATAACGTATAAACGGTAACATCAAATCAGCTCGAAGTCTCCCCTTGTCTACATAATACCAAAACAAAGTATTTCTGAAAGTTTCAAGAAGAATTATTCATTCTTACTCGAGTTATAGTAAAAAAACTAAAGTGACTGTTTTTAACATGTATTATGACGTTATATACACAATGAGTAAATCTATAGCTATGAAAAATAGAGAATCTTCATTGGGCTGTATCGACGGCTCTTACGAAGAGCAACGGAGCTCAGATTTTTCCATTTGAATTAACATGGGAAAATCTGAGCTCCGTCGTTCTTCGTAAGAGGCGTCGATATCTTGTGAACTTTTTATTATTAAAAAAAAAAAAAAAAAAAAAAACACGTGTTAATTACTTTGCAAAAGTGTACAAGACGAACCAAAGGGAATTTTTTATGCAAAAACCTAATTTAACTGAATTAAAGCAAGGTACTAACCTATAGAATTTTAGCTTAATTAGTGGGGGCCAATGGGCAGAGAGAGATGTGTAAAATGACCCCCTAAAAACACTACATTGAATAGGAAGATATATATACCACTGTTCCGAAGGATGACACTATAAAGCGGAATATTAGAGGGATATTGATTTCCAATGTATGAATATCGTCATTCGTAATTGTTAGAATAGAGAATGACATAACTCAGAAAGTTAGATTTTTTTTCTATTTATATTAAAATAAAAAATTTTCGAGAATACATTGTACTCTCACTTATTACAAAGGCAACAAGCAACTAGCCGTGTCTGCAACACGAACTCGTCAAACTAAACAGATTTGTGTATAATCAATGTAAAATTAAAATTTCCATCTTTAATAGCAAATGTAAGTTTAATAAAAATAGTGGTACAGTAAGGTAAGGTATTAAAGAGGAAGTAGGTAACTTTAGGTATTTGGCTTTTCATATTATCAAAAAAAGGAACTTTTTTGATTGTACACAGAAACGAAAAAGTCAAAGTACTATTGCATCGAAAAAGATACGGGAATAAAGGGAACAGGTTTGTCAGTAAGATTTGATGAGTAGGATAATGCTGTTTAATTATGTAGTATGAAGTACAATAAGTTTCGAAGCTGAGATTTTTAGATGCAAAAAATTTGAGAATTAAAGATAGTGTTACGTCGCACGGTGTAGAAAAATGGACAAAAGTCCAGCAACAGCTTTTAGTCCGATTTTAATAAAACAAAATTCAAAATACTCGAAAAATTCCTATTATCATATGCGACTGCGATATTATGAAATTTCCACTCCCACAAACCCCTCTACCCTTATAGACCACCCCTATCAACCCCCAAGCGGGCTCATCCGCCTAATCCGAGGTAAAAAAGTTCAATCGACTACTTCTTTTCCAAAAAATTAATATCTTAACCACGAACAAGCTAATACACCTCAACTTTAATGTACCATATCCCAATTTACCCTCGCAACCCTTATAAACCACCCCTCACAACCCCCAAGAAGGTTAACCCACCTAACTCTGGGTAAAGCGAGTTTAATCGAATGTTTCTCTCCATAAAAATGGATATTTTTACCACAGACAGGCTGACTTAACTCAAACTTGATCTACTATATCGCAATTTACCCTTTCAACCCTTATAAAACACCCCTAACAACCCCCAAGCAGGTTAACCTACCTAACCCTGGGTAAAGCGAGTTTAATCGAATGTTTCTCTTCATAAAAATGGATACCTTTACCACAGACAGGCTGACTTAACTTAAACTTGATCTACTATATCTCAATTTACCCTCTCAATCCTTATAAACCACCCCTAACAACCCTAAGCAGGTTAACCCACCTAACCCTGGGTAAAGCGAGTTTAATCGAATGTTTCTCTTCACAAAAATGGATACCTTTACTACAGACAGGCTGATAAATCTCTACCTTGATGTATTTCATTTTTATTTACTTTAACAATCTTCGTAAATTATCCCTAACAAATTACAAGCAGGCTAATCCACCTAACTCTAGATACAGTGGATCAAATTGACTGCATCGATTCAGTCTATTTGTATTCAGTGTATAATTTTTTGTTAAAGGCAGTTGATGAAACTTTTCTCAATAAGTTTTCAATGGTTTAGCCTGTTTAGGGGTTAATAGCTTGCTGTGTAAAATAAAGAACAAAATTCTAGACATGGCTTAGTTTTTAATCGATTTTAGTTAAGAGAGTCGTAAAATACTTGAGAGAATATCTGTTATAACTTGTAAATGCCACATTTTCTTTTTTTTACTTTTAAACTTTAGTTAAAATCCCACAACCCCTTAAGCCGTCAACCACTACCATCAACTGTTAACCCTTTCATCAAAATTATAATTTTTAAAGATTTCACACTTATCAATCCACCAACCTACAACCATACTAACTCTCTAACTCTTTAACCCTTCAACCCTTCAATCCATAAATTTACCAACCGACAAATTATCTAACTTGCAAACCCTATATTTAACGGTTATCTTACATAACAACAAGAAATACTTTAAGTCAAAATCAATCACGATCAAACTCTTTAATATTTTCACCCTGAATTGTTAAACTCACAAAGTAACCCAACCTAAAATTCTTACAATCTCAAGCACACTGTATATATTTTTGTAACACTAAAGTATTGCAGGATAACAGTTTTGCTATACTGTTAAATATTTAAAAAAATTTTCTCGTAAATTATTCAAATGATAAGTATAAAATAAGATAAAAGTGCGGTGTAATTAAAAGTGGATGAATAGAGAGTATTTTTTATTTAATAATTATTTACAAACAAACGGATATTTTATAATTTTTCAAAAAAATCTTCACTTTCATGTAGCTTTGGTTTTTAATAATTGATAAACATTCTTTCTTAGTTGTCATAAAAAATTAGAAAATATTACTAAGTATTACCAAGCGTTAGTTGATTTTCAAAAATGTCATTAAATTTGAAATATTCTGAATTATGTGATATATTATAGAGCAGGGAGGATTACCATGTACCTTATATAGATTCGCTTGTTAGTAGTCTGAAAAGTAAATACTTATTGTCTGACAATCATGAAAATAACGTGAGAAAACAATTAAATAAATCATTTGTATTGCAATTTAAACAAAAATGGAATGCTGTTATTCGAAAAAGGATATGTTTTAGACAAAACATACAGATTTTCTTGATAAAACAATATTTATAAAGTTAGATAATGAATCTTCTTCCAACCAATTGACATCACCTGGCAATACTTAGTCTACATCAGATGTTTGACAACGACCAGAAGACCGCGTTTATCTTTTGAAAAGGCATCTTCAAAAACACAGTATAGACGTGCCCTTGAGATTGCAAACAAATACACCAAAGAAGAAGTATCTCTGGCCTTAAAAATCAAATTGCGATCATGTATCACCAAAAATGTCTCTAAAAAGGACGTACCTGACGAAGAAACTGATGTACCAGATATTGAACTGATTAATAAATCATTATGTATGTTTTCTGACTTAGATTTGTTATACCGCAAGTATGAAAAATTAAGAGCTTATATATAATATATAACCAATCGATTTTTGATAATAAATTATATCCGCGATTTGGAATGATCACTGAAGCAAAAGACGTCTGTTACCCAGAACATTTGGAAGTAACTGATTCTGGAGCAACAATTGACATTATATCTCTCCTTGATCACACTTTAAAATGAATTTTAATGATGCTTGATGAAACAGAATTAACTGATTGGAAGTAACTGATTCTGGAGCAACAATTGACATTATATCTCTCCTTGACCACACTTTAAAATGAATTTTAATGATGCTTGATGAAACAGAATTACAAAAATTAAATAAAAATCTAATTTTTGTAGGGAAGTATGGTTTTGACGGATGCTCGGGTCAGCAAACAACAAGACAGCGTTTTATGAATAATTCTTTTGATTCCAACTTGAGTGATGCTAATAATAATGATTATTACCAAAAAAATTTTTCTGATGAATCTGTATTTATTGCAAATCTAGTACCGATTGAAGTAAAGACTGCTGATAATGAAATAGTGTGGCTCAATGATAAACCTTCTTTAACTTTGTATTGTCGCCCAATAAGCTTTGAATTTGTCAAAGAGAGCGATATCGTTACAACCAAAACTTATAAGACACTTTCGAAGCCATTAAAAAAAATAAAAAAATATGTATTAAAATGTATGAATATGGAATTCAATGTAGAGTTTGATTTAAGATGCACAATGATAGATGGTAAAGTGGGAAATGTTTTAACTAATCAAAAATCTGCCAATTGCTGTAATATTTGTAAAGTTGGACAAAAATACATTAATGAGGTTAATCACGTTTTAACATGCAAGTGTCTTGATAAAAATTACAAATTTGGATATCCAATATTACATAGTTGGATTAGATTTATGGAGTATTTGTTACACATTTCATATAATTTAGATTTTTAAGCAGTGGACAGCATCTGGTTGTAACAAAAAAACTAAACTAGATCTCAAAAAGATTATTAAAAAAATTTTGAAGGAAAAACTTGATGTAACAGTTGATGTTGTATAACAAGGTTATGGTACAACAAATACGGGAAATGTAGCTCGTATTTTTTTCTGAATATAAAGCTGTATTAAAAACAATTTGTATTGATCAAAGGGCCGTTCATATATTACGTCACGCTACTTTTGTCACTTTTTGGACCCCCACCCCCCTCTTGTCACGCTTTGTCACGCAGGTCTTATACCCCCCCTCCCCCTTGTCACGTATCATTAACATTATAATATTTTTTTTAGTAGTTATTATTTTTAAAGTCATTATTTTTTGAGTCATCTTGTGGAGAAGTTGATTTAATATTATACAGGTAAGGAGTTTCAAAATTAAATTCTCAATCTTTACAGAACACTTCTATTATTTATGAAATAATAGTAATTTTGAAATAACAGCTTTAGATAAATTCGTTTAAACTTATACAATAAATCACAAACAAGCTTCAGACTCATTTCTGACTAGCTTTTACTAATAGCCTTTGGGGCTGGTTATAATCAAAGTACACTTATAAGTTAAAGTATGACTGTTCCTTATACTAGAAAAAAATCACTCATTTTGCCATGGACAGCTTATCCATTGTTTTAAATCCTCGATGATAGGGAGGGCTTTTTCTATTGGCTCTGAAATCTCGATTACCGAAGAGGTATCCACTTCTTCTATCGGAAACCAAGCCGCTTCCTGTTTTCCGGCTTCTGTGGCATCTACGATACAGAGCAATTCATTGTTACGTCGGGCACAAACTCGTTGAGGTCGTATAACGGGGGCTGGTAGAGAGAATTTTCCATGGAGAGCCTTCTTATGAGCTATCAGTCTCGTTTTTGCAGCAAATGTAAGGCCGCATACTTTGCAGGTTCGGATTTCAAGGTGTCGCCGGACGGAAGGACAGTACATGTCAAATGGCACCTGTACATGAATTTGATTTTCCGTGAGATGCGAAAAAAAAGTTATGACAATTTCAAAAATATGCATTTTGAAGAAGGAACAACGCTGTATGTACCTTTTTAAAGCCTTCAGAATTAGGCTGAGTCTGAAACGCCAACCGTGCTATAAGCGGTAAGAAGGTTCCCTCGTCGCTATCTTAGTTCACAACTATTACGCCGGTCGAATTCTGATTCGCTCTGATGGGTGCTGGAATAAAATTTTCGGGGAGCAAGGACCGTATGTTGGACCTTGGAGGAGAGCAACAGTCTTGTGATAAGCATTTCGAGACTTGACATGCGTATTGAGACTCTTGGACATGAATTGCGTACCAAGAAGAATCAACGTCGGCTGGATCTGGATATGTATCTGCTTCAACGTAGCTCGAAAAAACAGGATACCCATCTATGACGATTCCATTCCAAATCTCTGCAAGTGTCTCCCCTGCATGTTGAAAGTTGCGTATTTCCAAGTCAAAATCGATAGTTTTTCCCGTGGCATCAAGATGACTTCCAAACTTATCGTGAGGCAGGATGACCCCAGCAAGTTCGCGGCTCAGAGGAGCCATTCGCCTCTCCACCCTATTGTAGGCACTTCTTCCTGGGGCATTGGTCACCAAAAAAATTGCGTCAAGGTCATGTTTCTTAAAGGTTTCAATAGCGTGCCCAATCACTTTATTGTACCTCGGATTTTCATCTGGTCCACCGTCCGAAGTAATTATTACAACTGGTTTTACAAGACCAGTAGATGTTTTCGCAAACTTACTAAATTCGTGAAGTTCAAGCAATTTGTCAAAATCTGCCGCGTGACTACTTGCTGTCGCAGATGTATGCTTTGGACTTCGCACAGCGACGTATGTGGGGCCAGAATATCGCACATCATCTGGACACCCAAATCCGCCTTTCCGAATTTCCATAGCAGCGTATACAGATGGACATAACTTATGTTTCGAGGCTATAACATAATCGTGGTCTGGCAAACTGACCCTGTACTCTACGTACATCAAAAGAGGATCTTGTTTAGATGCAGCAGTCAGTCCTATTGGAACAAGAGCTTTATTATCCTGAGACATGAGGAAAACAGCATCTGGCCCTAAGAAAGATGCTACTCCTTCAATATACCGAACCACTGCCTGAGCAAAATAAGTGTCTTCATGCATTTTTCGAGCGTAATTTTGTGCTCGGCCCAATTTTACTGGGACGGTTGACACGTGTCGCTTACTTTCCGCTGTACGCGAGGACTTTGGCAAAAGTCGAAGGTATAGTGCAGATTTACTTAGAGTAAAGCCCTCTTTTTGCAATTCCTCATGCAGCTGTCCTAACGTTTTCACCGATCGAATCTTGTCTTCACGTCTGCGGTCATCGGCGGCGCTTCCATACATAGCCAACTCGATGATGACACGGTGAAGATCAGGCTGATCTGCTTCCAAAGGTGGTTTCCCGACGGATTGGTGAACTTAAAGTTTCTTGACGAATTCTGGATGTTTTTCGGTTATCTCTTGAAGTGTATGCTTCCTGCTTTCTCGGGCTTTTTTTTGTCTCTCTGCTGCAAGTTCTTTTTGTTTCAAAGCTTGTTTCTCAATATCAATATTCTGCTGACACTCATGTATTTTTTTTTTAAGATTTACTTCAGGTAGTAGACCGGAATTCTGAGCTCGCGTAAATGCATCTAATTTTTCCGTCAGTTCAACAATTTTCTTTCTGCTGGCATCTTGTGAGGGTGTATCACGTTTTTTCTCTGTTGATGTTTTTGAAGTGACTGTAGCTGGTGGAAGTTCTTCAGGATGATCATCAGACTTAACGATGCCATCCGATAAGTTGCTGCCAGCAACAGAAACCTCCTTCAGCTGATGTAAGGGTTCAGGTTCGGCACCAGCCTGAGATCCGCTGACTTTACTAGTACTAGACTCGTTTCCCTACAATATAAATAATTTATAGGTATTAAAATACATGCATGTTCGGTCGCCGACGAAAGTGTATTTACGCATTTTTATAATAATATTTTAACCTGCTTAAAAAACGTTAAAGCCGTCCTCTTCTTTTCGGCATCAGCCTTCTCATAATCTCTAATTTTAGAGGTTATAGCATTCGCGAATTCTTTTTCGCATTTGTAAGTATTTTTTTTTGTTTTCCATTCTTCATTAGCTTTTTGTTGCATAATAAAAAAGGTGAGGTTAGGGTGTGCCTTTCTGAAGGCCGTAAAAAAGTTTTGATAAAGTTTGTTTTTAAAATCCATTTTTTCCAGAGATTAAACTGAAAAGATTCAGTCAAGCCGCTACCACTAAGCTTTGTTGTGCAAGGAGCTATCAGTTTGATATGAGATTCTTACAACTTTAGTTGCCTGAGAAATAAAGCTACTAAGAACACGCAGTTCACACAACAAGACACGCAGTATAAACACACACACACTTCTCTACGTCGATATTTTACTTGCCTATTCGACCGTATTATCTCTACGTTTGAACATTATGATCTCTTTGACTTTAAGCTGCCGAACGAGTGACCAGTGTGACGATTTGAAAGGCTACTGCTGCCACTACCATCGCGTGCATGTATACGTATAGACGTAAAGTATACATATATATATATGATGTAGTAGAAAATCTGCCGCATACTGTGCGTCTTCTGCACTCGAAAAGCTGTATGTAGTTGTTGCACTGCACTGGAGTAGAGGTCACGTTGGGTAGATGAAATCCAATTATTTTTTATTTTAAATAAACGTCACGTTTTCTGTAGACCCCCCCTCCTTCCATGTCACACTTCATCACGCTAAACCAATACCCCCCCTCCCCCCTAGCTGCGTGACGTAATATATGAACGGCCCCTAAGGGTGTATTTTCAGTAATTAAAGTGATTTTTAATATAAAAACTCTTTTCACCAGTTATTATTTCTGCATCAGTATTGAATTGTAACAACTTCTTCATTTTTAACCTAGTGCCATTACATAAGCCATCTCATATACTCCAATTTCTTATTAACATAACGAGTGCTTTAGTTTTTAAATCAAGTTAATGAGGTGGTAGAATATAGTGTAACGTCAGCGATGCATATTTGAATTCTAGTTAATTATTCAGTGCAACGACAAAAAATTTTAAGAGCATTAAAAATTAAATGTTTACTACGCAGCTCCGCCAATTATGTACAAACACAATAGATAAGTCATTGTTAGGATAGAAGGCGCACTCCGATCATCTATCCCCAATGACATAACTAAAAAAAACGGCCGAGCACTGAGTAATTAATAAGAAATACTTCACATGACTTCAACAATATTTAGGTTTCATGAAATTTGCATTACAAGTTACAAAATTAACCATCCTCCTAAAACTTTGACACTAAGAAATGGGAACGAATAAATATGTTTATATAGAACGCGATACGAATTTGTAAGGAATTGTAAAATTATCTGATTTGAGACAATAAATCTGACACAGTCACATTTTTTATCATTTCCTTTTTTTTAGCAGCTTGATTCGCCCAAATCTGTTGTGCAAATAATTTTACCTTAAGATTTACAAACTACGGTATAAAATTGTACCTACTAAAAAACTTTGTATGGGAAAGCTCAACGCGATAAGATAACAAAAGAAAGACGCTCCGCTTCCTAACGACGCGCGACGCAAGTAAAGCAGGGGAACTTTGAAAAGCTGTGATTGGAGAATTACTCATTAGCGATCCCCTGCCGAACTGTATAGCAAGGTGTTGGAACCGTATAAAAAGCCAAGCATATGGGCAAAAAATAGAGCTTTCGTCTGAAGGACATACCCGGAAAGAACTCTCTCGCTTAGACGTTCACATCAGAGGACAACCCCGATACGTTATTCCCAGCGACCGTCGTAAGAGCGACCTGAACTTCTTGGAACGCATATTCGACCTCAAGACTTACTCGCGCGCGTCCAGCTATCCCACCATATTCTTTTGACGATCTAAACTTAAATAAAGAGTAAGTTATATTTAACTCTTCTCTCTTTCTACTTTTATTTTTCTAAAATACCATTTGTAAGATTACTCGCACTAGCGAAGTAGAGTAACGCGCAACAGGATCCTGCGCTCTAAGTTCATCTTCAACTGTATATGCGACTAAACTCCGAGGCTACTTAACCCCAACCGACGGCAATCCGGTAGGAAGCTCGGACGCACATATATAACAGGCGTAAGGGAAAGGGAGCTCACCTCCTTGCCTACTATGACTGTTCTTAAGCAATCGGCGTCTTCGCGTATAGATCATTGCTGTGGTAGCCTAACTCCAGCTGGACGGCAAACCCAGCGGGAAATCAGACGGTGTATACGTGACAGAAGCAGTGTAGCTGGGGCACACTCTTCTGATTTAATATAAGTGCCGGCCACAGCACCCTTTTGCGCGATTCCAATAGTTCTCCAAGTCCAATCAATTTTCCAGGCTATTAAGCGCAATCTTAGGCCTAAAATTAATAACACTCTAGCTACGTTTTCCCGACGTAACAATAGTATTGCTATCAGAAAATCTTTATCAACACTGTAATACGTCTTTATTTTACCTTTCATCTCATTTAAAACTTTATTATTTGAAGAATAATAACGATAAATGGTCATCCCCCTTCATTCTCGTCGTACGCTTTTCTTGCCCCCCTCCCTCAGGCCTTCTTTACAATCCCTCAATTTGTTCTTACACTTGCTCGCCCCCCCCCCCACCTTATTCTCTTTCTACACTTTTCTATAGCAATTTGAACATTTTTTTTACAAAAAGCAATCCCTTTTAAAATATTAAAAATGTTTAAATCTTCTCATGGTGTATCACCTTTTACTTTATTTAATATTAATTTTAATCAGAAACATTCGTTATCTTTTAGAGAAACATTATTTGATCTTCTAATAGCAGTGTTTTATTATATTAATTAATTTGATGTGATTTTCAAAATAAATCAAAGTCTTTTGATGCTAGGTACTAGTACTAGTGTACAGTTCTGACGAATAATACATTTTTGCATTGTTCATTTCGACTAGGAATAAAAAACGATGACATATAATTTCAAATCAGATTTTACTGATTCTATAATCAACGTACTATTTATTAATTCAATAAAAACAACTACTTTTTGCTGACTAAATTCTCAAATATTCAAGTTATACGTAGCTTGAAAGTATGTTTTATTTGATCTTTGATTTTTTTTTTTTTTTTTTTTACCGGGTTACCACGACAGCTCTTAGGATAAGTCACCAGGGCCACCCACTCACAACCTATGTGTGGGGGTGTATTACCGCATCCATTTTCCAACACTTTTACTGATATGTTATACATTATCCATGGGCACAGTGCGAGTATCTCCGGTGAAACACCTTGCCAGTTAAGCTGACACTCTTTTTACCAATGGTGCATCGACTCCATTTGCCACTGTGTAGTCTTTCCCTGGAGAGGACTCCATACTTCAGAACGTCCACCCCTCATCGATTGAGCCAGCGTTCTCTGCCGAAGCATCGGATCCAGGCTAATTAGCATCCCCGGAAAAGCCTCATGTTTCAGGGACCACTCCTCGCCGGTAAGGCCAGCGATCCCTGCCTGGCGCATCGGATCCGCTAATCCTTACTAATAGCCCTAACACTTTTTCGCATTCACTCAGGCCCAAAGACCTGTGGGGCAAGGAAAAAACCCTGGAGAGTAAAAATATAACTTAAGCGTTAGTAATATTTTTATTCACATTTAGATCAGGATGTTCGAATGCAATAACATCGTCAATTTTAGAAGTGATCGAGAAAATCATAGAAAATTCTTTTCAATCTAATCTCAAATACTTTTAAGAGTGTGTGCTTCTAGAAAGTTTTGGAACTAAGGTCTATTGAAGAGACTTTTATTCATAGCAACAAGTCAAATATGTTGACCTAATGTTCACCTGTAATGATAAATTATACATTATTTGCGACAGAACATACTTGAGACATAAGAAAAGTACAAATAATACCTACCTACGGAAAGCTTACTCTGAACAAAAAAAGTCCTATGATGTAAGCTCTTTACCGCAAATAGTTAAGATATCGATCTTGCTGGATTACTTGAAGGAACTATTGATGATGCAAACATTCTTAAGCGAGTACTTTAAGATGAAAATGGGCTTAGAAGTTTTTTAAAGGAAGGTGACGTATTTATTTTATATCATGGTTTCAGAGACGTTACAAATTTTCTAGAAGAAAATAGCCTTACAGTGTTGATGTAAACATTAAAAGGAAAAAATAAATAGCTTTCTATGGAACAATCTGGTATGTCAAGATATTTACCAAACTCCGTTAACTTATAGAAAGTTTTCATGGGATCATTGGCTAAAAATACAAACTCTTGCACCACCAATTTTGAAACCAAGCTCTACCTGATGCTAAGATATATTACCAAGTCGCATGATACATTTCTAATTTGACGGAAAAACGATTTTATTTAAATGATGGTAATTTGGAACAAATTATTTAAAGAATAAAATCTCTGAAGGTGTAGAAAATTATTGGGCTAAAAGAGTCTTGGATAAAAATTATAACCAGAAATCAAGACCGTTTCAAAAAGTATTATTGACTGATTAACAAGATTTTTCAGAATTAACATGACATGAACTGACACTTTTTTTACAGGCTCTTACCAACTGCAACAGCCCGTCTCATATTTAGGAAAAATGCTTAAAGATAAAAATAAGTTTTCAGTAAATTTCTTGAAACCTGTGGTGTGGATCTTGGGACCTCTAAGATAAGTAGTCTTACTTTTAACTCGTAAGTTATTTAACTCGAAATAATAGAAACTGAGAAAATTAGAGTACACCTAATTTCAACAGGTCTTTAAGAATGCGATATGAAAATAGTGAAAATTAAATGCGCACACGTGCATAGAATCATATGCTTCAATGAACTACTTATGGTACACGTGATTAACGTATTCTTAGAACTTCCATGTCTTCTATTATATATGTATTCGTACATGTAAGAATTGTTGGTCATGTAATGTAGGAAAAAACAAAAACTTTCACCATACTTACGTGGGGCAAAAATTCCTTTTCATCGTGCAGCATTGGTAAAAATCTGTATCAATCCTATGGAATTTAGTGAAGAAGCCTCAGATCTCACGTTAATTGTCACCCTTGGCTACGTATTGGGTTATTACATACGTGAGATCTGAGACATACCTTACTTTCGCTCCCTATGTAGGTGCGGAATGGCCTATTCGTGCGTTTAATATGACATCATACATGCAAAGTCAATTCTTGCTGGAATCTTTGTATTCGACAAATAAAAATTTTTCAAATTTGGTGACGTTGAAAGTAAAATTCGCTAATAGTAAAATCCACTATCTAATTGAAATTCAGAAAAACAATATACATAGTTATTTTTCATTGTAAAGTTATAATTTTTTATTTAATTTGTCTTATTTAATTATTCATAATTTAATTTTAAAATTTACCCTTGCTTTACTAGTTTCTACGAATCTCAAATTATAAAAATTGTACGATAGCCATTTAAGAAATATTAAGAATCAGTATGCAAAATTTTGGCAAAATCGATTGAGTAGTTTTCGTAGATAGCAATTACAACGCTTTTTGTGTCTTTGCTTAACATATTAGTAAGATTTAATTTTAAAATTTACCCGTGTACAACTAATTTTTACTCATTTTAAAATTAAAAAGAATGTAGGGTTGAACACGTCACACTTATTCGTATAACAGAAAATAAATCAATTGATAGGTAGGATATGAAGAATGTCGCTTTGTATTTGAGATATGACTTTTATTGTTTTTAGAACCATTACGATTGTTTATATGAATTCGTGTAACATATTTTTGCACCTTAACTCTTATTTCCTATAGGTGGAATTAATTTTGGTCCATCTGGATTTTTTTTTGAGATACGACTTATCTCCCAATTTTGAGAGGTTGAAAATTTTTTTTGAAGATTTTGTCAATTCCCATGGTAATTATTTAAACATGCCGTATGAAACAACAAATTATTTTTGACTTATTTTATTTAGATTCAGTCGAAAAACGAGAAAATTGAAGTTATGTTTGTGCGTAGTCTGAGTCATAGAGTAACTGCGGCGTACCGTTGTATGTATGCCAGAGAAAGAGAGACAGACGAACAGATCCTCTGCGCTGCAGTCGACGCTGGCTGGTACCTAAATAATATCTATAGATATGTACACGCCAGCGTTGGCTCGTTCACTCGTTTCACGGGTTCACTCTCCACACGAAAAAAATTCTTGAACGTACCGAGCCCAACTACACACGCTAGAGAAATTCAAGTCGCTTTAAGCCCCCACTGTACAAGTGTTATACCTGCCTTGACTCAAAGATTAAGTCACGCAAGTTCAAAACAGCGTTGAACTGAGACTGCACAACTATGCACGCCACGTAGCCATTAGTTTAGTCTTGTACAGCACGGCATAGCATTAAACTGTAGAAGCCTGAGGGAGGGAGCTACGCAAGCCCGACAATTGTGCTCTCACAGCACAATGTTCAGGCTCAGCGAGCTCAGTACTTCTACAAGTTCTCTTATATCAAATTCCGAGCTATTAGCAGACAACTTTTGGGTTATTGGGTTAATAATTTTTATAGAACTTTTATTTTTTTTCATTATTTACTGTTTTCATTAATTTTTTTTTGTCAATTAATATATTTATGTAAGATTTAACATTATTTCAAACTAAAAACCGGATAATTTACTAAAAATGTAAGTTTTCTAAAAGCAATTCACAAAAAAAAAAATGTCTAAAATCTTTGTTTTTGACGTCTGAGATCTAAATGTATAATCTCATTCTGGAGGACATGTATGATCTTCAGTGTTATGTGTTCAGTTATTATTTAACACAAAAAAAACTTTTACACAGATCATAATGAATTCGATGAATAGATACAGCCAAGGCCTCATAACGTGCACTTAGTAACTTTTACAACCTTCATACCTGCAGATATAATCATCAGCCGAAAGCACCACCTTTTTTCAGTCAGCATACAGTCAAGGAACCATACCTTACCATGCAAGTGAGATTTTTTTTAAGTATAAGTTAGCAGTATGAAATTAAGTTTTGTACGTTATACGTTTTGACTCGAAGTGCTATACTTTTGGTCAACAGCATATTTTTGTTTGCAATTGTCGAGCCCCACATTTGTAAGATTCTCTACTTTGATTAAACACGGAAAAGTAGCAGCTTTGTCAAGATTTTCCTGTAATTAATAGATAGCAAATAAATACTGTACTCGGGAGAGTACGATAACATGGCCGCTGCGTTATATGTAGGTATACAGGATTATTGGATAGTAAGAGACATAAAGCTGCAGTGCCCAAGTTACAATCGTACTCGTGCGATTGTATCAATTAAAAAAATCCTGAGCATGCGCTTGAATGTTACATTAAATTTTCGAAACAGTATGCTTATATAGGTACATCACACACCACTGTTATTATAGGAGGGAGCTTTTGACGTATCTTTTGCTGCTTATCTATACTTCATGCATACTAATAATTTGAAAATATATTGCAATAGTTATAAACCTTACTTGCTGGCGCTTTAACATTTCGTTTACAATGAGTTTTAAAATATTGCATTTTGACGTATGTTCTCAAGATAGGTCATATCAAATACTGTATGGTAATGATTGCAATTTTGTTTTACTACACACCTTTTTCATAATAGCCATCCTTTTTTTTAACATCAGATACACCAGTTTCATTTGTCCTCAAGATGAATAATAAAAATCAATATTCAGGTGGTAATGTAAATCATTGGATTCTTTTAACTGAGAAAAACGGGTTGATTGGTAAATTCTTACTTTTAACTAATACATATAAGCCATTTTGATTCTAATTACGTGATTGCTTACAAATTCATAGAAAATATATGCTTCTAATGTTAAGGAAATGCAATGTACATTAGTAACCAGCATCTATAAGGTTTGTCCGTAACTTCGTCTCCTTCTGTATAAATATGGTAGAATAAGCTTAAAATCTTATCAATATTAACAAAATTCTGACTAACTCAAAAAAAATATAGTAATAGTTTAATACATGGTAACAAATTGACATAGAGTTTAATAAGTAGAGATGTCAGCAAAAGCCCCCAAAAAATGGCAAAAATGGCCAAAACATGATTTTTGCGTCTAGAAAAGACCAAAGAATCGTAAAAAAAATAAATAATTAGTAAAAAAAATGCGCAATTTTAATACGAACAAAATGAGATGCGTTGAGTTTCAATCGGTTGAGCCGTTTTTTCGCGAATCGCGAAAAACTGCCATTTTGAGTCACCTGTTAAATATTTAATAACTCACATTCTATATAGTTTTAAAAGCTGAAATTTCAACACAAAGTAGATAAGATAACTCATAACATACACACCAAGTTTCAGCAATATCGGTTGCAAACTTTTCACGAACCGCAGCAAAAATCGAAAAATGGTCCTTTCGAAAAATGTCCATAAAAAAGTTGTTAGCCAACATAGGTACATTTTTTAAACATATTTCTCTTTGTCTATGTTTACTCTTCAAGTACCTAAAACGCCATTTATTTTTATCGATTCCAAGTATCTTAAATAGCGGTCGCAAAAAACGATCTTTTTGCTCCCCGGCTAGTAGAATCGGCGGCTCGACGAGCCGCCACTGGAGGCCACCCCCACTTTCCCTGATGCATGCTCCGGAGGTTTTAAGTGTTCGCGTTCAAAACGAAAAGGTGCATGAAAAATAACGATATCTCGGTAACCAAATGGGATGAATAAATGATTTTTTTTTAATAAGGGAAGCTCGTAATAATATTACGATTGCGCATATTTATAACTTCCTGACACTAAGAGGAGGACCTATTGAATTAAAATTAATAGATTTTTATTACCTACCGTTCCTGTTTTTCTTTTTTCAAACGTGCCAATGTTGTTGGATATTGTTCAGAACAATCAAATATCAAGTAACTATACGTAAAACAATTCACTTTTCTTTTTTTAATTTTTTGATCAGTAAAAGTATGTATTCTTTTTTTTGTTCTTTTTGTATTTTTATATTATTATTCAACGGTGTAGTTATATATTTTATTTATTTTGAAATTTCACTAGGAATATCGTTTTTTTGTGCGGCTGTAATAGGCGCAAAATCACTTGTTATAATATGTAAAAAAAGTAAAAATAAACATTATTATTACACACATATTTCTTACATCGTTGAATAATAATAAAAAAACACGATTACAGTAAAAACAATAATTTATTCTTTTACTATTAAAAAAATTTTTTCAAATAAAATGAATTTTTTTTTTTCAACAAAAGTTAACTTTCTAATTATTGTTAATAATTCGATTAATTAGATTAGTTACTTAACTGATATTCGATTGTTCTGAACAATTTCCAACAACATTGGCACATTCAACAAAGAAAAAACAGAAACGGTAGGTAATAAAAATCTAATAATTTTAATTCAATAGGTCCTCCTCTTAGTGTCAGGAAGTTATAAATATGCGCAATCGTAATATTATTACGAGCTTCCCTTATTAAAAAAAAATCATTTATTCATCCCATTTGGTTACCGAGATATCGTTATTTTTCATGCACCTTTTCGTTTTGAACACGAACACTTAAAACCTCCGGAGCATGCATCAGGGAAAGTGGGGGTGGCCTCCAGCCGCCGATTCTACTAGCCGGGGAGCAAAAAGATCGTTTTTTGCGACCGCTATTTAAGATACTTGGAATCGATAAAAATAAATGGCGTTTTAGGTACTTAAAGAGTAAACATAGACAAAGAGAAATATGTTTAAAAAATGTACCTATGTTGGCTAACAACTTTTTAATGGCAATTTTTCGATAGGACTATTTTTCGATTTTTGCTGCGGTTCGCGAAGAGTTTGCAACTGATCTTGCTAAAACTTGGTGTGTATGTTAAGAGTTATCTTATCTACTTTGTGTTAAAATTTCAGCTTTTAAAATTATATAGAACGTGAGTTATTAAATATTTAAAAAATGACTCAAAATGGCAGTTTTTCGCGATTCGCGAAAAAACGGCTCAACCGATTGAAACTCAACGCAGCTCATTTTGTTCGTATTAAAATTGCGCATTTTTCTTACTAAATATTTTTTTTACGATTTTTCGGTTGTTTCTAGACGCGAAAAACATGTTTTGGCCGTTTTTGCCATTTTTTGGGGGCTTTTGCTGACATCTCTACTCATTAAATTCTATGTCAATTTGTTACTATGTATTTAAACTATTACTATTTTTTTTTCAAGTAAGTCAGAATTTTGTGGGCTGAAAAACTAATTCTACAATACTATATCACATCTTTTTGAAGTAAGACAAGAGGCCATTACTCCTCATACTATTTCAAGTTTGCCTAAACCAAGTGACTTTTAATGAAGACCTTACAGAATTGTAGCCAGTTTACAAGAAAGCAAAAACTACAGAAGAACCGTGACAAACAATCGAACAGGTTGTTGATCAAAGTTGAAATAATTCAGGTTCAGCAATTATTAAAAGTGAAAAAATGAAGGGTCTGCAGTAACGAATTTTCTTGTTTACCTGAAATGAATACTTTTTTTTTGTATTTTTTTACAGAACAATTAGATACGAGTATTAAGTTTTTAGCAAAGTTTTACTTTGTAAACAATGAAGTCTTTTTTCTTTTGTTAAAATCAACAACTGGCAAAGTAGCTTTAGCTGCATACCGTTTGGATGTTCTTGAACCATTAAAGTTCTCTAAATTCGACAAATTCATATCCAAAGTCGCTGAATTACTTTTAGAGCAAAAGTACACACAGAGATTATTTCCCTTTAAAAACATGGTGTACGTTCGGCCTTCACTCGCGTGGTGGCGTGACATCACTCGCTTAGCCGAGTGAACTTCGAGCGTTCATTGAGAATTCGGGGGAAGGAACTACGTTCACTAAGATTTTCAGTGAACGCACTCGTAGAGCCGAGTGATACCTAATTAGATATTGGTATGTGTGTATTTATATGGGTTTATAAGAACGTTTAACTTGCATGGTATAAATATTTTGAGGTTAACAGCTACTTAATAATATACTAGGTATGAAACAGTTTTATCTAGTATGTATAGTAATTATTACTATTCTACTAATGGAGAGAGTACTAATACGATATTATTGGGTAAAATGTGAATGAATGAAATAATCATGGTACTAAATAATAAGTAGTTTATTAAAGATTGGATTAGCTTAATACAAATACATTTATTATTTCAGAACAATAAGCTCTATTTAATACTACTTATAAATTAACCTAATGCGTAAAAGAAACAAGTAATGTAACCCAACATTTGTATCAAATCTTACAAGCTTATTCTAAAAATACAATTTTGGGTCAGCAGTAAAAAAATTGTATTTGTAAAATTTTTTAATATTTTATTTGACCAACTACATTATTGCTATCATAAGGCAAAGAGAGCTTGAGTGTAAAAAGTCATAACATTTAAAATTTTTTTTCAAGTCCTTGGCCTAAGAGCAAAATATCACAGTGACCAAATACAGGTATTCGATGGGAGTGATTACAACTACTACAGCCAGCGTGGCAGAAATTTTGTGCAGGTAAGTTGACAAAAAGTTTTTAAGTGCTCAATTAACTTGTGGTACCCAGACAAGAGTGCACAAAAGGATTTTAGAGCTGCCAACATCGGTTTGTGGGACTATCCACAACCTCACTAATCACCGTATAAGCCAGTTGTAGGTATGTGAATGTGCATACTCATCTAGACCCTAGAATATAAAACCAAACTGAATACAGCAACTATTTTATTAACTTTACTGATCCAAAAACTACATTGTCATGTATTGAAAATGCATTAACACTGCTTTCCTAAAGATAATGCTAGAAAAAATTGCAGTTACCAGTTTGGTGTGATGCATGGGTATAAATATTCAGATGCCTTCAACTGGCTAATGCAGTGATGAGGGAGGTTGTGGGTGGTCTCACAAACCGATGTTGGCAGCTCTAAAATCATTTTGTGTATTCTTATCTGCGTACCACAAGTTAATTAAGCACTTTAAAACTTTTTGTTAACTTGCCTGCACAAAATTTTAGCCGCACTGGATGTAGCTGTTATGACCACTCCTATAGAATACATGTGATATTTTGCAGAACTCTCAGACCAAGGACTTGAAAAAATTTTAAATTTCATGACTTAATTGTTACACTCGAATTCTCTTTACCTCATCCCAACCATCAAAATAGTATGACAGTTACTGTCATCATAAGAAAGGACATAAAATTTTACTTCTTAGCTTCAAATTCTAATCTCCCTTGATCGCTAGCTACACACCAATGTAGTCGTGAGTGAGCTATAATATTACAAACATCGATGGTTTCAGTAAAGGTTAGGCTGTCACTTGGCTCTACGAGTGCGTTCACTGGAAATCTTAGTGATCGCAATTCATTCCTCCTAATTCTAGATGAACGCTCGAAGTTCACTCGGCTCTACGAGTGCGTTCACTAGAAAATCCCAATGAACGTAGTTTCTTCCCCCAAATTCTCAATGAACGCTCGAAGTTCACTCGGCTAAGCGAGTGATGTCACGCCACCACACGAGTGAAGGCCAAACGTACACCATGTTTGTAAAGGGAAAGAATCTCTGTGTGTACGTCAAAGGTCATCATAAGTAAGTAAATTTTTTTAAATTCTAAAGTTTCCCAATTTTTAATTTATAACTTATAAAAAATTATTCAAGTCTTCACAGACCAGATTTTTTGGAACTGAGAACTCAGCTTCGATAGCTATTTCCACAAAAATCACCAGAGGAATAGTACTTTCCGAATACGTCTGAAGGAAGTGCCAAAGATGCTTGGTTTAATTCATACAGACATTACCGACAAAATGCAATTGATTTAGACATCTTCTAAGGAATTGTTAAACAAAATAAAAAGAAAGGTAAAATAATTCAATGCAATAAACATTTTCTGTAATGCATAAAATCTAATTAAGTTTGCGTTCGTTGTAGAAGGATCTGAAAAAAAAATTTGGCCCTACAACATGGGACACCATTGATATTGATGAGTTTTTGGCTGAATAGGCAGCTTCCATAGATAAGCAAAGACTAATATTCAAGCGTTTAACAATTCAAGAAATATTCAACTTGTACTTATGCTTAGGTTCTCCTGATTTCTTGAAATTGTTATTTATTTTTTTCATAACTTGGTATAGAAACATAAAATAAAGTTAGTTCGGATCAAATTTAAACATACCTAGTGTTAAAAAGACCTTAGCAAAATATTTATATTTTTATAATAATCTCAATAGATCGCAAACGACTTTGAAGCAATTCATGCCCTACAAGATAAGTTTTTCGAGACAACGTGGAAATCTGTAGCCAACGCAATTGTAAACGTTGCAAATAAAAACATAAAAAATTCAGAGATTCAGAAACTTATAAAATGCAACACTACTACGACTAATGGTTTGAATTACTGCAATATATTTATCCACCCCAAGCATTTCTTAAAAATACACTATTTTATTTTCTCTTAGATATCTTAGCTTTTTTTCTGATTAGATTATTATGTCCGCCGAGAAATATTCTTAAATTTAAAAAAGATTGTATGCTTAGTAAGCAGGAGCTATTTGATTTTTTTGTTTTTCATAAAATGAACAATTTTAAAAACTTTTAAATTTTTATTAACAAACTAACTATTTGTCAACAGTAATATATTAACGAAAATTTTGCATTTATATAAGATATAAAGAATTCATCTTCCTCTGAAATATATCTGTCAATTCATGCTCACCAACAAGAGAAATATAAAAAAAACATTCGATACAGAGTTTCACCCATACATGATTGTTTGCGGACCTTTGACAGCCATTGATTCTGTGTACGTAGTAATAAATCAGAAGACTAAGTTTCAAATCAATTTTTTGTGCCCGGCAGTTGAATACCTTTACAAATTAGTAAAAGTATGGGGATCAAGACACATCAAGTTGTATAAAAACATTTTTCAATTTTTAGATTATCAAGTGTATACACTGCACAACGATACACCCTTTTTTAAGTACAGTTAAGGTTTCTCAGGAATTAAAGTCATTTCTATAATTTTAAGAGCATTTACTTTAGTTTAAAGTATTGCCTGTGATGTAACAATTTAATAAATCTCTATCAATCATTCATTTATAATCAACTATAGGGCATTGATAAATTAAAAGCTCTAAAATGAGTTGTTTAAAATATCTCATGAAATCAACGTAAATCACATTAGGCTAAATTATGTTTGAAAACGTATAATAACCCACATGTACCTCGTAATGTGGTTCAGGAATTTATAGATATTATAAGTAGCTTCATTTTAAATACTCTTATTCCATTGCTAATTGAAAAAATTGTGCATGAGTTAAATACGCCTGCAGAAAAAAAGTTTGTTGACAAGACCAAAAATATTTTAATCATGTAAAAATCCACATTTACAGAGTTTTAGCAAAATTTAAGCCTTTTAAAATGTTTAAAAGATACTGTGATTATATCTACCCTGAAGAGATCAAAATTAATAGTATTGTAGAAAAAAAAGAGACAAAATTTCAGTTGATGGACGTTTAGGCTACTTATATACCCATAAAAATAGCTTTAAAATTTTTTTTAGGAATCCCAGGACTTCTCGATAAAATTTTTACTTATATCACAGATTCAGAAAGCAGAAATAGAGTTGTACAAATTTTAATGCAAGCTTAGTTGTGAATAACCAAGTACAAATCTAACGATAAACTCGTTTTACCTTTGCTGTTCTCCTTGGATGATTTTCAAATTGGCAATAACTAGAAAATTCTCTCAAAGAATATTGCAAAATACAATCACAAATTCTTAGCCACATTATTTTACATCAGCGATAGGAAGAAATTCGGCAACATAGCAGTTTTTTCAGATTAATAAGACATGTATTAGCTAGATACTGAGGGAGATGAGCTCAATATACGTGAAAAAAAACATGAAGTTTATTTTATATGTGTGCTAGTTATTGGTAATAACCTCGGTATGAACGAAATTTTCGGTTTTGTATCTAGTTTCTCAGATACTCGCTATTATAGAATTTGTCAAGCGGACTAGTAGATAAGCTATGGCGATTCCAGCCCAGGTGGGCTCGAGTCGCCAGGCGATTTTGGCCCACTCCCTCTCCGTGGCAAGCGGCCCCCGTTTTCGGGTGAAGTAGTCCCTGCTGCAGCCAATAGGCAAGCAGGAGATGTGGCTTCCTCTCATTCCTTGTGCGTGCGCTGCTTGAGGTTGCGTGCGCCACCTGCAGCGCTGCTTGAGTTTGTGCGCGCTGTTTGAGTTTATGCGCAATGTGCATTAGTGCTTGTAGCGCCGCGTGCGCCAGCTGGTGACGTGCAACGCAGTTTGAGTTTGCGTGCGATGCAATGTGCATAAGTCGTCTGTAGCGCTGATTTGCGCGCGCTGTTTGAATGTGCGAAATCGTGTGCAGCTTGTGCACGTGGTAGTTATATGCATACAAAAACTGTTTTGTATTAGCGAGCGCGTTGCATGATAATGGAGGATGTATAGTGGTAGGGAAATAATTGTTAAACATTTTTTGTTTCATTTTTGAAATCAGTTTATATTAAAAAAAAAAACTTTCATGATTTACAAAACAATTTTGTTAAACATGTTGTTCTTAAAACACAATACAATGCATTCTTACAGCTCTATATTATTATTATTACTATCATTATCATCATCAACATCAACCCATTCCATATTGAAGTAAAATTTTTTCATTCGCTTCACATTATGAAGAGCACACGTGGATTTGTAGGCTCCGTTGTGATGTGTGCAAGTAGTAACCAATCTTGGGAGTTCGAACGGTGGATAGTCTGTCGTATCAGTCACCTTAAACACAAATCTTTCAAGCCACTTTTTTTTTAAATCACCAGTGACATGTATCTTTAAAGCATTTTTAAGACTTTGCCGTAAAATGTTTCCTTTCTCCGTATACTTCATTGTTCCTGAGTCCCAGGTTAGTTTATGCTAGCAAAGTTCAAGGTATAAATTTTCATGTTTATACTTTTGGGGTAATTTTAAAAAGAAATACTTGGGCTTCTGCATCGTTAGTATTAAGCGGGAGGATAGCTAACTCTTTAAGCACATAATCATTACTTGGTTTCTTGAAACCATGCATGTCCAAAAAATACTCGATCTTTCGCAATTACAATATTTAATTTAATTGCTTTTTTATTTTTTCGTAACCTTCATTTTTAGGACGAGTTCCTTTGTTAGTTGAATATTTATCAACGAAGTTTTTCAGCCCCGATTTCTTATTTCTATCATCATTTAGTCGAGATTTTTTGATACTCAACATTAGCTGTAAAATTACTTGTACAAGGTTTGTGTGATATATTGATTAAAGTAAACCTTATTAAACATATTAATTTTCAAACAGATTCACAGTATTTATCATTCGATTTTTCCACGATTTTGTTTTATCAACCTTTATGTCTTTCTTCTCGTTTCTCCTAAAGAATTTTTCCCACTCTTCTTGTCGTCGTTTGTTTTCTGCTTTTGCTTTACTCCAGCTGTTGCTCTGACCTTGATCCATTATGGTTGAAAATAAACTGATGCTAGGAAAGCCCTGAATCAACTTTATTTATTTCTACTCAAGTTTCTTGACATCCTAACTCATCGGACTGTATTAAACAATACGGTCGTGCAAAATTAAGCAATAAACTGACGTATTGGCAGGAAAATTTGTATGCAACTCGAATTCTAGCCTCACATCTACTGGAGCATTTTTCAATGACTCGTTTTGTTTGGAACAATCGAGAACGATTAAAGATATTCGATTGAGAAAGTGCTGTTTGCCCAGTGAAGGTGTACAATCTTTGCCACAGTATAATTTTGAAAATAAGCATACATATGATGCAGCAATGCATACTGATTACGCGTTATATCAAGAATGAGATCACCATAAGGATAATTTTGTGAATTTAAGTATAGTTTCACATTTCTTATGTTGCAGTGATCAAACATACTAGCGCTTACATTTTTCTGATTTTTACGGTTAGTATGAAGGGCTAAAATAACGTAACGTGGCTTTTCCAACTGACTTGATGTTTTAACTGTCCATATATGTTTGGATGTGCTAGGCAACAGAAGATACTCATATAATTCCCAAGTTCGAAAGCTCATAGGTATAAACTTGTCTTTTTGCAGATAAATTAATAAATACATATTATAAGAATTTGACATTACCACATAGGGCATAAGCCACTCAAGCTTCAATATTACTATTTTAAAGTCTTCCCAATTTGCTACGGCCGCAGGGTCAGCAGTATTAGCATTAACTGGAGTTTACAACACGGCATTTATATCGTTTCTTGCTCTTGTAAGTATAAGCTCATGCTTTACTTTAACAACTATCTTACGATAGTTTTCAGCAAAACCCAAAATAATATTCAGTTGAAGCATGGTATCAAAGTAGCCGCTATCATTAGTAAGATCATCAGCTTCTTCTCCAACACGAAGCCAACCGGCATTTATCATAAATTTTTGATCAGGACAAAGTGATAACCAATTTTTCATAAGGGTTATCAATCCAACATTTTTGCACTTGTCGACCTCTATGGCATTTATCTCATATTTCATTTCTATAAGTAAGTGGCAGATTGCGTTGTTTATCAAAGCAGTATTTGTTACTGCTGTATTTTCCTCTGCTTTGACCAATCTTCCATAAACATGTAAAAAATTTCTGGATATTAAAAGACACAAATCTTGATGTTGAATTGAAATTCGAATTTCATCGCTGTTACCATATGTTGAAGATGCATACGGCTGATGAGCATGAATTTTATAGTGCGCAATAGATTCATCAAATGCGACTGGAGACTAAATACTTAAAATCTCGTCAATTTTATTAACAACAAAAAAGTATCCAACTTATTTTCCACCAGGGTTTTTTATATTTGAACCGAGACTTTTTATAAACTGTATGTTTTGATAAGTAAGTTTCTGACGTGTTGGATGTTTTCTTAGATGTCTCGATACTCTTATAAACTGTTTTTTCTGACGTCACAACGGTTTGAGAGCTCGTTATTGACTGAGTGCTGGAGCGCATATTGAGCTACCTATATGATTTATTTGATTATAAATGATACCCATTATGGAGATGGTTTTATATGCAATCTTATAGTTATGACTTCACCATGAAAATTAACAAAATTACCGTCCTGATCTACCATACGTAGTTGAATATGATCAATAGTACGTCCAATAATAGGTAAATAAATTATCCGTGAAAGAACTTCAATAATATTGTATCCTGGTGGTACAGCTGGAAAAAATTCATAAATTGTGTGCACTTTGTTGTTATTTATGTAAGCTCCTCTCATAATGTTACATTCAACTCTTAATGCGTTTATCTTTAGAATGGTTCCAGGTGAGTCTGAAATATGAGTGGTGTTATTGTTTAGAACTTGATGAGTGAAACCTAATAGACGACTTATAGTATCCTTAGGTCCAAAGTCAATGGTATGGCTGTACTTAATAACACTTTAAAGCGTATTATTGTTCGGCGCAATGTCAAGAGTTATTTTGCGAGGTTGCAATACTTCAATTAAAAATGACTTAATATCTTCGATCTCATAACTACCGGTTGGTAATACAATAACTTGATTGTCGACGTAAAATTTATTACAATTTTCATCAATATTTGGAATTAAGTTGAATGACAAAAGTTATACCAAGCCAAGAACGTAGCTGTGTTTTGGCGATAGATCAATAGGTGAAAAATACTGTGCTTTTAAAACAGAAGAAGTACCAGAAAGGCTTAGTGTTAATGTTTTTTTTATCGTTGTCAAAGTATAACTAATCTCGATGTAAGAATGTTATATTTGTTTTGAAAGAAACTTTAAGCACAAATGACTGCAGTTGTAAGAGTTAAATTTTTGTTAACGCTTATGATTACATTTCACCTTGTTAACTTTTAGATATAACATTAAGTTGATAGGTGGCTGAAAATCTCCAAAACTGTCAAAACATACAACATTACTACCATGTTTCCGATAAACCACTCAGTGGGTTCCAGGTCCATTCTTATCATCAAGATTCACTACAGCTGTTTTAGAAAACCGCAGATCATCAGCAGGTAAGTTGTTTTTCATGAATACTCCACGAAAACGAGGGATTTTAAAGATTTTAGGATATTTTATTAAATCTATGTTGGTCAGAGCTTAATCAGGTAACTTTACTGCTTTTAACTTTTTTTTAATTTTTTTTTTCTTTAAAATTTTTTCCATCGTAAAGCTTTAAATACACTCCTAATCTAGTTTTCTGAGGTCTGAGATAAATACTTTTTCCGAGGGCAATAGCTTCCATGGTTTGATTATGTCTCTGACCCTCGGCTAGCTGCTTTTGGGCTGACTAAGTAGCATTGATGCTCTTAATAATTCGTGCTATTCCATTGACTATAGCACCTGTTGCACTCAAACCAGCAAACAAGGTGTCATAGTTACAAGGTACCAGAGGTACAGCTCCACCAATTTGAGTAGGAAGGCGTAAAATGCGGGAAATTTTAACATGCTTTTTACTACCAGATTTGTTAACAGCAGTACAAGCACCTTTTAAAGCACTATTAATAACATCTCGAGTTTTTTTGCTATTAGTATTCATGTCTTGTAAAGCAGCTTTAATAATTGCACTTAAAGCACCAACTTTTTTTTTAAAGCTACTCGTTTTTTTTCCTTTTATTAATACCTTGTTTCTTCTTCTTCTTCTTTTTATCCTTCTTTAGCCCCATACTAAATTTACTTTTAAGCTTCATAGCGCCAGTCATAAAGGTAGCTGCTGCTTGTTCACCAATACTAGAATCTAAAGCTTTAACTCTTTGCCAAGCCTTATCAGCTAAAATTTTATCTGCTTCGTGTCTGGCTTTTAAATCTTGTCAATTTTTTGAGTATGCTCATCATGCTTTTTACATGCGGCGTCTAGCGGACTAACTCCTAGATCTCCACTAGCAATACGCTTAGCAAGCTTAGTACCAGGACCACAATACTGATATCCAGGCAAATGAAGCTCTACTGGTAAAGAATTTATGATTATATTTACAAGACCTCTTTTTCTCTTACGATGCATGATAATGATGATGCATGATGATGATTAGTCTTCAGACGTTGGATTATGACTAAGCGTTCGAGAAAATAAATAATGTATTTATAGTAGACAAATCCGTTACAATAAAGAGCTCAAAACATAAAAGCGTTATACTATTCAATTAAAAGATTAGTTGTCACGAATTTTTCATATCGAGTAGACATGGAATTCAAAGAATATTACGATCGGTCGGCTCTCGCAGCTCCTCCTAACAAACTTTAATAGCTCACCGCTGTGGCGCGCTGTATACATTCAAAATATATCTTTCGACATACTTATCGTTGTGTTATGGCAGCTCAACGCCTATTTGTGCCCGTACATAACGATCTTTAACGCAAACAGACCCAAATAGTCATGCAGTAAGAGCCCACGCGTTACTTGAACACTGGCAGCGTATGCAAACAGGCTTTGAGAACTAGCATTTTTTTTGCGTGTATATGACTGGATTAGTTTTTTACCTAAAATTTTTTTTCTCAAAATAATTAAAAAAAAAAAAAAAAACTACAAACGTGATAATGCCATAACTTTTTCTGAAAGGTTTAGTGATTTGCAGCCATTTATCGTTTAAATGCCGCATTTAGAAGTTAACAGAGTTAATTAAAACTATTAAAAATAACAATACTTTGATTCTTACAATTCTAGTTATTTGTGCTAATGATTCCAGTTACAGAGATCGTCACAAAATAAATAAGGTTTGCAATAGTCAGGAATAATTTGTTTGTTCACTCTTTAGCAGTCATGAAAGAAATACTGATGCTAAGTCTATCTGATAAATTTTTTGTATAAGGAGCACAGTATTTTCTTACTATTCAAATTATCATAGAGACAACTATGTTCTGGGCTTAGTAGATCTTTACACTTTTAATTTAATTCAAAATATAGACGAATATACCAATAAATTTCACATAGATGATTAAGTCGATGTTTTTTTAACTAATAGCTAAGAGATATTGGATAATGAGTCAATGAAAATCGATGTATTGCAACCTGATAATACAGTTGTTGACATCAAAACAATCATCATACTCTTCACGTACTGATTTTATACTAAAAGATACTTACAGACTGGCTTCTAAGTTTTATGGAATAAGCTCTTAAAACGATTATTACTTACAACTTAGATGTACCTATTGTTTTCACAAAGATATCACATTGAGAGTTGGAAGTAACATTACTAGAGGAGCTTACATAAATGCAGAAAAAGTAGTAATGGGAATAGTGCATAATCATGAAACGTACACATACAGTTGATATGCATTCCATCACTCGACAACGAGCACTTAAACCGACATTATAACAACAAAGAAAATTGCTTAAAAGTTTAAAGCTATCGCATTGAAACAATTAAATTCTAAAAATTAAGGGTTTAAACTAACGAGCCCAAAAAAAATAACTTGCATATTCTTGTTTTGTTTTATTAAACTTGAGAGACATTCTAAGCATTTAGTCTTGTCTCCTTACATAAGTAGTGTACAAGCATGCGTGTTCTGGATCGGAAGTTGTGAGCACAACTAAAAAGTTTAGAAGATATATTTAAGTAGTGTAATAAACTGACTTAAAAGGGGGTTTTTCATTTTAATTATTTCACCGGAGTCACCATGGTAGATTTCACTACTTTTTTCTTTGTCAGCTGTACGAATTCACTAAAATATTTTTATCACTTACTTAATCTAAATGTAATAAACAGTCAAAATGCATTGTTGTATGACACGTATGGCAATTTTCATAAGTCATTGGACAGTAACAATCGTACTCCTTTGTTGAGAAAATATCAATAACTGCATTATTTACTTTCCACACGTATTGATTGCCTCAATTAAAACGTGTCGCTAAAAAATGCTCCAGTATACCTACATTTCAAATTTTTATTCTCTTAACTTATCAACATGTTGTCTAATTCTACATAATTGCATTGTTAAATGTAGTCAAAAGAATAGAGACGTCTATAACTCATGTAAAGTGATGGTAAGGGTAAAGCTCTAAAAGCTGATGCATAACTCTGTTTACATGATTTGTCTTCCAACTGTCATGGATAAAGGTTAGAACAGTTGGATTAGAAAAAAAAAGATAATAAATTATAGCAAAAAGTGGGCAGCAACTGAGACGAGACGTGCAGAAAAATGGGCGGAAAAAAGTTTAAGAAAAAACTAAAAGATTAATAAAAGTGTAAAATATTTAAAAAGTACAATCGATACGTTGCGTGAGTCAACCACTGACAAAATCACGAAAAAAGTGACCTTTCTAAAATTTTCAACTTAAGTTGCTGAGAAAAACTCTTAGTTGGAAAAGTTTAGTGACCGCCTCTTTGAATGATACTCACAAACCTCGTTAAGCAAGTAAAAGATGGTGCATACGCCTTTTTTTAACTTATATTTGTATCTTCACGAAATATTATTTAACTTTTCGAACCAATGAGTGAATGTGTGACTATTCCACATGATTTTACTGTTCCAAAAGTTGTCAATCTTATAGTTCTAATCCTGGGAACTGGTGTAACATCAATATTTTTATTATTAGTTTCCATGGGATTGACTATACTTTTTATAATACTTTTTAGTTCAGATAATGTATTTTTTTTTAATTTATCGTTCAAAAGCTTTGATGTAAAAGCCCTAATAACACCTTACTCCGGTTAATATCCTCAAAAAGAACGCATAGAAGTTTACAAACGGATCTTTGAAGTAGTTTTTCGTAATAGTCTTTGGTATTGAAGTGCACTTACGAGCTAAAAACAAAGAAATAGTTATCAATAATATCGTCGAGTTATGCAAATTCTATAATCTATTAATCGATAATGTCTAGATTTTCAAACAAAATTAAAAAACAAGTTTTAGAGAAAAAAAAGGTTTTGTAGAAAAAATTTACGTAGCAAGTTCATTTAGTTCTGTTAGTCAAAACGTTCTGTGTAGCTCGTAATAAATTTTTAAAAGAAACTAATTCTTATTTCAAACTTATAAGTATTCATATAAATTTGACAATATATAAAAAACTTGTCAATAATATCTGTTTACCTAATTATTACAATACGTGTGGTTGAAATTATTGTTTTTTAATTAAATGCTTAAGAGCATTCGTAACTACTTGAATATTTTTTTTATAGAAAGTAGAAATTCTTTACCTGGTCTCTGTTCAACTAAAAATTTTATTCTGTTGATAATATAACATAAAGATAGTTTGAAACGTCATCTACAAATATTTATTAATACACTGAAAATAGTATTACATTAGGTCAGTATGAGGTCATTTAGAAAAAGTTTTACTTTTTTGTTTAAAAGTTGTATGTTTATTTTATAAGAGTACTCCAGTATATTGTGAAATAAATAAATTGTTTGATTTTTTTTACTAGAGTATATAAGTGATATAGAATATATTATTTTTTAAATTGAATTATTGTGTGTGTGTGAGTGTGGGCGTGCACGTGTGCATGCGTGTGTGTGTCTTTTAAAAAGGGCTTTATTATACATGTTATGGATTTTAAGCCAATAGGGACTATTGCTATCACTAATCACGTAAAGTTTTACATTATCTATATCATGATTTTTACACATCAATAAATCGTACAGAATAAAGAAATACAATGTTGTTTTAAAAAAGGTTATATGAACATATTACAACTATTTCTTAAAATATCGTTATTTAGAGTGGCCCATAATTACTTAAGGCAGAAGGTCTTTCCATATGTTGACAACCTGTGTTATTCGAATCACCTTCTGCCGACTGCTGCCGTCATACGTGAGAAATAGGAGGTTGTCTAAGAACGTGGTGATGAATGTGATGTTGCGAAGTATTCGTAATACTACTTTGTTGCAATAAAGTACTACTTGGACCTGATGGTGTTAAATATTGAGAAGTAACCGTTCGTTCAACAAGTCCTTTACTACCAACTATATGACTGGTAACTCTAGTACCAGTGGGTCCGGTAAAATTATTTGAAAAATCTGAATTTTTACTGCACAGACGTCTCCACAACTTACGCCAAGAATCAATCGTTTTTCCACTCCATATCCATACACCAG